>NC_138083.1:53871935-54201935 GCF_964212035.1 Myotis nattereri
TCTTTCCTTTGTGGAAACCTGGCTGTGAACATCCTGGGCCTCATCCAGGCTCTGCGTGTGCGGCCCCGTCTTCTTGGTCTTCACGGATGCACTGCCCCACCCACCTCCACCAGGTGTTGACCCTGCCCCCTGGAGACTCTGCCCCCATCCAGGGATCTGAGGCCCCGTGGGCACAGGCTGCCTCAGGCTCCCAGCCACCAGCCTCCCTCCTCCCAGACACACCCGTTCCCTGGGACGTGGCTGCTCAGTAAAACATCCAGCCAAAAAGGAACCGACTGCCAGAGGCGTTCTGACAAACCTGATTGTGGTGTCAGAAGACAGCCTGAGAGATACCCACCAGAAGGAGAACAATGGTCAGTGTGAGGGCAACGCTGGGACATGGACAACCTACCAAGTCCTGGCTCACACAACTCCTCACGGTTCAGAGAGGGATTCACTCTCCAGAAAGAGGGGACAGAAACCTCATGCACACATCAGCCTTCATGAGCCAAGTCCAGTAACAACTCTGTCCTATCCGGACGAGAGATGGGGCCAGAACATTCTCACGTCACACTGGGGACTCCTTAGGAGAGGGTTCTGAAACACCTGCGCTGGTCCCTGGTGTGATGCACGTGTCTCCTGGCCTCACTAATGTTTGGAGTGACCTGTTAGGCCTTGTCGCTTTCTGAGGCAAACATTGATAGAGCTGGCCGGGACCTCCAAGGGGACCCTCCCAGTTCCAGGGTAGCTGTCTTCCTAAGGTAATGCATGGAAATCTGGTGAGGTGGTGTTCAGGAGATGTGGGCACCCGTTCTCTGCCTCCCAACACATCCAGCCAGGGGGGCTTGCCTCCCCCAGTTCCCAGTGAGAGTTCCAGCCTGCCTCTTCCATGTGGGAGGCTGAGGCAGGGGCGGGAGCCACAGCCACTGTCTACAGGCTAAACCGTGCATTCTCAGAGGAACTGCAGTACCCCGTCAGAGGATGTAACCTGCAGAAAGGTGAGAAGCACAGATCTTATTTAAAAAATAGCACCAGAAGACGTAAAAGAGAACCCAGGTCTGACAGGTCGTCTGACAGGTCCACTGTCACGTCCAGTCCTTGCAAAGGATCCTTCCCAGGAAGGAGGGGAGGAGCCTGGGCCAGGCTGGGGACCCTCCTGGGCTCCTGCCCTGGGGGCAGCTGCTGCGGGCATCCTGAGCACGTTGTTTACAGAAACGTGCTCAAAGGTGAACAAGCTAGGGCACCCCTTCACGGATCCCAACCTCTAATTTTTGCCCTTTTACCATGTATTGACCCAATTTCGTCTTTTCACAATCAGATTTTGGGCCCCTTGAGTTCATTTGTGATCCCTTGGACCTAATTTCCCATGAGAAACACAATTGTGATGTCAGCTCCTCGCTACTCTGAGATGAAGGCATTGGTGACACTGGGCCATGCCCACGGCAGAGGTCAGTGCGCCGATGCCAGGGAGCGTCTCCCATCTGGAGAGCAGCTCCCTGACGAACATGAGAGATGAGCATGACTGCAAGCCCACGCATTCCCGTCCCGCTATGTAAATAAACATGCGTCTCCACCTCAACTGTTTGCCATTAAAAGGGAGGTCCGTAATTTAGGACCAATTTTTTTTATTATTTGAACCCACACACGTTCATTTTCTCGGCGATTCTATCATTTTCTCTGTCTTCCTTCTAGTTTGCAACAGAAGTGCAAAGAAGTTAGGAAGTAGGTTCACAGTAACAAATGTTTCAGCACAACACTCAGCCCTCTCTTTTCCCTCATGATGGGCCCCCACCTTCTTCTGTGCTGTTGTCAGTGATGAGGAAATTCAGCTCTCAGCCCTGGTGGGCAAGTGGGCTTCCATGAGGCCCAGCTGCGGGACACGGTGGGGCATGTGCACTCGCCCCACAACAACCGGCTCTCTGAGCTCATTGGAAACAGACCCGGTGCCGGTGAGCGCTGTCCATCAGGCCTGTTACTGACCCGCCGAACGACAGCCTCGGAGGCAGGCTCGCTGCAGCTGGAAAATGTAAAGCAGCTTCGAATCAAAGACTTCCGATGATGGCAGATGGCACGAAGCCCTCGGAGAGTCCCCGGCCTCCCTGTTCCTGTTCTCATTAAACCTCGCTGCGGATTCTTTTCCTACAACCGATTCAGCCTCTAAGACATTTAGGAATCATCTCTGCAGAAGTCTTGCTAAAAATTATTTTGAAACTATCGCTCTGTCAGCTGCACTTCTATTAGTAAAAATATCTCTGAACGATGGAGGAGAGCTCATTTCCCCAATCTTTCAATGTCCAAGCTTTCAGTTTTTCTAAGGTGTCCACCTGTGTGTTACAAAGTTTGAGAGCTGTGAGAGAAGGAATGTGGGCAAGGGCACCGAGGTGTGGCTTCCTGATGGCTCGTGGGCAGCGAGGGCAGTGGCAGGCCTGGGCACGGGCCTCCCGCTGGTGTCGTCACCTGGGAACAAACACACCCTCATGCTCATGAATCGGCTATCGAAACCTCTCCACATAGCAAGGTCTCCTGTTTCTTCTCTTACGTCTTTTATGACCAAACCCAGCCTCCTTCCTCAGGAGATGTCCGGAGACGCTTTTCCACAGATTTTGACCTCCTGGAGTGAGAACACCTGGAGTCTGAGTCCCTGTCTTTCTGACAGGGACACTGAGGCACAGATCCGTGGAATCACACCCTTTGGGAAGCCCTGGCCCCCGGGGTTCCTCCAGGGCAGGGATCCTCACCCACGGAAGGACACCTGGGCGTCCCCAGGACTTGTTCGTGGTGAGTGAAGCTGGCCCGTGCAGATTTCCCTGAGCAAGTAAATGTTCATTTGTGCAGGACTAATGCCCAAGAGTGCAACTGGGGACTGGACTGAGGACATGGTTTCAATGACGTTCACCAGATATTTCCTTTCATAAGGAATTTCCACACTTTTCCACCGTAGCTGCATCATTTTCAAGTCCCACTGGCAACTGGCAAGGGGTCCCGTTTCTCCCCTCCTCGCCAGCATTTGGTGTTGTCACCGCTTTTTATTTTAGTCATTGTCACAGAGATGGAGTGACATCTCATTGTGGTTTAATTTGCATTTCTTTAATGGCTAATGATAATGAACATCTTTTCATGTGCTATTTTGCCATCTGTATATCTTCATAGCAAAACTCTCATGTATATCTTTTGGCATTTTCTAATTGGATTGTTTATTTTATAGGGTTGAGTTTGGGGAGTTCTCTTTATACAGCTCAGATAATAGTCATTTGTCAAATATGTAGTTCGCAAATATTTCCTCTCAGTCAGTATTTTCTCCCGAATCCACAACTTATGCTTTCATCATCTTAAGAGGGTCTTTCATAGATCAAAGTTTGACATTGCAATGAAGTTCAATTTATAATTTTTCCTTTTATAGATCCTGCTTTTGGTCTCAGTGTCTCAGAACTTTATGCCTATGGATGTTTATGTCCTATTTTTTTCTTCATGTTTGATAGTTTTGTGGTTTATTTATAAGACTATGATCCATTTGGAGTTAATTTTGTATAAAATATAAATTGCAAGTTGAGGTCTGTTTCTCTGCTGGTTTGTTTTGTGTAGACACAACCAATCACCCCACGCTGTTTGCTGCATGTTTGTGAAAAGCCTCTGGGCATATTTGTGTGAGCCATTTCTGAGTCCTGGGTTCTGATCCATTGATCTATGTGTCTGTCCCCCCATCAGCGTCACACTCCCATGAAAAACCATAGACAGACAGTAAGCCTTCAGTAGAGCAATTTCCCCACTTATTCTTCTTTTTCAACGATTGTTTGAGCTAGTTTAGGTTCTGTTACTTCCAATGCAAATTTTAGAATAAGCTTGTCTATGTTTGAAACCTTGCTGGAATTTTGAAAGGGATTGCATGATGCATAAGAATCAGTGTAGGGAGATGAATCATTTATTAGCATGCGTCTTCCAATCCATGGCCATGCTGTGTTTGTATATTTATTTAGAAATATCTGTCCATTTATTTAGGTCGTCTTTGATCTCTTTCATCAGCACTTTGTAATTTTCAGCCTACAGACCCTGCACACAATTTGTTAGCGATTCATTTTCCTTGCTGTGATCGTAAACGATATTGTGGTTTCCATTTAGGTCTCCATGTATTCTTGGTATCCAGAAGTACAGCTAGGGTTGGTGTGTCGATCTGTGTTTTGCAAACCTGCTGGACTCACTCACTTCTCAGGAGCTGGTAGACTCCTCAGGAGTTTCTACATAGTCTTTCTTCTGCAAGGAGAGGTGGTTATATTCCCTCCTTTTCCACTCAGGGGTGGGCAAACTTTTTGAATCGCGGGCCACAATGGGTTCTTAAACTGGACCGGAGGGCCAGAACAAAAGCATGGATGGAGTGTTTGTGTGAACTAATATAAATTCAAAGTAAACATCATTATATAAAAGGGTACGGTCTTTTTTTTTCCAATAGTTTTATTCATTTCAAACAGGCCGGATCTGGCCCGCGGGCCGTAGTTTGCCCATGGCTGATCCTAGATGCTTTTCCTGTCTTGATCTTGCCTTGTAGAACCAGACAATGTGGAATAAAACCTCTGGAAACAGATATCCTTTCCTTGACCCCAGTCTTAGGGAGAAAGTGTTCATTATGTTAGCATTGAGGGAGAAAGTAGCTGTAGGTTTGATTTTTGTTTATTTTGCTTTATTTGCTTTATTTTAAGAATCAACTTTGTACTTTAAACAATTTTAGATTTGCAGACAAGTTGGAAGATTGGTTCAGATACTTCCTGTATTCCCTCACAGTCTTCCCTTTGATTAACATCTGACATCAATGTGTCACATTTGTTATGATTAATTAACAAGTATTGACACCTTCTTATTAACTAAGCTCCATAATTTGTTCAGATGCTCTCACTTTTCTCTGTCTCAGCATCCCATCCAGGTCACTACGATACAGGTAATCCTCACACCTCCCTAAGCATCTCTTGGCTGAGACATTGTCCCAGAATTTTCCTGTTTTCAATGACTGACAGATTTGAGGAGGACTGGTCAGGAATTTTGTAGGATGTCCTTCTGTTGGGATTTGCCTGATGTTTTTCTAGTGATGAGACTGGGATCATGGGTTTAGGGAGGAAGATGACAAGTAAAATGCCATTCATATCACATCATATCAAGGTACATGCTATCGACATGACTGATCGCTGTCGATGTTTACCTCGATCACCTAGTGTAGGTGATGCCTGCCAGGTTCTCTAACATAGAATTCTTTTTTTTCTTTCCCTCCTCCCACCTCCTCCCCATTACATCTCCCCCTCCTCCTCCTTCACCCATCCTCCCCTTCCATCCCATCCTATCTGCAGGGGTCACCATGCACAGCCCACATTGAAGGGATTGGGAGCTAAGCTGCACCTCTTGAGGGAAGATTATCTACATATATTATTTGGAATTGCTCCTTATGGGAGATTTTATTTTCTCACCCCATTTGTTTATTTATTCTATCATTTGTTTATGTCAGTATGGACTGATAAATATCTACATTACACTCTGGGCTATAATGCAATATTAGGTTCTTTATTTGGTTAGCTCTTCAGTTGGCCCCTGTGTCGTTCACACATGGCCCTGTTCGGGGGAGCAAGATGCTGCTAATCTTTCCTGCCCAGCTAGGATCAGCTGTTTACCTAGCAAGCTCTGATTCTGCTGTTGGAGAATGGTAACGACACCAAGCTGGGATCCAGGTGTGCACATTGCCGCTGGGGTGACCGTGCTCTGGACGCTCAAGCTGGCAGAGAAGGGAATGTGTGTTCTGATCCATGTGTATAAAACACATCTGTAAACATCTGTATCTATATTTCACAAAACCCGAGTTCACACTGACTCTACCTCTGATCCAGTCCCAACCACATGGAGAATTCTAGTCTCCACTTTTCGGCATCTTGGTCCTCCTTTCCAGCTGTGCCCAGGCATTGGTTTTGTAAGACCCCCTCAGTGCTGAATTGCATTTAGGAACTAAAATTCATTATGGTGTGCTGTGGACAAGCAGGTCAACCTCAGCCACGGTGCTGGCAAACTCCTTGCAGTCATGTGGAGAAAGTATCCCCTTTACAATTGTGTCTCCTCCAGAGTGAGCAGATGTCTTGTACGTGAAAATACGCAGGAAGCAACACTTAATATTAGACCATCCGAAGTCCACTGTGTGGCCAAGAGTAATGGTGACCTCTCTTTTGTTCTCACTTGTCCTCTGCGCAATGGGAAGATGTGATGTGATAGTCCTTGAAGACTGAACTAATAGATACTGATGTGGCCAAAAGGGGGGCTCATTTTGAGAATGAAACTGTTACCTAAGGCAGGAACCCTGAAGCTGGCACCATGAAGGAGGCACTGAAATTCCATGGAACCCCAGACACTTCCCTTTCTTGCTGAGGGAAAGAGCTCTCTGAGTACATGGATGGGTGGGGGATGGCATGCATATGTGAGCACCTACGTGCGTCCTGCAAACAGGTGCCTCTTTCCAAGAGAGCACCTGGTAGAAAGAGCCGTCTTTAAGAAGCAGCGAACATTGTCCTGACGGAGGCGCTCCATCCTGCTGTGATGGGCTGATATGTGTCCTCTGTTGTCATTTTTTATTTGCTTGGGCTGATTTGAGTTAGAATTTTTTTACTCTCGAAACTCCTCTGTACTATAAGTTGGACGGAAGACAGCAGTAGAAATGAAAATGTCAGTAACACAACTGAAATCCAAGTCTGGCCATGTGGAAGGTGCTGGCAAAGAGGGTGACAACCTGTGCAGGTGTGTCGTGGACTTTTCCAGCTCTCACCTGCAGGTCCTGAGACCTGAGAACCCCTCTGGTCCCAGACCTACCTGGGTGGCTGGTCTACCTGCTGAATCAACAAAAGGCCCACCACCTGGTAAAGTCTTCCTGCTCTTTACTGTGTCCCCAGAACTGCTACACCAGGATGTTCCTGGCGACTCGCCGTCTAACCACAGCAGGTCCTTGAAAACCCAGAGGACGAAGAGTGGTGCTGGCCGCTCAGCCTGGCTGTGGACTGTTCTGACATAAGATATTATCCCAGCGAGGGCCTCACCAAAGGCTGTGGGATGTTTGGAATCTCACTTGCATTTCTGTGGCTTGCCCACTAAATAACAAGGTGACCACACTTCCCATATATCCCAGGGCCCGGGAGCTCCTGCCACAGTGGCCACAGGTCAGATGGCATCTCCCACGTAAAGGGGCTCCAGTTCCCGCAGTGCCAGCCAGTTAGTGTGGCGGGTGAGGCACTGTCTGATCATCATCAGGTCCCATGTGCAGAGCACGTGTGCTCCCCCTGGTCTGTGTGTGGGGAGGGAGAGAGAGAGGCTAAATTCACTAGACTTTTGATGTGATTGAGGTTGTCATTTGAAGAAGATTTTAAAATATGTATAACATAATAACTGGATTAATACCAGTATGTTGAAAGGTAAACTAATAACCAAATATATCTGTTAATTTTTTTAAGTGTTTGTAGCACAAACAAGATTGTAATTGGAAACAACTTCACTGAATAGGGAAAAATGATTTTGATGCTGCAGGCAAAACACACACATACACACACACACAAATAAAAGTGTGTGGTTTTTTTTCTTCTGAGAACATCTGGTTACAGTACTCTAAAAGCAAGTTTGGATTAACCTAGAAATTAAGTGTGTGTCATATACAAAGCATTGATTAGAATATATTAAAATCCACAGGCCTCATGGGAGGTTATAATATTCTTTACTACATATGGACTTTTATAATACTACTAGAGGTCTGGTGCATGAAATTCATGTAAGGGGAGAGGGCCCCTTAGCCCAGCTGCACCCTCTCCAATCCGGGACCCCTTGGGGGATGTCCAACTGCCGGTTTAGGCCCAATCCTGGGGATCAGTCCTAAACTGCCAGTCGGACATCCCTCTCACAATCTGGGACCACTGGCTCCTAACTGCTCACCTGCCTGCCTGCCTGATTGCCCCTAATTGTCTCTGCCTGCTGGCCTGATCACTCCTAACTGCCCCCCTACTGGCCTAATCACCCCCAACTGCCCCTCCTGCTGGCCTGGTCACCCCCAACTACCCTCTGTTGGCCTCATCACCCCAAAATGCCCCCTACCACCAGCCTGGTTGCCCCCAACTGCCCCCCCTGCTGGCCTGGTCACCCCATGCAGCCTGCTATTCAGTCATTTGGTTGTCCCTCACTAACTCCCCTGCTGGCCTTGTCACCCCATGCAGCCTGCTGTTTGGTCAATTTGCATATTCCTCTATTATTAGTATAGGTAAGGCAAGTGGAAAAACTTCTCTTCTGAATTCTGTGTTATCAACAATTAAAATAAATCTTCTGACTTAAATGTTCTTGGTCTTCTTCTCTGTCTATCTGCCCTTATATAGAGTTGGCTACCTAATAACTAATCTTTAAGATGGAAAAAAATGATTCCTTGGAGATCTGTTCTTCCAGTTTCATCCTTTGCACAGGATCCCAGCTATAACCAGTCTTAGAGTATTTGCTCTGGGCCACCATTTGAATCCTGAATATGCATCCACACTACACACCCTAAGACAAAATGTTGGCTCCAGACCTTGACTTTTTCCTTCTGCCCAAGCCGAGCTGCCTCAACTCTCAGAACCATAAGTCAGTCCAAGAGCTCCTAATCCTACAGCCCAAAGAAATCCAAATTCTACCTCTTGGAAAGACAGCCATCTGTGGAGGACCTGAAGTGTCTGCCTCCGGCCAGGTGTAGAAACCTGCTCGTGAAGAAGGACCTCAGTACATAGAACACACATGTTATACTTTCAGGTCAGAAAGAGGAATGGCCCTAGAGGGCACTTTTCTGCCTGTTGACCTTATTGATGGATCCCCAGCCATGACTGAGACCCTGAGACTAAGGTCCTCTAAGATCAGCAAGGAGGCCTGAAGATAAGATTTGCTCCTTTAGGGAAGCCAAGCAGGAGAAAGTTGTACTTCTTTCATAGTTATAAAAATTCAGTCCAAGACACATCACCTTGCTCCTCACACCTCATCTCCTTTCCCACTAAGAATACAAGGCCAAAATCAGTATCCTTTGAGTATGTCGCCATCCGCCCCCTACAACATCACAATACAACATGTTGGCGATGAGTCACGTTTCTTGGGATCCCTGTTATCTGTGTGTCTCAGACAGTAGAATTGCAGACTGAAAAGTCCAAATCATCACATTATTTAACAGGACCTACTTGTGAGAAAGGCGCTCTGCCCCTCAGTCTGATAGTATCGGTTGCTCCCTGACAAGGGCAGTGTGCCAGAGTGGGTGGGATATAATTATTTTTTTTAATTCCAGAAAATTTTCTTGATGTTCATAAATAATCCATTTGATCACTTTAGCAAAAGGGAAATGTTAAAATGATGGAAAATACCATTCACCCAGACTTGTCTGTAGTCCCTAAATCATCCCCCAGTCCATTCCTCCTGCTGACACGCAGAGATGATTTTAATTAAGGACCCTTGACAAGGGACCATAGTCATTTAAAATTACTGGCTCAGGAAAATCTTTATAAAGATGGCTTTAAAGAGTTCAGAAATCCCAATAGTTCTCAGTATCGAGAGGGTGCACCATAAAATTGCAAATGAGTGCATGGGCTCGCCGGGGCTGTAAAGTGCTGTTGTTTTTCTGGTTTGACATTTCATGGATTCCAAGTGGGCCTGGCTTAGTGGTAAAACATAAATCACAAAGCAGATCCGAATATTGTAAAACTTGTATTAGGAGCCTTTTGGGCTACGACGTTAATAGTAACCCGTAAGTATTCTAAGAGTATAAGTTATTGCTAATGGCACAATTATGGTGTAAAATTGTAATTTTTATAGCAGAGGAGCACCGAAATCTAATTGCCAGAATTAATATAATAGCTGTGAATTAATAAATCAATTGAAACTTTAATGACTGTTTTAACAGCGAGACAGAAGCATCTTTTGTGTTAGAACAATAGTCTAAAGGCATAATTAATATTCTTTTATCATTATTAAAAATAATCCTGTTTAGCCCTGGCCAGTGTCTCCCAGTGGTTAGAGCATAGGCCTGTGCACCAAAGGATTTCAGGTTTGATTCCAGGTCAAGGGCAGGTACCTGGGTTGCAGGTTCCCACCCCACCCTGGTCTGGGCACGTGCCAGAGGCAACTAGTCAATGTGTCTCTCTCACTTGGATATTTCTTTCTCCTCCCCCCTCCCTTTTCCTCCCTTCCACTCTCTCTGAAAAGCAATGGAAAAATATCCTCAAGTGAGGATTAAGAAAATGTAAAATAAAATAAATAATTCCTTTTAACCTTTAGCTCACAAAAATGGGTTATCATTATTTGCTCTCCGGACCGGAAATCACCTCCTTTTCCTTTGTGCTCCTTATAATACTTATGACCTCAGCCTGGAGTTGGATTTTGGGTAAATGTTTCTCCCATTCCAGAATGTAAGCCCCTGGAAGGTGAGAGCTTTGTTTTATTGTCCCGGGATCCTGTTCCCCAAATACACTGAAAGTCAGCACCTGGGACTTGAGTGGAATTGAATTTGATGAATGGAATCATTGGACCTGCACAGAAAAGGACTGACTCACAGGACAAGGCCACAGCCAGGACCAGTGTCCACCTGGATCTTATCAGAGGTATAAAACAGAAGCTGAGAAATTAGAGTGGGTAAAATGGACAGGCAGAGTCACTGAATCCTGTATGCGGCTCAAATTCATTTTATAAAAAGGTATTAAATTCAATATCATATAATTCACAGACTTAGAATTTAATTGTGTATCAGTTGGCTTGAATGTTATCTTTGTAGAATTTCTCTGAAAATTAACTGGCTCACCCACAGGGCTGAGTGGCCTTCTCCATGCCGGTCACCCTCCGAGCATGGCTTCCCCCTGCACTCAGTCACTCAGACGTTCAGAGACCACTGACTGCGTGTGCATGATTGTGCGCAACCTCACACACAGGGAGGCAAGGAACTGGGAGCTTTGAGGAAACAGCTGATTTTCACTCTTCCAAAATAACTGACCATTATTGTTCTTTTATAGAAAAAGCACTCTCTGATTGTTAAATCAATTATACATTTGGAAACTCATTTGACCCAGTGATCCCACTTCCACTAATATATCCTAAGAAACCCAACACCAATCAGAAAGAATGTATGCACCCCTATGTTCATAGCAGCACAATTTACAATAGCCAAAATCTAGAAACAGCCCAAGTGCCCATCAGTAGATGAGTGGATAAAAAAGCTGTGGTACCTTTATACCATAGAATACTATGTATGCAGCAGTAAAAAAGAAGAATATCTTACCCTTTGAGACAGCATGGAGAGTATCATGCTAAGTGAAATAAGTCAGTCAGAGAAAGACAAGTATCGCATAATCACACTCATATATGGAATATAAGTAACAAAATAAACTGATGAATGGATTGGATCCAGAGACATGGAAGCATGGAAGAGAGTTCGGAATCTCAGAGGGAAGGCATGGGAAGGTGGATGGGTGAGAGGTAATCAACCAAAGACCTTGTATGCATATATAGTATGCATAGCCATGGACACAGACATGGGGGAAGAAGAGGGACATATGTAATACTTTCAACAATAAAGAATCATTTAGATAGATAGATAGATAGATAGATAGATAGATAGATAGATAAATCTGGAAGCTCATTTTCTGGAGACAGGCAATGACATTGACCTTAGTGAGCATGTCCCTGCACCTCAGCCTAGAAGCTGACCTTGCAGAGACGCTTGGTGATACGGCTCCTGTGACTTAGCCTAGGACAAAGGACGTCTCTCTGAGGGTGAGGGGCAGGGCTGGAGCTCATTTGAAGCCTAAGTCCCAGATCTCCTTCTGTGCTTGGATACCTGGATGAGGGGAGACCTGCAGCCAGAGGGGAAGTGGTAGGATGTGTAGGGGAGCACCTAGGTCTAACCTGTCCCTCCCTACAGTCCGTCCGATGGTGCCCACATGGTGGCATCTGCACGCAGCCCCTCCTGAGCTGCTCACATGTTCTCTCTGCCCCAAAAACCATTAGGTCAGAGCCAACATGAGCCCCTTGCCAAGTTTCGTCCTTAGATCAAAACTGTTTACATTACGCAAGTGTAAACAGACAGGCGACTCCAAGGCCCTCTCCTGTGCTCTGTGGGGCTTTATGTTACCGCTATTATTAACATAAGCACGTTCCGAAACCCAAACCACAGAGGAGTGCATCATAAAATGGTATGTTTAGGAAGAGAAAAGAATAAAAAATGTGATGCATCACTTGGCCCTACCCCAGCAGCAATTTTCTTCATGTGGCATGATAACAAATGTAACATTGCTTTCCTGTCCCACATAATTCCTTCCCTGGCTCTCTGTCAGCTGACTTCTTAACTCCTTTGTCCCTTGGTTGGCATTCTCTTTCATGCTTCTCCATCACAATCCCGAAACAGCATCATACCATATTCTGAAGGACACTGCATACGCCTTTAATATCAAAACCCATGGCTTCCTTTCTATTTTGAACTTGAGTCTTGGTTCCACTTTTGGTCCAGGAGCCACCGAATTGACAGTCAGACACAATGGATGCACGTTTGAAAAGTGTGCAGCAAGTGCAAAGGGCTGCAGAGCACCCCCTCCCCCCGCGTGTATTAGATGGTTGGTGGGTCCAGAGGCTCCAGGTGCTGTGAATCCATCATGAATGGAGCTGATAGGGCCTCCTGCTCTCAGCTCCTCAGCACCATTCTGGATGGTGCCCCACACCACACCGGTGATTTGCTGCTGCACTGTGATGTTTATGGCCTCAATAAAGGCAAGGTTCTAAAAAGATTATAGGCCCTGAAAAAGGAAATATGACCTTTTCTTCAGGAGAATGGAGCAAACAGAATGAAGCATTTTTGGAATTTCTTGCCTGCCAGGAAGAGGCGATGACTCCCCGTAGACGAGCTCGGTTGTTTTACACCCTCCACAACAGTCTCCAAGGGGCAGAGTAAACCCCAGGTGCGAAACTGAACACCGCTCCTCCTCCCACCAGGAATATTGTCCTTAAATAATTCCACCGCCTGACTCGGCTTTTCCTCTTTGACATTTTAACTTCGTACACTTTATGTGTTAAGATGGCATGCCAAAAACTATCTCCGTTCCTCTTTGCACTCTTGCATTTACTCACAAATACTCACCCTATGAGATTAGCCAGGGGTGACAGATGGGAATTCTCCATGATCAGTAACACCGATGTGCTTAGGTAATGAGGGTACAGTGGAAACTACAAAATTCTGATATAATGTTTGTGTCCCCAACCTGTCACCCCCACCAATGCAAGCCTTTGCTGTTCATTGAGGGGTTAGGGGGCTGATGGCTCCCTGTGCCAACTTTGATGGGTTAAAGGACTTCCCGGAGGTCCTCTGGGAGGGTCGGGCAGGTCTCAGCTTGGAGGACACAGCTCCAAAGGGAACAGGGGCAGAGGATGCAGGGCAAAAGGATGGAGACCTATTTAACGACTTAATAAAGATAAGTCAAGATGAGAAGAAGGAAAATGAGGGAGACATACCATCATGTATGAGACCCCTGCTTTCAATAGTTGAAGATGAATAGCGCCTAATTTTAACTGAGTAAGGTTTTCTTCCCTCTTCCCTCACTCCCTCCCTCCCTTCCTTCTTCCCTTCCTTTCTACATCCTTTCTTTCCTTTTTCCTTCATCCCTTTCACCCCGTCTTTTTTCTTACTTCCTTTTTCCCTTTACCAAACTCCTTAGCAGTTGAAATGGAAATGGAATCTAATAATAGTCCTGAATAGTATGTTTTTCATAAAGAGTCCAGGCTCCCTTTGTGGCATTCCTGAGACATCTCTCCACATGCGGTCTGCCTGCATTTTCTCAGGTTAGGACGTGAGATTGGCCCTATGTGTTTTTGTTGTTGTTATAATTTTTTCCTCAAAATGGTGGAGATGTTGACTCAGGACCAAGGGAAGAGAGACCTCGTCTCTCCTGCTTGCCTTGGACTCCTTGTTCCAACCGGTGAGGTCAGGCAGCCAGTGCCCTCTGTGAGTCACCCCCTGCTGCACCTTAGGGCTCCCCAATCTGTCAACCTGGGGTGTAAGGAGCACTGGGCCCTCAGCCTGCACTGCACCAGCAGGCAGGGATGGACGGTGTCTCCTGAAATTTGGATACTCAAGACAGAGACCTCACCCGACTCCCCTAATTGTGTCCCTGTCCCACCGCTCAGCACAGTCCTGCCTTCATCCCACCTTTCCTTCTCCTCAGGTCCCTTCCCCAGTCTGTCTGCACTGTCTTCACACACAAACGCTCTGCCACTTGGTCACCCACCTATTTCACTGGGTCTGGTGCTTTCATGGTGACACGGGGCTGAAAGATGAGTGGCAGGTGTTCAGGAGGTACAGGGCCTGCTCGACAACCTGATGAGCAGGACTCTGGTCCTGGAAGCCAAGCGGAGTGGAGGGAGGCAGAGGAGCTGCTCACTCCACTGCAGCCGGTGCCTGGCTGAAGGGAGGAGCTTGACCTCCAACCCTGCCCTTTGCTTGTTCTGCTCACCCCGGGAACAAGACCGTGCATCGCCTCCTTGGGCCACACTCAGACCTCCATGAAAGGACAAGAGTGCTACTGACCACCAGGGGCCGAGGAGACAAAGTGCTGGGTGCAGTGAGGACAGTCACTGCCCCCAGGGTCTGGGTGACCCACAGCCCGTGTGCAGACAGAGCTTCTGCAGGGAGCACTGAGCCAGGAGGGTCTCCCGTGACAGCCTCTGAGAGAAGACCAAGCTCTTGGCCAGATCCTGCCTTCTCTGGGTGCCGTCGTGAGTCCCACTTGCCCCTTGAACTCGTGGTGCCTTCCATGACGCCTGTGCACCTGTCGCCGAGTGCCATTCAATCCTGCCCTGACATCCAGGGGTGAGAGCGTGGGGGTCACATATCCACCAGGACATACACGCAAGGCACTCAGGAATGCAGATGGGAAGCTAGCATGGGAAACAGTCGTGCTATTCAGCCTTCTTTTCATTATAATTAAAATATACTAGCACTGATGGATGTTTCTACTCCCAAACCCATGTGACGCTGAAGCCCCAGACTGTGCGGTGGCTGTGTTTAGGGCCCACTTGGTCCCGCGGTGCAGCATCGCACTCACCTGGAGCCCTTCCCGTGGTGTTTTGGGGAATGGTTTGGCTCTGTCCCCCACCTCAGATTCGCACACCCCGATCTAGTGATTTATTCATTTTGTCTCTTTCCTCCATCAGACCACGTCTGCTGCTAAACAAACACCGCCTTCTGTTCTGGTGAAAGGAGGCCGCATGTTCCCCCAAACAGTCACCTGCCTTCCGGTGCACTGCATGGGCCTGTCCTTACAGAGGCCACTGTCCACCATCCCTCCCACCGCCCTCCTCAGCTGGGCTTGAGAGCAGCTGCCCTGCCACCGTCCCGGGTGCTCCCAACGCAGAGAGGCCCCACACCAGGTCAGTGTCTCAGTGGCCTCATGCACACCCTCCCCCCACCACTATCGAGTTTCTGCAAGAACCACCTGTAGACAGGTTTCTATTCAGAGCCCTTATCTGTTGTTACAGTATATAATCTCCGGGAATGCCCTAATTTCTATCATTCGCTAAGCCTGTCATCACGGCTGAGACAGGCTTATCCCTCTGAACAGATGAGATTAGTCGATCATGTTAAAGTCAAAAGGGGGATTATAATGCTTGTAATACACTGAGTCAAATTAAAGGCATTTTGTTTGTACATCAGAAGATTGTGCTGGGAGACTAGAGTATCTTCCACTGGGCATAATAAATTGCCAATAAAACATAAGTGTGCAGGGAAAAAACCCTCAAGCAGAGAATAAGAACAAAGTGAAGATGGTCTTTTATTTCTTGTCGGTTCAGCCTAGCAAATGGATTCTTAATTCCACCAGTGGCCCTGCTTGTTAATACGCAGCGGGACCACAGTCAGGACCAGCTTCCTGCCCACGCTACCTGGGACTTGGTGCTTTCCGCACAGGAACGCACCTGTATAAAGACATTTAAAAAATATTGTTTGCTTGTTCATTTTTTTAAAGTTATTTCTGACTTGTAGCCAAGAAATTAAATTTTCCTTTGGGAAGTGGGGTCTCCAGGCATGAATGCAGCCCGTTTACAGTGCTACTTGCACACAGGGAACGTAGAGGCAGCCTTTCGGGTCATGGCGTAGCTCAGTCGCTAACCAGTGTGTTCAGGACAGTCTAGTGCCAGTCCAGCTCGAAACCCTGGCATGAGCGTCATAAGAAAGGCTGCTGCCTTCTGAACAAACAGGGTTGCAGGCTGTTCCTGGCACCAGAGGGACACTGCCTGGTGCGACCCCTGGCTTGGAATTTACTACGCTGTGTATTTTGGGATCCCTATACTCTCTCACTCACCCGCGAGTGCCCAGCACCCAGTATGGGCCACACTGGATAGGCCTTGGGTACACAGACGGCCCAACCTCACCACCGAGCCTGGTGTTTTTGCACCTGGAGGCTCAGAACGCAGTAGTTCTGGGCTGTGGGCTGGGGTGACCCTGTACCTCAGAGCTCAGGCCCAAGCTTCTGTCGTGAGCACCAGGAAACACCACAGCCAGACATGGGATCAGGATGTCCTGGAAAGACCCGTGAGTCCCTCCCCCCTCCTGGCCCTTCCTCTGCCCCATCAAGTGAGTCACATGATTTTGCAAACTCACCATATCTCATATGCCCTTCTCTTCAAGTCCGGACCTAAGCAAAGCCCTGGCTCCAGCTACACGGGGAAGGCTGCTATCAATGAGAAATGGGAAATTGTCTTTGAAAAAGGACAAAACCAGGGCTAAAAGTGGTCATTGTCAGACTTAAACTATTCTCAAATAAAAGTTTCCCTTCTAATGGATATGTCTTAGTGTGTACTGCTCAAATCCTACATAATTAAAAGTGTAAGAACATTAGTACAATGCGTGGCCATGACAAAGTCAGTTTATAATATTTCTCTTATATATTCGGTTAGGGAATACATGCCCCTCTACAATCTATATTTTGATGTGTGAGACGCAGTTTACACTGAATTAAATGCAAAAAGAGTACAGACTGTCAGGAATAAATCCCAGTTCAGGTCACAGAAGACAGACTCTACATTTCTGCATTTCCAACATCAGATCTGTCTTTCCACAGCTCTTTGCTCTGTTGTGATGTAGGGCCGTGTAAAGCAAGAGGTAGGGCCGTGTGCATAAGCCAGGCCACCGAAGGGCACTAGCCCGTCCGGGCAACTCTGCCCACTTCACACATCCTCCAAACCTTCTTTTTCCCTGAGACTGCAGTGACCTCTAATAAAAGCAGGAGAAGCAAACGTGCTTCTGTCATTTACTAAATAAACTGTCACAGGGTGGACGGGGAGCAGAACCAGGGACACAGCACCCAGGCCGTCCCCACAGCCAGTGTGGCTCAGCGGCGGTCCAGGTGCCCTGTGCTGATGGCTTCTGCTTGGCCATCACAACGGGTCCGGGACACACAGAGCAGCAGGAGCCCGTGTGGCCCACACAGGGCTGGCCGTGGGCAAGCGGCAGGTTTCTGACTGCCGGTGATGGAGGAGGGGCCCTCGCGTGGGCCATTTCACCGGCTCTCCTGCCCCCTCCTTCCGCAGGACCCTATCCGTGGGGAGCTACATTATCAATAAAGGCTCGGCTGCTTCCCTAAGAATGCAAATGTCTTTGAGGCGTCCCCTATTTTCAGCAGAGCCATCTCCTAGGTGTGTGCCACACGACAGTCCAATTATTTGCTGCTGGCCGATGAGTCCTCCGAAAACACCTGCTTTAGGACGAAGTAGCAGAAGAGCCCTAGGATGTTACGAGCCGATGTTGCAGAAGCAGGGCTGGCGGCTGGCTCAATGTATTGCCGTGGTGACAAACGATCTCCAGAAATATTTCAGCAGACGGTCACCCCCAAACTGCTTCATGCGCATGTAGCACCACCAAAGGAATTCAGGTCGGGGATTTATTTCCATTTAAATATTTAACATTTGTTCTTGACTGTATCTCCCTCTCCAGCCCCGCAAAACTGACTGCATCACAGAACAATTTCTCAAAATCAAGTCCCGTCCAAACCTGGCGAGTTTCCACAGAATTTCATTTTTGAACAAGCGAGACGGCAGCTGCATCCTCTCTGCATCCTTTCTTTCACAACCTTGTTTTTCATCATGTTGTACTCATGCTCTAAGAATAACCTGCTTTCTCTGTGCAGAAAACAGGCTGGTGGCCTCTCTTTTAGGTGCCGTTATGAGGGAGGATTCATCAAAGGACGAGCCCACAACACCAGCCACGGGGGTCTGGACCCCCACGCTCCCGCTCTAAATCCCCAGCCGGCCTCCCTCCGCAGACACATCGGTATGGAGATTAACTTTGGGGATCCACGCTGCTCCCAGCAGCTCAGCCAGGGCATGTTTTGACCATTCTGATGTAGAAATCTAGGAAAACAGTCATCAAACGCGGGGACGGAGGTCTGGCACCGCTGGCAGGGCCTGTGAGGGGTAATAAAGACGCGAGAGCTGTAAAAGCAGGTGATTTAGGGAGGCGAGTGCTTCGGCACAGCTGGTATTTTAAAATCCGACATGATTTTCAGTATTTATTTTAAATCTCAATGCTGAAATTGATTTAAGAAGGTCAGCGAATGTGCTCTGTTTCCCCTCTTCACACAGAGGGAATGAGGAATACCCTGAAATATAAAGAGAAGAAATGTCATCGGTGCACTTTAAAAGGGAAGAACGTCGCCTTCGCCATCCCCAGGGCCGCTCACGACGCTGTTTCTGAACATGAAGAACGCAAGAAAGGGGGCATGAAAACACAGGGCGCCACCATCCTTCCAGAAGCCGTCCCCGCGGGTCCCCGGGTCCTGCCAGCTTTGCTCGATGGGGCTGCAAAGGCAGCTCAAAGTCACAGGCCGACCGTGTGTGGACAGAGGTGTGCGCCTCCCCGCCTGTCACAGCTGCCGGCAACCCTTTTCTCCTTTAACGGAGAGCGGCTCTGTCCGCGGGTGCCTGCGTGAATAAGATGTCATCGCCGGTTTCGGTTCCGGAGAGCACCCTGCTGATGTTCTCAGGCAGCGGGAAAATTGCCTTATTGAAACATATTGCTGGCAGGGACCGCAGGCCACATCGTGCGTCCGTATTACACACAGGACGTATTCAGGGACCTGTGAGTAAGACTATGAATATCAAGTGATTGAAGAGATTATGCAGCTCGGGCCTTTTCTCGGGGTTTTAAAGGTTGTGGTTCTGGATGAGTGTGTTTCAGATCAATATAATTATGTCATAAAAACATGTCACAAAACAGTTCGCTCCACGGCGTTTTCCACTTGCCTGCTTCGCGCAGCTCCGTCTGCCACGTGGAGGGGCCTGGCGTGGTTGACAAGGGTTGTAAGGCCGCGTGTCTGTATTCCTGGTCTCCTGCACACACGCGGGCGTCTGTGGGGATCCCGCTTCTGTAGACAGCCGGGCATCCTAGGGGACCCCACTTCTGCGTATCCTGAAAGTGGGGAGATTGCCCTTTCTAGCACCAAGCACCAGTTAAGGTGCACACACACACACACACACACACATACCACACACTGAGGAACATGCAGACCTGTGTGAGTGCTGAGATGGCGAACCCTGACACAGGGGCCGGTGGGCAGTGGGAGAAGCGTGTGCCCCCCAGGTGAGCTCAGCTGAGCATAGCCCATGTGGCAGCAGTGACTGCACCACAAAAGCCACAGAGGCCCGGCCGGGTTCCCCTGGAGAACAGAGTTGTGCCAGTAACTCCTGTGGGTCCTGGGCCTAGGGAGTGTCTTCCGGAGGGTGAGGGGACACGGGAACCCCACAAGAGCAGTCCCCACGTTCACAGCCCTGTGCCCTCTGCTGACCTGCTGACCGCAGCTGCTCTTTCCCATAGTTTCACGGTAAGATGACATCATTTCCTGTCAAATGCCCTGCGTTCTTGAGTCCCCTTCTGCACAACATAGACCAACTCAGCATAAAAATATTACTTCTGAGCCAATATGTTTTCCTTTACCAGAGAGAACAGGGGTGTGACTTATCCTCACCTCAAGCACAACTTACTTTTTTCTGCTAAAGGGGACACATGCAAACTGTCCAACAAAGACGCCTGGTTTGCTGCCGCTGAGCAGCATCACGCGGAGCAATCATCGGAGGACACAGTGAAAACGTCTGGAACGAGAATTGCTAATGAAGCAGGAGCACGTTGCCGCAGACTGTCCCCGTGAGAACCTCAGACGTTTCTGCACATTCGTCTGCAGGAAGAGGACGGGACAGACGCCCCAGAGCTCGGCCCCTGCTCAGAGGAGCTGGTGGGAGCCGCGAGCGACAGTCTTGGACTGGCCTCCCTTGGAGGAGGTTCTCATGCCTTTTCTTTTCTTTTATCCCTGTCTTCCATTCACCTACTTCTGGCTCCTTTCTTTCATTTTAATTTCATCATTTGGGGCACGTGCATTTGAGCCGTCTCCTGCTCCTTCCCAGCCTTCGCAATGAGCAACGGGCTGTGAAGGAGCCAATGGAGCGACTGGGGTGTGCGGCACAAAGAGAACCAGACCCCAAACCTTACCTGTTAGGTTACCTTCTGTGCCGTTTTGCTCCATTGTACTAATTAGCTACAACCGAAAGCTGTTCACACAGAAGCCTTTCCTAAGGAACCTTCTAGAACAGTGATGGCGAACCTTTTGAGCTCGCGTGTCAGCATTTTGAAAAACCCTAACTTAACTCCGGTGCCGTGTCACATATAGAAATTTTTTGATATTTCCAACCATAGTAAAACGAAGATTTATATTTTTGATATTTATTTTATATATTTAAATGCCATTTAACAAAGAAAAATCAACCAAAAAAATGCGTTCGCCTGTCACCTCTGACACGCGTGTCACAGGTTCGCCATCACTGTTCTAGAACTTGTTCGTACCACTTCCTGCACATGCATGAAACAACACCTTCCCCCCAACAACATGTGACAATGATCTTTCTGGAACTTTCACACAATGATCTGCTCTACTCTCTTTTGTTCGAGGGGCTGTGAGCATCAGTTGCATGAGGCACAACAGCCAGGCTGCTGGGGACCCGTGAGTCCCTGGGAATGGGACTGTCCTCTGTGCACAGGCTCCCCCATCCGCACCAACCATCCTGAAGGACCCCCTTCCTCAGCATGAGCTCCCCCAGATCCTGGATGAAAACTGAGGAGAGAGTTGGGTTGAGGGACCACATGGCTCAGCCACTGCAACACCAGGCCCACCTCACGGCCCGAGCAGAAGTCCCTCCCTTTGCTCTGTGGGGAGCAGGTCTACTCCCCAGGTGTTCATTATTCCATTCTGCTCACTTTATTTCATTCTGTCCTCCCTGCTTCCTGTTTCTGAGAGACTGAGGCATCCCATGTGATTTCACATCGGTGTTCACAGAGGTAACTCATCCCAGCATCCTCACTCCCAGAGGAAGTGCCTGTAAGTCCTGATTTTGCATGAAGCCCTGGCATAAACAGAAGACTCTACCGTCTCATCCAGTCTCCCTTTGCTAAACGTAGGAGCGGATCCAGTGCCCACACACCGGGCACTTAACCAGCTGGATGGTCGGCGCTCTGTGGGCCCTGCTTATCCCTTCAACATTCATCCTCTTCCCCACTTTCAACTATTTTTATTGTAAACACTGTGGTCCAAATTGCTGGGGTAATTCAGTATCAGAGCACCAACGCTCCCATTCAGACAAACTGGTCATTTCAGCCAATACCCACTCAATCTCTACTTCTAAATAGAGCCCACACTCCTCTGCCCCTCCAGTGTGTGCATGATTGGGCCATAGCCCACAGTCGGGCACCAGCCCTGTCTTGCTTCTATCTCATTCTCTATCAGGATCTCGAAGATACTCAAATCCAGTCCACCCTACCTTCGCCTCCCAAAGGAAGGCAGCTTCGGAAACCAGCGAATCTACAACACATTGAGGCTGTTTGCCAAGCTTGCCTCCCTGGTGGGAAGTGCCACCTAGTGCACCCATGGGTGCTGTTGGTCCCTTGAGACACAGAGGCCTGTGCTATTCAGAATGAGGTGGGGTCTGGTGCTGTGCTGGCTGTGGGGAGGGCTCGGAGGAAGGAGCCCTCTCCCGTGGGGACTGGAGGAGCACAGAGCTGACGATGGGGTCAGATCTTGAGAAGATAACAGTTCATCCCAGTCCTGGTAGTGGGGGTAGCTACACAGAAATCCCACTGCCTTGGGGTAGCAAATGCAACTTAAGGAGCAAGAAGGGTGGGCAGTGAGGGAAGGGAGCCGCAGCCACGCCTCCAAGCCTCCCACCAGGAAGCCCTTCTCGATCCAGGAGGCTCAGGCGCCAGGGCCTTCGCAGTAGGAGCCCGGTCACGTGGGCAATGTCAGGAAATTTTACTGCAAAATATCTTCTTTTTTCTTATTTGAAAAGACAAATTATTAGCATTTTAAAACAATTTCAATATGTTTAATGGCTGAAAGTTAAGCTCAAACTGTTCCGCTTGCTGAATAAAGTGCGAGGTCTGTAAACAGGAATCTTAAGTTACCCCAAGAGTACACTCATTTTAAATTTTACTTGAAAGCGGGATGTACGTTTATTACAATTTCAAACAAAATGCTAATGCCATTAAACAAATGAGGTTTAGGCAAATTAACTGCATTTTAATATTCTGAAAGCCTATGATATAGGACATTGCGTTACGAGACATTGGCTAGAAGTATCGGTTGCGAGTGGGGTTTTCATTGCTGTGAATCTCAGGAGAATATTTGTAATTAGTATCATTTGCCTAATACTTCAGGTTAATTAGAATATTTAATTGAATAGCTGTAATCTTCAGAGATGACTATATTATGATCAAATTAGCAGCATCACGAGGCATGCTGCTCGCAGGACGGCAGCCTGCCGCACTTCTGCTAGCTATTCGGCCCTCTGGAGCGTTCAGCAACATAAGAAAAAATCTGTTTCTTACACTTTTGAATTTTAATGATCCATTTGAACTCTGCCATCAACATTTAATTATTCTAGGAAAAAAA
This sequence comes from Myotis nattereri, assembly GCF_964212035.1. NCBI lineage: Eukaryota > Metazoa > Chordata > Mammalia > Chiroptera > Vespertilionidae > Myotis > Myotis nattereri. Next base: position 53,894,882 of record NC_138083.1, read on the forward strand.
AAGCCCCAGCCATGACTCCCATATGGCATGTTGGCAAACACACTAGCCCACAGAGGCGCCCGCACCTCTCCCCAGCAGCTCGCGGAAGAGATTTCACACAGACTTTCTTTCCCCTGAATACAAGGCTTTTTTTTTTTTTTAATAGTGTTTGCAAATACAGACCAGATGAAGCGTCACAGAAGAGGTTACTAGGATACTATTGAAACACTATTAGGAACAGATGAATTGAGGTTTAGAACGTTTCAATGGGCTCGGTCCTGTACCCTCGCCACTGGACTTCAGCATTGTGTGCCGGAGGTCTGGGGAGTCAGGTGCCTGCTCAGCTAAACCTTGTTAGCCAGACAGGCCTGTTTTTGAAGACGTGGGAGGCAGGGTGGGGGGAGGTGTTGGTACAAAAATCTGCATGCCGACTTGAGATAAGGTCTCCGGCAGTGTCGGCGGCAGGGTGGAACGTAAGGAGATTTATATATGTGTCCACACAAATAGTGCGTGTGCTCTTTATGCTCCAAACATGGTAAGGATTGCATGAGGATTTAGGAATTAAATCATTGCTGTTGGGTAACCCGGGAGGTATGGAAGCCTATTGAGGCAGATAGCTACAGCTTGTCAAAATATGGTTCCCACGCACAGGGATCCCTTCTGAGCCTGGGGTACACTGCACACTTTATGAAACAACATACAGGGGAAAGGCGGTACCCGTCAGGACATTGTTGAGCCACAGACATTTCAGAATCCGAAAGTGTGTTCTCCCCAAGGGCTAGAGCTCATAAGGTCAATTCCACAAAAATAAGCCAAAAAAAAAAAAGTTCGGAAGAGAAAGTGATTTACATGTTGGGACAGCTTCTCCTGGTATAAGTCATGGTAGGTCTCCACTCCTCACAGGCGGCTTCTGTCACAGGCACCAAACCTATTCACAGGGACCAGGACTGGGGGAAACTGAAACCAGCAGCAACCTGCCCCCCAACAAAATAACTAATTCGTGTGCAAGACCATTAGCAGGGTTTTTTCTAGACCATCTTTGTTACCCTTTTTGCAAGAACTGCCTATCTTTTGAGAATTCCAGAGGAACACCAAAAAACAGTGAAGCTGAGTTTTTAAAAATAAATGAGTTGCTTTGAAACTAATAGGTGAGCTGAACATAGAGACCCTACTTGAACTGGGCAGATAACTAACAATGGGGGGGGGGCAGTTAATTATGGGAAAATACCATAATAGAGATTTGAGTTTGATTTGTTAATGAGGGTTAAAATAGCACGCTTGTAATGCATAGCAGTGGCAAAAACAAAGATTATCAGCACGTGAACGACTGGCAATACGATGGATATTAGCAATAGTGTTCACCAACACTGAGTGATGGACTTAGCAAAATTCTTGAAGATGTGCTTGGCTGATAATGGGTGCTGTGAAGAAAGTAATTGTTGTAAAACCTGGACTGTCTTTTAAAAACGGGAGAGAACAGAACAGCACAAGTCAGAGGGAACCACCATGCAATGTGAACACTCTCAATAGCCACGGAGGTGGCCTGAGCCTCTCGGCAGTGAGATGAGCAGGCGGGGAGAAGGCTCACGTGGAAAATTTCAGCCTGGCTGGCCGTGCCTGCCTGTGGGCCCGGACCAGGCCCACCACCCAGAGCGAAAGACTGCCACTCCCACTAAGACCCTCGGTGATCACCGATTTTATTTTTAAATCTGTTCCAAATAATTTAAAATCACTTCTTAAGCAGCAGTTTAAGAGCACCTGGAGAATTCATTTCCATGGCCCCGGCACTGCCTAACTGAAGTTGTCTTGTATGAAATCTGGAAAAATTACTGAGCCTTTAATAGTCCTTGTCATGAGCCGTATATTGTCCATCTCTATAAATTCGGGGTTAAATTTGTTTCATGCCAAAGTAGTTCCACCTTTCATGAGCGAGTGTTCTGTGTGTATACATAGATCAAAGTATTCATCGGTGTCTTTATAAGAATTGTCTCCACTCCTCAGCTTTGGCGAGCAGCTGCTGAGCGCCGTTCCGCGATCGCTGATGTGGAGTAGCAGCGCGTGATGGACTGCAGTGCATTCTCCTCGGTGGAGGTGCTCCCCACACACGCAGAATTCTTCCAGAATTAAAAAATCTGCTGCACTAATTGTGGAACAAATTTTCCACAACCCTCTCTGAGAATCCAGCTCTAAGTATCCTCCCATCGATTAAACAGATGGCAGATAAGATTGTAAACATATTTGCTTCATATTGAATAGATAGTTTCTGGCATAATACTAATTAACAAATTAAATGACTGACTTTGTGCATCACATTAGAGTTAAAACCACTTTGTAAGTTTGTCTTGGGTAGTTATTTACTTTGACAATAGCATGCAGTGAAAAACTGTTCAATGTTCTCCCGGCAACATTATGCATTGAGTAGTTTTCTTTTTTAAAACTCCATATTTTATTATAATTCATTTGACTTTCATTACAGTCACTCATCACAAAATGTATGTGCATTTAATCCATTTCCGAGGCTGCATCTTCCCGCATCCCTCTCGCTTTCCTTGTGATTATGTCTTGGTCTCCGCCAGCTCACACACGACAAGGCATTGCTGCGTCCCGTGCCTCATATTTCAGGGGGGCTGCTCAGGAAGGACAGCCCCGCGTGTGCTGTCTGCCGAGGCAGCCACGCTGCTGGCGACAGTTATACTGGCTTAAAGGAACACGGCGCCTTGCTGCTCCTCTGGTCGGGGTCATGCAATCCATCCAGACCGCCTCAGGGCCTCCACCTTCCGCAGAGAACCTTGCAGGCTGGGCTCCCCCGCCGTGTGCTCCGGCCCCGTGAGCTCATCCATGAAATGGGAATGAAAGTACCCCCTTCTCCTGTCACAGGGCTGTCGAGATCATCGGGTAGAAACATGGGGAGTGTGACTTTAGGTTACGTACATCTTGCACATGTTCCCGCAGAATGAAGGGGGAATTCATTCTGTTTGGGTGAAGAAGTGGGTAAATTACCTAGGGTGATCTGTGTGTCTCCGAGCCCATATATTTTGTAGGAAATTACATGCATTTTACACTTCAGTTTATATATTTAGGCAGAGAGAATATTTCTCCACCTTCTCTTCCTCCTTCTTTTGTACACCTTTATAATGAAAAAGAAAACACTTTTTTTTTTTTTTTTTACAAAAAATACTTTGAAAGGCCACATCTTAAGATACCTGATGACTACAGGCAAATATGGGGCATCGACATTTAAGCAGAATCTGTGGATGCGAAGGGGCCACACCAAACTCTACCCAAATCACATCATTTCCAAAGGATTTAGCAAAGATTGGTGCAGGGTGTTATCACTAGATAATTGATTGGCAATAGACTACCTTGAGAAATAAACTGCATGCATCATTCTACAAAGATCATTTGTTCTATGATGGTGAAATGTGGCTACAGGTTATATTCAAAGAAGTGCAGTTATAGCCACAGCATTTACAAAGAAGGATACGCTATCTCCCTTCGGAGGTCAGGAGTGTCATTACGGCCAGCGTTGTCAGCAGTCTGCAAACACGTGGGAGCCACTCCTGAATGCTTAAATGGCTCACAGGAGAGCAAACTCCAAATTATGTCACGGTCCTAACTTGCTCAAATTTCTTACATTAAGTACAAAGATCCCACCTTCAGGCAGCATAAGTCAACGTCCGCCCTCATTGTGGCCACACCTCAAATTCAATACATGTTCATATGTTTCCTTTGCGTTCCAGATATAGTGTAACGAGTGGATCATTTTAGACTTGGGAGTATTCTCATGAAGGTTATTTCTCTGCCTGCCCTGCGTGTCCCTAAGTTGGCATACGCTAGAGCTGCTAAGGGCTCGGCTTGCTACGTAAGGAACTTCTTCAGGATGAGACCAGTGTGACAGGGACCAGCCTAGCTACGCTCCCTGCACATCAAGACCGTACACATGAAACAATGAAAAAGCACCTTCCAGTGGAAATTATAATTGAATTATTCACATATCATTATTCTGTTCCCTTTGCAATGTCAAATGCTTTCAGGAAACTTGCTCTGTATGTGATAATTACTTTAAACAGCAGTCTCTGCACATACTGAGATGAACATGACCTCGCTCTCCTTCCAGGTTCTGGAAAATCTCTAGAAATCAGGACATGCTGACTGGTGAGGCCATATGGCATGGAGGAAGGCAGAGGCAAGCTTCTGTGGACACTGAAATGTCTTTAAATGTGGGCTATAGTAAGTGTCCAGTGTATAGTTACTTATGAGGAAGTCCTGAGGCAGGAGAGGTATTCAGTAATGAGATTCCCAATACAATATTTTCAAATAAAGTGTTTATGATTTTTAAAGGAAATTATAAAATACTCATTAATTGTCCTTTAAATAATATCGCTACTTTCAAGGACAAGGATTTATTTTATTTTATTTTTAAATAAAACAATTTCCTCAAAATATGGTAGTATGCTTCTAAGCATACTAAATTCTCAAACATAATAAGAAGGCAGATAACATATTACATTTGGGGAAATAACTGACAGCTAATCAAAACTTTGAGAGAAAACTCAAGTACAATATGTCTATCAGAGGGAAAAGGCACCTATTTCATCAGACACATGGCTCTTCTGAGAGGCATCAGTACGAAATATCAAATAGTGGGTTTGAGTAGATTATTAAAGATGATACCTATGAGTCCTGCAGGTATAAAAATGATATGTGAATTTCACATATCATTTTGAATTTAAGATTTCTTTCCAATAAATCAGGAAAGATACCAAATGTTAGAACAAGAAGAATATAAGTGAGCAATTAATTTTTATTCACAGGAAGAAGTGAGAAGCGATGTAATAATTACAAATATTCACCATTTTAAAGACGAATGATTGACTCTGGACAAAGCAGAGGACAATAAAACAATTATTGTATTAATTCCACCATAAAACTTTAATAAGTTAGACTAAAATTAAAGATTTAATGATAAAAATCTAAATTAACTATACCTTTAATAATTTAGAGCTCAATAAAAATAGGTAAATTGATGATTTTGGTTGGTTTGAGGGTGTTTGTGTGTTTGTTTGTTTAGACTTGCAATGCTGTTTTCCTGAGTAGCTGTCCGCCCGTAAGCCACATTGAGGTCGCCTGACTGAAGGCTGACTTAGATGAGGCAGCTTCAGAGTTTCATTAAACTCCACCTCCATTATGTGGAGAACTTCAGATCCCTTTGCTTCTTCCCGAATGAAGATGTCAAAAAACAAAAAGATCAGAACTTGTTCCAAATCACCGAGAAATTAAATTATGAGCATCTCTGGGGGATGAATATTTTGAAATTTTCAGAGGAAAAAAAATGCCAAGAGACAACAAAAGAGTGGGTAGGCAGGATGTTCTCGGAAAGATAAAAATGACGACATCATTTGGGGAGTGAAACTTTTGTTTGAGAATGACTGGTAACTGGAAACTTCAATTTTTACAAATGCTGGTATTTATAGTCATTCCTCCAAAATGACCTGGATGTAAAATGGTCAGTTATTACTATCAGAAGAAGCAGGAATTCCACAAAACAGGAATGAGCAAGACTCTCATCTAGAATGTCTTTGTCATGGAATCGTATTGTGTTAATTTTGCAAGAGACCATAAGTATATCTAGTTCAAACATCTCAGGATTGAAACTCGGAAGAATATTCAGACAATTTTTTTCTGAGTTCAACTAACATGAAAAAGGAAGAATTATTTATTTCAGGGTGACATAAGTTCCAATGTTTTGCTGTAACCTTGCCTTGGGTTATTTCAAAGTAATTGAATTAGAACTAATCTTGTGACAATGACTTTTTCTGTTTGTCTGTCTCTCTACCTATATATCTATTCACTCATCTAGCTGGCTAGATATAAATTCACATACTCCTTAATTATGTGTGTAGGGCTGAGTACTTCTTTAAAATAGATTGCCAACACAGGAATTACTATGGAAACATGTAAGAATGCTAATAAGCTGAGTGGGTGTCGTGCATATTGACTTGTTGCTGCCAAATTCTGCCAAAGTCTTACCTACTATTGACACATGGACAATAAACAGAATTATTACTTTAATCAGTGGTCAAATCTAAAAGTCTCCTGTGTCTTTTTGAAAACCTTTCCAGACTCCATAGATTGCAGGCCACCTTCACCACCCAGTCTTCAGAATACTCCCTGATAAATGGAGGCACGTTTGACACTGTCTTGTGGTACTGGGACTCATAACTGCCTCTCATGCTTGCTGTCCTTCCAGTCCAGATGTCACCTGTGAGAGACAGCCATTGATAAGGCCACCAGCAGTCCGCTACAGAGGAGACTGTCCCAGGTCAGGGTGGACAGAGCCCTGGACATTCCCTGAACAGGGAGCAGCCTGAACTCTGTCGCTACATTTATTGCATGTTATCAATCTGCAGCTCTTTCTTTATATTATCAGTATTTAAAGCATTATCTATTTTGCCATAAGTCTTTTTTTGGAAGCCAGGGTTTTAAAGAGTACATATTTAATTTAAAAATTAAGTACTGACTTTCAGTTTTTCAAGGAAGTTAATGACATGTAATTGGTCAAAATATTTAACATCATTTTATTATCTCCCATACAGGCTGTAGTGGTATCATTAACTTCATACAAACCTGAAGGTACACACTACTGAAAGGCTCTACCAAAACAGTCCACAGTGTTGTGAGAAGATTGGGCCCAGTATAACTTATCATGTGTGGCTACATTAAGGACTTTTATATATCATTCTATGAAGCATGACCTTTCATTTAGAGAAAATGAGTACTTTTCTAAATAAATATAGAATATTTTTCATCTTAGGGATTTTTTAATAGATATAAAATCAAACCAAACATTTTTGGCTGAGTAACTAAAGAAATTAGCAAAGTTAAATAATGCTTCTTTTATATCAATGTCATTAGATGATGTAAATATAAATTATCATATTTTCAATAATTGACTGACATTTTTATTCACTTTTTGTGTCAAAACTTTCTTAAGCTCATCCCATAGGAAGTGAAAATTGTAAGGTTATTGTAAATGCTGTGAATTCAAATAAAATGTTAACATTTAATAAAGAATTATTTGCCTAGGTGGTGATAACAAAAATGCAAATTTTGGTGAAATAGCATTATGGTAAAAATAACATTTTTATTAAGTTATGAATCATTTGAGGCATCAAAGTATCTAAAACTGATTGTTGTTCACAATTCTTAATTGCACCCAGGGAAGGTGTAATAACTCTACCAATGGAAATACAAGTTATACTTCAACAATTTAATAATATTTTATCTTATATAGAATAACTGAACTATAAATTTTTAGAAAACTAATATTGGATATAAAAAAGCATTCCAGCCTAATAGTGGGCACTAACTAGCATCAATAATATATAACAATTGTTTGAATATTAAATGGGCTTTTTTGGATATCAATTTAAGTGTCCTATAATAAAATCAAATATTTTCTAAATGAGTCTTCTACATTTTTATTGTATTTTGTAAAAAAAAAAATTAGAGATATTTAATCAAGCCCTTTAATTAAACATTGGCCAAAACATTTCAGTTTTGAAGCTGCAGTGAATTGTATTATTGCCCAGCTCCCACCAACTCACCCTTTCAAGAAAAGGCTTGTGAACAGGAAGACAGAAAAATACTACCATAAAGCAAGGCAGAAACTGGACAAATCAAATGCCCAAACTCAAAGAGAGTCCAACATTTAATTTTTAAATTAAAGGGTTGTGTTTGGAATATCTCCATTTATAATAAATATCTTCTAATGGACTCTCTTCTATGACTAATTAGAGTTATTTATATTCTGAATGCAGAAGGAATGAATTGAGAAAGCCTAAGAGTTTATATCGTCTGAACTGGAAAAATGTTTCTAAAGAATTTTTAAATGAATGCCTTAATTTCAGAGCTTTTATAATGTTTTGTTATGTTTATAAGAATATTTAGACCCTGAATGAAATATATATACACAGCAATTGAGAAAATACAGAAGCTGAAGACTAACTGTCTCAATATAAGACAATAGAACTGAGAGTATCTTTTTAGCAGATCTTTTTAGCTTACCAACTATCTCATTATTTATAGATTCTTTCAAAGAAATTATATGAAAAATTCAAATTAAGAAAATTTTTAAATCTTCAGAATAATGTGTAGGTACAGATATGCCTTAGAAATTAATTGCATCATGGACATGTCCAAAGAATACATATAATGTTTATAGTTATTAATATGTAAATAATATAAAGAACAGTTTTAAACAATTTGCTTTAGTGTATACAAACATATTATTTATATGTTTCAGAAATAATTTTAGTTCTAAAATAGTTTTGATAGATCTATAGACATATCAATAACACTAAACCAAATTGTCGATAAATGCACAGTTTAGGTGTGTCATTTTGGTTGCTTTTATCATTTCCTTTACCTGAAAAATGTTCCTGCTGGATGATACGTTTCATGGTCACGTACCCTTACCCTAGACCCCACTCCAACAATGTATTTAAAGGACAGTGCCCGGACCTCTGCTTTCAATTAGGGCCGAGAGAGAGAGAGAGAAAGAACCCATTGCTTCCACTCTGACCGCGAGAATAATTTGGAAATGCTGCAAAACCATAATTTTCAACATCTGTCAAACAGCTACAGATGCATAGAAAATGCATAGACTCAAATCTACAAGTCAGTTAGTCCTTTCTAAGCAAGACAATAGCTCAACGTCTCCCACTTTCCATGGCGCGACGAGAGGAAGACAGATCTGCCGTGTTCAGGGACCAAGGAAACTAGCGGAACTTTATTGAACTTTTACTGGCATGTGTCCATGGCATGGACGTTTCAGTCCCGAGTAACAGCTTCCCAAAGGCCTGTGTGTGGCAGAGAGACGCCACCAAAGTGCAGAAAGTTCCCAACAACCCAGAATTCTGGCCTCCACTCATAGAGCAGACAAAGAGCTCACATGATTCAGAAAGATGGCAACCGGATAAAAACAAAACAAAATAAAAACATAAAACCCAGGGAAGGTAAATTCTTGATTCCTCCACCCAAACGTCTGAAGCCAGTAAGGATCAGAATCTAACTGAAGCTGCAACAACAAACATGACTGAGTTCAAGTGCAGACCAAGTGGACAAAAGGCCCAACACGGCCAGCCAGGCTCTACTGCTGCACATATGATGCATGTCACACGCTAAACAATTAAAAGAGAAATTAATGCCCTAACCGGTTTGGCTCAGTGGATAGAGCATCATCCTGCGGACTGAAGGGTCCCAGGTTCGATTCCGGTCAAGGGCATGTACCTTGGTTGCGGGCACATCCCCAGTAGGGGGTGTGCAGGAGACAGCTGATGAATGTTTCTCTCTCATCGATGTTTCTAACTCTCTATCCCTCTCCCTTCCTCTCTGTAAAAAATCAATAAAATATATATTTTTTAAAAAAAAAAAAATGAGAGAAATTAAGAAGCGAGAAAATGCCACCCATGGTCAGGAGAAGAAACAGTCAATAGAAGAAGACAGAAAAGTCCAAATAGAGTATTTCAATTTATGGACTTTAAAATTTCTGTAACATAGTGGAAAAGCTGAACCAAATGAGTGAAAAGATAAGGAAGTTTGCCAGCAGATTAAAACTGTTAAAATAAATTAAATTATAAGAGAGATCAATAGAAATTATTCAGATCAAACATGAAGGAGAGACATCATCTTCAACATAAATATTGGCAAAAAATAATAATAATACTAAGAGTTTGATATTTGTGTGACAATATTACTTTAACATAGATATAATTACAGGCCTAGAAGGAAAAGAGAGAAAATAAGGCAGAAAAAATAATTGAGAAAATAAGGGTGATCTTTCTTTTATTATTGATAAAAGAAATTAACCCACTGATAGAAGAAATCTATGAAACCCAATCAAATACAAAAAATATAAATAATTACAACTAAAAATCTCTACATACAGGCATATAATATTCAAACTGCTGAAAAACAAAGAAAAATTAATAACCTGAAAACAAAGTAAAAGATAATACAAAAGAAAACTGGCTTCACATTAGGAAAAATGACAACAAGAAGATAATAGCTTCACAAATTTAAATGCTAAGAGATGAAAAAAACAAGGAAACTCACAAACCTGAATTATGTCCATCAAAATTGTGTCCTTCAGGGAAAAAAAAAATTAAAAGAGCCTATGATCACCAGACCTGCCTTATACAGTATATATATAAAAGCCTAATATGCAGTGTCCCCTAGGGAGTTCGACTGAATGGGCTTTTGATCACTCGCTATGATGTGTGCTGACCATCAGGGGGTGGCGTAGAACGAAGGAAGGCCCAGCTGGCAGCAGGCAGCCACTAGGGCCCCTACTCATGCACTAATTTCGTGCACTGGGCCCCTAGTTAGAAATAATAACACAAACTCTTCAGGTCCAAGAAATCTCACCAGCTCTATAGAAAGAGCACAAAAATAGTAAATAAAAAAATAGATTCTGCATTCTTTTAATTTATTTAAAAGTCACAAGACTCTTCAAAACAAACTTTTACATGTTATACAAAGTGGTACAATTGTAAGTCTAGACAACTCATGAGAAATGAAAGATGTACATTGTAATCTCTGGAGAATGCTTTCTCAGGTTTCTCCCAAAGGTCTCCTGACCTCTGCTCTCACCTCTTCTGTTAGAAAAAAAAAAGCCATGAAGTCCCATAAATAATAATTTTTAAAGGACAATTTGCACACTGAGAGAGACACCAGGGCTGAATTCACACACAGAGGAGGACCACATAGGAGCCCAGCAAGAAGGCAGTCGTCTTCAAGCCAAAGAGAGATCTCAGGAGAAATCCAACCTGCCCACACAGTGACCTTGGGCTCCTGGCCTCCAGAACTGTGAAAAAAATTAATTTCTGTTGTTTAAGCCACCTAATCTGTGGTACTTTGTTCCGGCAGCCCTAGCAGACCCATCAAGGGGGATGCAGGAACTCCTGTGCCTGCCCGTGGAAGGACGTGGAATAGCCACAGAGGAGGCCCTGGCAGGTATGTTTAAGTCGGGAATCCAGCCTATGTTCCAGCAATTCCACACCCAGGAAACGCACCTGTTCAGGTGGGAGCACATGTGTACAGACAGCGAGTGAGGAGGAGGTGGTGAGCTAGTGTGAGTGCTGGACCATGGAGAGCTGCCTGGGAGGCTGGACGGCGGCAGGCAGTGGGCATGGAGGGGAGACGAAGAAGCTGTGCCTCGGATGGATGAGCAGCTCTCCGAGAAGAGGGAGACGCAGAAAGGCAGTGTGCGCAGGCTAGATCCGCCCAGCTGATTGGATGAAGGCCTCTGAAGCCTCTGTCATTCCACTTTTTTCTGCCTTATTCTCCCTCTTCTCTTTCTAGGTTCCCATTTTCCTGCAAACAGCAGCACCGAGGACCCCAGCTTTCTGAGACCCCTGGACATGCCACTCCAGCTGCCCTGGCCTCCAAAATCTCAAACATACTGAGATTCCCTGCGGTCGAGCCTGGTGATTCTCGTAGACGTTCAGTCCTTCCAGAGAAAGAGGCATTTCAAACTAAATGGAAAGCTGCTGTGAGCTGATATGGACACCCCACCTTGGTAGTGAGAAGTCACTGTAGAAATTTCTGTAAAACTGCCCCCACAAGCTTAGGATTTGCTCCGATGTCCTCACAGTGCATTACAGAGGCCAGTACCTCTGGTTTGCTTGTGACTCTCAACTCTGCTTATGAGAGAAGTGCAATGAAAGGGGGCAAATGCTTCCCCCCAGAACATCCAGCCTCCGCCCCCCACCTCAGAGGCGAGAACGTGGCTTTAAAACTGGTGTCCTGATGATGCTACAGAGACATCACATCTCTCCCAGATTGGTGGGAGCAGCATCCTGTCTTTGCCTTTATTCTGCCATATTGATCCCGGCGGCTCCCTGAACACCAGGTGGCCCAGACTGTGCTCTGGGCAGAGCAGTGAGAGCCCGGGGTCTCAGTCGTGAGCATGCATGCCGTCTGGGTATCTCAGGCCCCACTGTGGCAAAGATCGATGCCACAGCAGGGTCTCTGTTGCATCCGTGAGGTTTTGCACCTGAGTAACAGTAAGGGCTGGTTGCGGAGGAAAACACCATGGCACTGCAGAGAGAGGAGTCCTCACCGCCTTCGCCCCAGTGCCCTCTGCGCCAAGGAGAAGCTTGCCGAAAGCCAGCCCATCATTTTTCAAATCATAAATAAATAGACCAGGAGACGCTGGTGACTTTGCAGCATCCACGGTGAATGACAAGCTCTTGCTAGGACCTTATCCCAGGTGCCTCTGTCTGTCTGCTGAAGGGCACAGCCTGCCTCTGAAATCATGGCGGCACTGTCTCCACGTGCAGAGATGCAGCGCCCTGGAGGGTGTGTGTGTGTGTGTGTGTGTGTGTGTGTGTGTGTGTGTGTGTGTGTGTGTGACAGAGAGAGAGAGATCCGTTTCCGCACATCTGTCTTCACACAGTTGGACTCCTTCACAAAAGTCACCCTAACTACCTTAACATATGTAGAGCCAAATTAAAATTACTTTATCAATCTTGCATTTTCAGCTTTCCCATCTTTGGGGTTATTTTCCATCCATGTGTTTCATTATTTCAGTGAAGTCGTCTCATCTCCCTAAGTGAGAGAAATAAGCCAGCGGAAGCCAAGTTTAGTGGCGGCGGGGCGGGGGTGGGGGGGGTGGGGGCGCGGGGAGGGAAACTGTAGTTGAGTGGCATTCCGGTCTTGTGTCCATATTCCCGTCTTAAAGCTTTGCGATCATTTTAATTGTCAAGCGTTGTTTTTCTCTTTTTGTTAAACAATAGATTTCCCCTGAATTGTTTTCAACAAATTTCTTATGAAACAAAGTGGGGTTTTTGGATAAAAAAGAACATTCTCTTTTACATGCAACAATCATCTTTTCAAACCAATAACAATGCAGTTGACAAATGCAATTCTTGGATGTATAAAATACAAATGACACAAAAATTAAAACAAATGCCCGGATAGAATAAGTATGCAAACTCGCCTTATAAGTTTTTGTAGGACTTATTTTACTATTTCTTAAGCAGCTTATCATGTGTGCCATGTACATTCACCATTATCTTTTTTTTTCAGATTTGATGCCAGCTTTGAGGTGTGTGTATTATAATCATAGTTCCTCATTTATCACATAAAAGAGCTTCTGAATGGCAATTACAATATAAATAAACCAGATACAGGGGTTCATTGACGTATGGGCCTCTGATGGTCGAGACCAACATCCTGGGTTTTCTTCCCTGGACATGTGAGTTTCCTTACCTCTCAGTGCCTATGTTAAGATGCTCAAAAAATGTGCTAGCTAGCCGGGCGTAATTGACCCTTTCCACAAACTGAATAACAAAATCAACTGGAAGTGAGAAGTAAGAAGGAATAATATTTTTCTTTTGAAGAGCTATATTTTAATTTGACAGCCAATAACTTTCAAAATGTATTCTGCAAAGTTGACCCAACAGTTTCTTTTATTATAAGATGATCACTCATCTCAATTAGGCTACAATAACCCAAATTCAGGGATGCATGTTGGTACACGTAGTGGTTGAGCATTGTCACTGCCGTATGATGTTCCCTGTAAGAAAACACTCCATTGGTTGTTTGTTTGTTTTTTGTTGTTGTTTTTTATCTAGTCTCCTGTGGGCCAACCTTATAGTTTGTTCTGGTTTGTTACAACCCAAGCAAAGCCACCACGCAGACTCCTATTTCTGATGACTTGTAACCTTGTGAGTATTTGTCTGGGATACACAGCCAGAAATGGAGGCCCAGGACCATCGACTTGACTGCATGACAACAACATTGTCTACAAAGTGGTTGTTCCAGTTGACATTCCTCCTAGGAGAGCCAAAGTGCTCCCAAGGATCCATCCTCACCAACAAGTAGTATTGTCAGACTTTTTAACTTTTGCCAATCTGGTGGGTGCAAATGGTATCTCATTATTGTTTTAATTTGCATTTCTTGGATTACTAATGAGGTTAAGCATCTGTTCATGTGTTTATTTGCCATATTTTTTCCCTCTGCTGTGAACCTATTAGGTTGTTTGCCTTTTATTACTGATTTGGAGAAGGTTTTTGTTTATATATGAATTTCGATAATTAATCCTTTGTTAGTTAAATGCATTACAACTCTTCTGTCCTCTCAGTTTACAGGTAGTCTTCACCATTTTCCTTGTGTATTTTGAGATGCAGAAGTTCATTATGTAACATAGTTGAGTTTCTTGTTTGTTTGGCTTTTTTTATTCCTTTGAGGTTGGTGTTGCCTGCATCTAGTTGAATAAAATTTGCCCCCCTTCAGGCTTGTAAAGTTATCATGCTAATTTTTCTTGTGAGAGCTTGAAGTTTTCTGGTTCATATTTGATATTTTCAATACATTGGAACTAATCTGAGTTTGTGGATGGCGTGGGCAGGGGTATAATTCCATCCCCTGCCATGGATCACCAATCGTGTAACACCAGTTATTAAATAGCCCATTTCTACTCATCCTTTGGGATGCGAGCTTTCTCCTGGGTCAAAGTACATTTTACAAAAAGGTAAAGGCCATTTGTATAGATGTGTGCAGTGAGCATTTGTCAAAGATGTGTTAATCTTGAGTGAGGACCATAGTCCAGCATGATACAGAGCCAGTTCAAAGGCAGATACCAAGGTCGATGTATAATCAGTCAGTTAGCTATAACATAATACTCGTGTAAGATGGGTACGTTAGACACAGAACTGGTTAGCACCTTATAAGGCAGCACGACCTTCACCTTGGAGTTACTTCTCCACTGGACAGAAGTCATTGCCTCCCTTCTAGACAAAAAAAAAAAAAACCATTTGCGTTGTATCAGCATTCTACAAGCCCATGTCTCACTTGATAGGTTCTGAGTCCTCGTCAATAAGAAAGGGGGGACTAAATGGTGATGGAAGGAGCCTAGACTTTGGGTGGTGAACACACAATACAATATCCATGATATATTTTAGAACTGTACACCTGAAATCTATGCAATTTTATTAACCAATGTCACCCCAATAAATTCAATAAAAAATAAGAAGTAGTGAGTCAAATGGAACCTTAATCCCCCACAAGATTCCTGAGGCACTGGTCAGGTGACCCTGTGAGCCTGGCCTGCTCAGCTTGAGTAAACCTCAGCGTCACGTGGAAACAGATTTCTGCCCAGAGTTTCTGATCCTGGTGTGAGGCCCAAGAATCTGCGTGTTAGCAAGTCAGCAGGAGAGGCTGATGCCACCGGTCCAGGGAGCAGATCCTGAGGCCCCCTGGGCCAGAATGGCTTTGAGAGACTGGCAGTCACCCTTTTGTCCAAAGACCAGCATTTGGATACACTTCTTAGGATGTATGTCAAATCTCTGTGAACCCACAGAACTGTTTCTGCTTTTGTATACTCTGGTACCATCGTCTGTGGTCTTTCACTGAGTGGTCTGTAGTCACCTGCCCAGTCACTACTATGTCTAGTAAACCCTGATACACAGCGTGGGGAAACCCCTCACATCTTCTGCTGCTGGATTGATGTAAGAGTCGTTTAGTTGTTCATGTGCCTTTCTCTCCTACAGATTTTTTTAAAAATATATTTTATTGATTTTTTACAGAGAGGAAGGGAGAGGGATAGAGAGTTATAAACATTGATGAGAGAGAAACGTCAATTCAGCTGCCTCCTGCAAACTCCCAACTGGGGATGTGCCCGCAACCAAGGTATATGCCCTCGACCAAAATCGAACCTGGGACTCTTAAGTCCGCAGGCTGACGCTCTATCCACCGAGCCAAACCAGTTAGGGCCAGATTTTTAAAATCAGCCTATGAAAAACCTTGTTGGTTTTGTGAGAGGAGTAGCACTAACATTTTTGATAGGTTCAAAAATTGGGATATATATAATTTATATATTTTTTCTAACAAATATTCTTATTTCTGAACTAGGCAGAGCTCTTCATTTATTTAGTTATTTGTTAATGCCTTTCAACAAAATTGTGTTATTTTCTCCAAGAAGTCTTGCTTATATTTTACTAGAATTACTTCTAGGTATTTTGTTTGTTTGTATTAAAGAGTATCTTTTTATATAAAACTTACACTGAAATATTTATTTTATTTCCATTTATTTTGAGAACGAGAATATTTTAATTAGCCTCTAACTTCTCTCTCAGCTTCTTCCTTTTTCTTTTCTACATTATCTTCAAGTGCCTCTTAATTTCTTTTTTTGTTGGTTTGTTTAGTAATGTGGAACTCAGGCACTCTGCCTCTTCTTTTAGGAGTCATTCTAGAAAATTACCATTCATATTGAGCATTCCAAAGCCTAAAGTTATATTACTTTACTCTCCTTTTGAATATAAAAATCTTATCATTTATTTGCTAAATTAAACTTTAATTTCTATCAAGTTTTACAACTGTACAAATGAAACATTTTTATTATCATTTTATATCACCCGAGTATGCTAGATATGAGCATGTAATTGCCAAATTTTTCACTCACATCGCTCTTCTCCGTTGCAGACATGCCTTCACTTTTCCTGAGGAACCTCTCTGCATGTTTCTTTTGTGAGTAGTAAACTCTCTCAAATTTTTATCTGGCTAAGAATGGCTTGATTTTAACCTTCTTCTAGAAAGAGAGTTTTGTGGTCTCTCATTTTGTTAGTAGCACTTTGAAGATAAATGATTTCTCTGACTGTCTTTAACATATGTATCTAGGTGTGAATTGTTTAAATTTACCCTTCAAGAGTTATACTGGACCCCAAAATGCAAGGATTTTTAAATCAGTTCTGAAAAGTTACTATCACTTGGTGTATTCTTTGTTATGTCTGCTAGCTTACTGCTTAAAAATAACGCTCTCCACCTCCTCTGCACCAACTCACACCTGTCTCCCACCTTTCCGTCTTGTGTTCTATCCTGAGTGGGTCGCTATTCCAGCCTCCCAGTTCTCTCTCTAGTCACAATTAATGTGCTATTTAATTCATCTACTGAATTTTTAATTCCAAATCTATATATATAAAAGCCTAATATGCAAATTGTCCCCTCAGGTGGGAGTTCGGTCAACCGGGAGCTTGACTGCTTGCTATTACATATGCTGACCACCAGGGGCGGCACAGAATGAAGGAAGGCCCTGGCCGGTGGCTGGCAGCTGCTAGGGACCCTACCCGTGCATGAATTTCATGCACTGGGCCTCTAGTATTGTTAGATGTACTGAGTAATAATGCAGATGTTGTAATCAAAGAAAACATGGTAATTTCAAGAGAAACATCAAAAGTGCTTTATTCAAAGGAATGTCCATCGCTAGCTACACATTTCCCCCATCTTTCAGGTAATTTGGGGATACTGTCCCAATAGAACTTTTCTTGTTTTGAGGCAAACCATTCAGAGACCCAATTTTTCACTTCTTCATACATTTTGAAGTGCTGCTCAGAAAGTGCGTGTGCCATCGATCGGAACATGTGGTAATCTGAAGGAGCAAGGTCTGGTGAATATGGCAGGTGGGTTAATACTTCCCAGGCAAGATCTTTTAACATATCTTTAACTGGTTTTGAAGTATGTGATGGTACATTATCAGGAAGCGAAATTACTTTGCCCTGTCTTCTGGCACATTCTGGTCGTTTTACTATCAAAGTGTGGTTCAAATTGATTATTTGTTGTCCGTAGCGATCAGTATTAACAGTTTCACCTGGTTTTAGGAGCTCATAATACACCACACCTTCCTGTTACCACCAAACGCAGAGCATTGTCTTCTTTCCGAAGCGATTTGGCCTTGCAGTCGATGTTGATGGTTGATTTGGATCAACCCATGATTTTGTGCGTTTGGGATTCTCAAAATAAATCCACTTTTCATCACCAGTCACAATTCAATGCAAAAAAGACTTTCTTTCATGCCGTTGAAGCGACATTTTACTGATGACTTTTTGGTTTTACATTTGTCTTTCGTTCAGTTGATGTGACGTCCATTTTCCTTCCTTTAAAATCTTTCCCATTGCTTGCAAACGATTGGAAATTGTTTGCTGAGCAAAATTTAATCTTTCTGCACGTTGTGTTTGAGTTTGACACGCATCTTCATCCAATAATGCTTGTCATTGTTGGTCTTCAAACATTTTCGGTTGACCTGGACGTTCTTTGTCTTTCACATCGAAATCCAAGTGTTTAAACCAGCGTTCGCAAGTATCTTGAGATGAAGCTTTCAGCAGCACTTTTCTTCAAAATAAAGTAATGAATTAAAACTTCCCACAAATGCTCTTTTTTGGCATAAAATTTGACATCTTTAAGCTAAAAATATCTATGATGTTGACACTTTTAGAAAATTTGATACATGAAGTTTTAAAGCTTGTTGTCAATTCAACAAAATAGCAGACATATCAAGTCACATATATATCCACATATGTGTAACTCCATCTATTGAAAAAAATCCGCATTATTAACCAGTATAGTGGTTGTTTAGTTTAACTTTTTATATATATTTTTTCAAGTCTATTTTATTACTTTGTCATCTCTTTGAACAATACCCTCAGTAAATTTTTTAAAAATTAAATAGACTTTATTTTGGAGAGCAGTTTTAAGTTTACAGAACAAATCAGCAGGAAGTTCAGAGAACTTCCATAATGTATCAGTGTGGACTCATCAGTTGAAATGAAGGTAGTGCACTCCCTGGAGATGTTAATAACAGGGAAACTGTGTGTTTGGGGGCAAAAAAGGGGGTATATGTGACCTCACTTAACCTTAGTTACCTCTTTAATGGTCATGTCTGCCAGGCAGTCACTTTGAGGGTTAGGGCTTCACTGTGTGAATGTTGGGGAACATAATTCAGGCCATGACACCGGGCAAGGCTGGGGGGCCCAAGGTCAATGGTGGGAGAAACTTAAGGGAAAGTGGAGTCCGTAACGGATAAAGAAACCAAGACGTGAATGGGCCCATCGCCTCTCCGTAGAGAGGACACATCCTGAAGCCGGAGGAGCACTATTTCTAAGTCACCTTGGCACTGGGAGTCGCCACTGATTCCTGAGCCAGGAACCAGCTGCCTCCAAGGCCTTGGTGCCATCGGCATTTTATTTAGGGAGCAGCAAATGTCCCCACCTCGCTCGCCTACTGGGACACTGACAGCTATCTTTGAGAAATAAAAATTGTCCCTCTTGATGGGACTGCTCCTGTTGAAGGCATCACTTTTCCTAGAAATGAATTTGGAAAAGTTTCCCGCATAGGCGTCTGGCTGTGTAATTTATAACTCCGAAGATCATAACATGGGTAAATGAGCGACCCTCTCCAGGCTGCTCGAAACATGCGGTTGGTCCCAGCTCTGAGGGCTGAGGGCTCAGGGCTGAGGTGGCATCAAGCCGGCTGCACAGCAGGCACCTGCTCCACAGCCCGGGTCCACCCGGTCACTGGGCCTCATCCCGTTAATATGATCCATGGTAAATGCCTTTGATTCTAACAGTCCTAACTCACTGCTCAGAGTCATTGACTAGTCTACCTGTTTCTGAAAAAATAAAACAACCCATTCATTGCTGGAAATAATAGCTTCTTGTCCACAGCCTTCACATATTATTTCTCTGGAAGCAACTTCTGGGGCAAATGTGGTTAGAAGTCTTAAAAACAAACCCTAAGTGGAGGGCGAGACCCACCAGTTCCCCACTGCCATAAGGGTGCCTCTCATCACGTTTTCTGTGTGACCTGAGCAAAGCCTGTGGGTTATTAGCCAGAAGCCGTAATTATAAGGCATAGTTGACCTTCCAGAGTCCAGTAGGGGTCATTCTTACGAGCACATCAGCATCACCTCTGGAGCTTTAAATATAAGAGAACATGCAATGCAATATACTAGTGATGTATTATAGAACTGTACCCCTGAAACCTATATAATTTTATTAACCAATGTCACCCCAATAAATTTAAAAAAATAAAAAAAATGTATTGGAATATTAAAAGAGTTCTTGGGCCTCACGGCAGAGCAATTGAGTGAACATCCTTGGGTGTGAGGCTCCCTCCGGCTGCTGTGCTCGGACCACGGCTCCTGAGGGGGGTCCACTGTGCAGTGGGAGCTGCAGGTTCCTTAGAAATAACCACTGCAGGCTGGAGGCTCAGAGCCCTGCCATCCCTGGGATTGTGGGTCCTTTGGAAAAGGGTCCCCCTGCCCAGGGGAGCAGACTTCCCTGGCTATGAGGGTAATTTCAAAAGGCGATTTCACTGATTGAAGAGTAGCAACTATTTTTAGCCATGCAGTGATTACACTTCGGTGCAAACAATTCATATGCTAATGAAACGTTACCTATTCATTACATGGGCTTCTAATAGATAATGACACCCTAACCTCATTGGGGGTTACCATCCAAACTTAAAAACGCTGAAACAACATTACTTTCTCAAATATTTAGACTCTCTACGAATGACAATTGAGAAAACATTGTTTGCACAACTCACCTTGTTTGCATATATTAATCCCTTATTTATCTAATCACAAGTCCCTTTGCCGAATTTACACTTGAACTTTTGCTTCTTTTTTTTTTAATTCAAACACTGCCTGGCCCCTGCCTCTGCTATAGTTAATTTATCGGAATAATTTATCACCAGTACTTTGTAGCAATGCCCAGGATGTTTTAAAAGTTACCCCAGGTGACTAAGTTGGAAGAGACATTTCCAGACCAGCAAGACTAACTCCCTCCTTTAGCACTCGGACACAACTCTTAGAGGAGAAAGTGTCCCCTTAACACCCAGACATCTTCTTTTCCCATAGTAATTTGGCACTCTGTGACCCACATTTTAATTCTCTAGCTTGTATTTGCTTGACTTTTCACAAGTCACTTAGTCTATTTTAGTCCTCAGTTAAAGGCCCCACTGAGGAAGGCAATGGCTGGTAGCCCCCGGTGCCCAGAAATAAACATTTAGGAGGCAACATGCCATTTTTCCCTGAAGTTGGCCATATTTTGCCCAGCAATGAGAAGGTCCATCATGGCCCCTAAGTCAGTGTCCCCAAATCCCTCTGAGCTTCCTAGACATTCACCTATTGCTCTGAGTAGGGACATCCCATATTTTTAAGGATTTTCTTCCCATTCAGGAACGTTCACGCTCCATCTGCATCTATGGTTGTGATGTCATTTTAAGTAATTAATCAGCAGGCATTGCTAAAAATCAAATATGCTAAGAAGTATGAGGAATACAAAGAAAAAGAAAGCAATGTGTCTCCTTTTATGTTCTTTTCAATGTAGGGGGGCCAGTATGGTGCCAGGAGAAGGGGGGAGGTACAGCCAGTGAATGTCACTAGCAAAACTGGACACCTGTGATGGCGTGTCTGCTGTGGGGTGAGGAAGAGTAGCAAAGACCTCAGATAAAGACAGGTGTGCCGGCTGAGTGCCCTGTGTCATCAACCCGAGGCTTTGAGGCTTCAGTAAGTCATGAGGGTTCCTCAGAGTTTGGTGAGCTGAGTGGGCAAGCTGGGAGTTTCAAGCTTGGGGTCTCTACTGCAGCCTCACAGTGGCTGGGTGTGCACTTAGCCAAATGCCCAACTGGGCCGATGGCCTGCCCGTGGTAGGTTGGCTGTGGCTGGCAGCCCAGGCTGGTCTTGGCTGGGGTTCAGTGTGGCTGTCCAGACAGCACCTGCACTGCCCCTCCCCCCGGGGGGAAGGGGTTCTCATGGCCCAGAAACTTCCATGTCCTATTGTTAGAGGCCATTCCGAAGCCTGCCAAATACCAGGTTTGGAGGGCAGGCACAGACTCGCCGCCCAATGGTGAGTGTCAGGGAATGAGGGGCCCTCCTTAATCGGCTGCAGTGCACCCTGAAGCGGAGGTGAAATCTAGGGGTAAGGCTGCAGGAAACAGAGAGGAAGTCATCCTGGGCGGGAGGAACCAGGAAGAGGGGACTGAGGGGGACTGTCAACTGTATTGGGGACAGGAGGGTGGCTTGAATGAAAATCTATTTTTCTGAAACCATTTAACACTCTGTGAAAAGGAGGGGACTGAATGGATTCCCAAACTACCTGTGGGGAGGGACAGGTTTCCCCATCCATCCCTGGCCAGTGTCTCTGTAAAATAGAATTAAATGACCTTATAGAGAAATAAAATTTAAAGCATGAAATATAAATGTGATATTGTTCTTCTTATTATTAGATTCAGCAGACGTAAGGTTTTTCTTCTGAGTAGCCGAGAAGGCTTCCGAACCCAGAGTCTTCATCACCCGCAAGCATGCAGTCTTGCTGGACAAGCATGGACGGAGCCAGCCGAGGGCTTGGAGGGAGGAGGAGGAGGAGGTGGAGGAGGAGGAGGAGGAGGAGGAATCACACAGGTTTACTATCATCCAGAGAGGCATGGGCACGCTTATTCTTACCTGTTTATTGTTTTGCTTCTCAGATTCGATTGTGAGCTTCTAGAGGGAAGAAATACATTCCAACGTGTAAACTCCCCAACACTGCTACGTTTGCTGGGCTGTTGAAAAGGAAGGCTCGGAGATCAGCAAACTGCAAATGACAGAAGAGTGTGTATATATGTTCCTCCTCTTGCAATAGCGAAGAGCATTTTGTATGGCAGATCAAACAATATATATGAGATATTTCTTTTTGAAAGATGAGCAGGTTCAAATGGTGGTTATCCCTGGGGAGTCAGAGAAGGAGTGGAGAAGGAGCCCCACTTACCAGGTTACGCCCTTTGGAAAAGCTCTATATTTCCACCTGCACCATTACACCTGGGGGAACCTCAATCCCACTGACTTAGGGCTGTGAGCTTAGGTATACAAATATTTGTTCCAGTCCTTGCTTTTAATTCTTTTGGATGTATACCCAAAAGTGGAATTACTGGATCATAGGAAAACCATTCCCACCGGCAATGTGTGAGGCTTCAATCTCTCCTTTTGTTATTGTTGTTGTTGTTTTAATAGTAGCCACCCCAATGGGTGTGAAGTGGTATCTCATTCTGATTTGTATTTCTCTAATGATCAGTAATGTTGAGCAGCTTTTCCTGTGTTGATTGGCCATTTCTATGTCTTTTGTTTGTTGTTGAGTTGTAGGGGTATTTTATATATTCCTGGCATTAATTCTGATCAAATGTGTGATTTTCAAATATTTGCCCCCATTCTGCGAGTTGCCTTTTCACCCTCTTGGCAGTGTCCTTGGGGACACAAAGGTGTTTTTGTTGTTGTTGTTTGGGGGAGGGGGGGGCGGTGTTTGTTTGTTTTAAATATATTTTTATTGATTTTTGAGAGAGGGGAAGGGAGTGAGAGAGAGAGAAACATCAATGTGAGAGAGAAACATCCATCTGTTGCTTCCCATAGGAACACCAACTGGGGCTCAAACCCACAACCCCGGTATGGGCCCTGACCGGGAATCGAACCAGTGACCTTTCAGTGCATGGGATGATGCCCAACCAAGTGAACCACACCAGCCAGGGCACAAAAACTTTTAATTTTGTCTGTTTTCCTGTGCTTTTGTTATCATATCTAGGAAATCATTGCCAAGTCCAAGGTCATGCGGCTTTTGCCTCGTTATCTTCCCAGAGTTTTACAGTTTCAGCTCTGTGATGTTTGATCTGGGCTCTTCCTGAGAGTGTGGCCACATTGTTCTCACAGCATCTCCTCAGCGAGACTGTATTTTGTCTAAGCAGCCCAAGTGCCAGATAATGGCTAAACAATCTCAGACTATCTAGCTGTGTTGATGTTGCTAAAACTGAAAACACCAGCCCAGAGTAAGCTAGACCTCCCTTGCTGGTGCACAGAGCCAGGGAATAATGCTTGTCAGGTTACACCTTTTTTTCTTTTTCTTTTTTTTTCTGAGAAAATGTTGAAATGCAAAACTACTTCTCTTCTGAAGCTCTTCAGAGAGCTGACAGAGTCAGCAGACAGTGTCCAACTCCAACAGGGCACCCGGCAGCTCACGGCTGTGTCCCCCTCACCGAACACTCTGGGCATTTCAAAGGTGTGTTTGGTGTGCCGGGAAGAAGACCTATGGGGGCCTTGCGTTATTTACTAGTGACAGGATATGTCGCCATACGTGTTCCCTGCGGGTGCTGTTTGTCTTAAACACCCTCGTCCAAACCCCATGCATGGAGGGCTTGAGCTGACTTTTCCTCAAAAAACACAACAAAACAAAACCTACATTGCAGTAATGCTTAATTTGGGGGGAAATTGTATTACAGATCCAGCATTTATCAATATACAGGCTGTCTGGTTTTGAGCTATGAACTTTCCTTGAAAATCTAGCAAAATGCTGAGATGTTAGCAAGAACTTCCCAAGGTGGCTAACACCGAAATCCCACTGCTTAGCCCAGAAGGTGCAGGGTGTGTGCTGTGAGGTCCATTTCCCTGACATGTGGGTCAGAACAGGCCTTTTTACAGGTAAGACCAGACCGAGTGATTTAAGGGGATCTTTTGTGCTCTAGGGTTTCAGTCTCAATGCAAGAATGGGAGAAATGTTCTGATTTCTGCAGTTTCACTACAGCCAACTCCTTCATGGTTTAATATTATTGCTCTAATAGTGTTGTTACACTCTGATCGAATGTCTAATATTTTAGATATATTGTTGTCTCTACTTTACATAATCCCAAAGAGCAAAGTGCTCCATCAGAAGCAGAAATTATAACAATTAGCTCTGTAATGGAAGAGAAAAGACCCCGGGCTCCCGTCCGAATGCTGCTTGTCAGCCTAAATAACGTGCAGAATTAGGCTGCTCTCGGGGTAATAGGAGATCTGAATATCTCTGTGAAAAAGTGTGAAGATAACGAATGAAAAATGAATTCACAGGAGTAAGGTGGCCCCACATTTTAGGACAATGGACTCATGTTTCCTGCTTCCTTTTGTCCAGAACTGACAGAGGTCCTCCTGCTGAGTCCTCTGAGCCTGCACGCCCCCGCCCACCCCCCACCCCCCACCCCCCGCCCCATGCCTGGAGCTAGTGGGAATGCAGGGCTCAGGCCAGGCTCAGACCCGCAGTCACGGTTTCATCTGGACTCATCCCCAGAAGGTCGCTGGGCCCAGGGCAGCTGGACAAGCTCTGTCCTATGTCGCTAGTCGCTAGTAAAATTGGAACCATTTGTCTACAAAACTGGTAGGTGTCTATCATTTCCTTCATATGATCTAAGCTGGTGCGTGTGTCTTTTTCTTGCTAAAAATATCAACAGTCTTGCAAAAGGCTGTGAAAACAAGAAGGCAGGGGAGGAAGAGCAGAAGGTGCACGTGGGATGAAGCAGGAGACTTGACCTCGCTGGCGTTTTTAGAACCTGACCCGCAGGCAGAAGGCATCTTCATCCCACGGCGCCAGGGGCGGGAATGTGCAAGCCACGCGAACGGGCCTGGTGACGACTCCCGCGGTGTGCTGCTGGGTAGACAGCCGTTGTCTCCTGCTCAGGCCTGATTAGCATGCATCGCACAAGTTCAGGGACCTGCGTGAAAACCTGGCTTTCTGGAGCTGTCAGCGTCCTGCCCTTCGATAAATGATCCAGAGCTGCGGCTCGACGTGGGCTGGAGACGAGTCCCGGCACTAAAACCACCGCTTGCATGACATCATTGCATATCAGATGACACTGTAATGTCAGGAATGTGATCATTAGCATTTAAACATGCATAAAATTTAATTAACCTACTTACCAGTTTGCTTAGAACTTTTGAAGGGCTACCTAGAGTCCTCTCTAAGCATTTTATTGCAGAGTTTTGGAAAGCTCACAAAAGAGGGAAGTTCACTGGGATTTTTCTCCCTAAAGCTGATGGGCCGTGACAGATGAGCAGATGACCCGAGTTAATTATTATTGAATTCGTTATTACTGCTTTGTTGTCACCCAGCTCAGCCGGGGTAAAATGATGACAGTAGGTACCTCATTAAAACAGCTGTTTCAATTATGTAGCGGCAAATATTTAAAAAGCGAGCCTTCCAAGTTTAAAGCTGTTAACAAAGTTTGTTTGTGGTGGTTGTGCCAAGACGATCTGACAGGAAGAGGCGGGTGCAAGGGGGAGGGGACACACTGATCCCCTCCATCATTCCAGGGGAGGTTGGCCCCTGGGAACCAGCCTGCTCTTCCTCACAGGTGGACCACCAGGTAGTTCCCAGCACCCCACCCTCCCCTAGCCCAGGTGAAACCTACTTACCTTCACATCCTAAAGAAAAAGAGCTGTTTGCATTGATTTCTTTCCATCGAGACACCCGAGTCAGCCAGTGTGCTGTTATTTTGAACTGATCTAGGTGAGACCCCTGTTTTTGTGTTCATAGAAATCAAGAAGAAAAAAGAAACATTTTTCCATGGAGGGAGAGCTGTACCTCGCTCTAGCTATGGGGTAGATGGTGGCGTCTTTTGTCAGCATATACCTACCAGGAGGCCATCCACTGTCCGGGTGAAGGCATGAGAACTTATTAGCTAATCTGCTGTCTTTGCTACCATCAGCATGGAGTGAGCAAAAGTAGGTTTGTAGTCACAAGTACTTGAAACAGTTTATTCTTATAGTATTATTCATGTATGAATGATTGTATTATTTATTATTAACCCGCTTTTGCCCACCTCTGTATGTGGCTGACTTAGAATCAGTTAAATTCAGCAAAACTGTCCCAATGGGAGTTTCCTGTCCACTAACTGAATTCACCTCTCTGCGTTATGGCAAATCATGTATTCTTTCAATCAGTGTTTGGGTTTTTGCAGGCGAGAATTCAGCGCTGACACCCTGGCGGCCTCCCCTGTTCCAAGCAGTCCTCATTCTTGCCTTGCCTGCCTGGGACTTCTAGGCAGGGCATGCTCACCCAGCCTCCAGGCACCACCAACTGGGGTGGTGGGTCATGGGCCCCAGGACAGCCAGTCAGTTTCAGGGTGGGAAAATTTGGGTTCACAAACCATCAGGAGGTCTGCTTCACCCAAAACTAGTTGCTCCAAAGGCACATCAGTGTTGAAGAGCCCAACACTGTGTGGACACTCGGTGTAGGCTGGGTACCAGCATCATCACTTCCTCTGAGAGGGCGGCTCACCTTCTGTGGAGAGACCTACCTGGGCTGGACAGGGCGTGGCCAGGCAGAAACAGAGAACTACTACGAAACAAAATCCTCTGGGGAAATTATAATGCAATTTGCATTTGGAATTTGCCTGAGAATAAACTGTCCAATCGACGTCCATCCATGAAAATGAGATGTAACGTTTGCTGCAGACGAGCCTTCCCCTTCTGTGTGTGTTTACACAGGGTCCCCGAGAACGCTGCTCAGTGACATCGCTGATGTGGGGGATGTGAGCGGCTGGTTTAAAATATGAAAAACAAATAGATCAACTCATATTTTTCTACATGTCAATCAACCAGTGTGACCAACTTAAAGATAAAATTGGGCCATCATGAAGACGCCTCACCTGGAGAAACGGAATTGCTGTGTTTATGAAAAAAAGCAAAGCTTAGTTTTTGAACTATCTAATCAAAAGTGGTAAAAAGACAAAGTCCCAAATTAAAATTCCAACAGAGAACTTTAAACTCAAATAGTGAACATTTTTAATGTACAGTTTTGTTGTCTTTCACATAAATAAAAATTCACATTTATTCTATAATATTTGATTTTTTAAGAAAAAGTCCTTTCCCACCTTCTCTCTCTCTCCTCCACTGTGGCTAGCAATATTTACATGTTTTGTTGCCATCATGTAAAGATTCTGACATGAAGTGGAGCATACGAAGGGTAGAATTCTGCATCGGGCCTCATAAACGGGCAGGCGCACCACAGAATGGGATTGTTTTGTGATGCTTGAGGCTGTGGGTCCGGGTTTAGCTGATGAGGCAATGCCAAGGCTTCCCAGTTAGGGACCATGCTTTCAGAAAGGAAAGGGGATTTTTTTTTTTTTGAAATATCTTTATTCATCGGATCTTCATGACCACACTGTGGGAGAGTCAATGGCATGAGTGCTTTGTGGTTTCTCACCTGCCTGCAGCCCGGGCCCAGCGATCCCCATCCTGCAATGGCGAATGGGCAATTTGAAGGTAAGCCACCTGCATGGCTTCTGGAATCTGATCTTTCCTGAATGTATTTTAATTTTAAATAATACGCTTTGACATTGACCATTTTAAAAATCAAAATGGTAAGAAAGGCAGGAGGAAATCGCAAGGTTTCTATCTAACTGGTTGTTTTAATGGGGTTTATGTTATAAATATATACTGGAAATTTAGGTGCATGTTCCTGGGATACAAGTTCTAAAACCTTCTAACATTTGATTCTTAAGACTATTATTTCAGTAAGTCTGAAATATCAGAGCACCTTAGGGTAGTCATGTCAGTGTGATCAACCACAATTGGACTTGCAGCATCTCACAAAACATTTCTGTGCCCCCTCACCCTGGCTTGGAGGCCCATCCCACGCCTCGTTTTATCTCCAGTCCACATAATAGCCACAGAACAAGCATATAAGCAGAGGGGTGCAAGGAGGGTGTGAGTGGCCCCTGGTTTCCTCTCTAAGTGCCTCAAGGACAGTATTCATGCCTTAGGGTACAATCTGAGGTCCAGCGGGGCGCCAGTACCCTAGGTCCAGGGGAGCTCTAGGTCTGAGTACATTGAAATGAGGGAGGGGTAAGCACTTGCCCGCCAACTGGATCCACCCAGATCCTGGGGCTGACCCCGCTATGTCCATGGTCACGTTCACATAACCGAGGGAACTGCAGGGAGCCTGCCACGTTCAGGGTGCATTCCTTGACTGGCACAGACCATCGTGAATGTGAGTTCATGCACACTGAGCGCTGTCCTGAAGGCTGGTGAGGGACTCTGAGAACAAGGGCGGATGTTGCTCTCACATGCTCTCTGCCCTCTAGGCTGTCCACTCGGCTTCCTTCTGATTCATACTCCCTGCCACACACAGCTCCCTCCCCTGGGGCAGTCTCTGATCCTCTTGTCTTCTTTGTTTTGCTTTGGCAAGAGATCAAGTCAGAGCAGGAAACAACACTTCAGGGAAGAGAGACCCCGGCTTCAGCTTCGTTTCCTTCCAGGACCTCATTCAGGATGCCTGAGGTCTTTAGTCACTTCCTCAGTCCAGATCCCTGTAGGAGGGGACGGATTTGACAAGTGACAAGTATGGCTGCATATGGAGCCACTTTAGACAGAAGAGGTTCCATCAGAAGAGAAAAGTAGGAGGAAAGACGGAGAGAGAAAAATTGGAACACAGTGATAGAGCATACAAATGACCATGAGTGTCTTCAGAAAGCGCTCAGGGACAGGGCTGTGTTTTGTTGGAAGCTGTTTTATTTTTTGAGATCAAGGAATTATGGGCCTGCGATGTGATTTCATTGAAGACAGGAGCCTCCGGGAGGACTTGGACAGGTTATAGGACATTTTGTAGCCTTGGAGTGTGGGAGTCTGGGACCCATCTCAGCTCTCACATTGGGACACATGAGGACACGGTCCCACCGGCAGCGGAAACCAGGCCATCTTTCCTCAGCCTTTACCCTCCTCACAGCCACGGCAAACAGATGAAGCCCAGAGAAAGTTCAAGGGCTGAGAGATCACATGGATGCAAATCTTCCAAATGTCACCAGAGCCCATGTGAGGCAAAAATGACAAGTTCTCTGTGGCTAATTACCACTAGCACAGCGTCGTTAGCTCCTTCTCATCCCCTGCCTAATTAAGAACTGCATGCTTTCCTCCCCTGGTGCTCCCCAGGTTTTCTTTTGCTCCACGTGCCGTCCTAGCGGGGCAGAAATCATAACAGCGTCATGAGGATAGTGCACCTGTGAGGAAGTGTAACACCGGGCAGTGAGGCATCAGACAGAAGTGGAGTCAGTCCAGTGTCTTCACATCCTGCATGTTAATTGGAAGCTGCCCTGGGCTGTACCCCTAAGGGACATCTGGCAGAGGCCTCACACTGGGGGCTGCCCACTGAGGAGGGGGCACCGTGCAGCACTACACACCACACAGAAGCCAGGCACAGGCGAAGCCCGGAGGCCTGGGGACTCCCATCTGGTCCACGGGGACACAGCTAAGATGTGGCTAGACTCTGACTTCTGTCTCCAAACCATCGCCTCCTGCATTTTGACCATTTTTGTACTTGACCATGATTAATGGTAAAAAGTTTAGAGAAATTCATGTTTTAAAGACCCGTTTCCAGAGCATAAAGACTTCCCAGAACAACACCTTTGTACCTCTCCACAGGCAGATGAGCCGACACAGCTCTGCAAAGGGCACTGCTCACGCTCAGAGAATCAGTCCTCACCACTCTGTTGGGAGGCAGGACTCATTTCTGTTCTCAGGGGAAGGCCAGGGAGCAGGTCGCCTTAGTCCCTCAAATCAGGCCCTTCCCCACAGGGAGCCTGAGTCCACTGTCTAGTGCAGGGGTGGGCAAACTTTTTGACTTGAGGGCCACAATGGGTTCTTAAACTGGACCAGAGGGCCGGAACAAAAGCATGGATGGAGTGTGAACTAATATAAATTCAAAGTAAACATCATTACATAAAAGGGTACGGTCTTTTTTTTCAATAGTTTTATTCATTTCAAATGGGCCGGATCCGGCCCGCGGGCCGTAGTTTGCCCAGGGCTGGTCTAGTGGAAATGGTGAAATCAGTAACTGGGGTCAGATAATCATAGAAGAGCATATTCCCTCCGCACAACTCAAGCTTTCCCTTCACGGGTGACCTGGAAACTGGGGATCACATTGGGAAAACTAATGTCATTTAACCATCTAATCTGTCACCTCCATGCTTTCCCCTGGAGAGAACAGCAAGAACTGTAGGGAGAACAACCCTCTCCTGGACCCATCTTGACTGCGTCAAAATTGACAGAATAGTGTTTGGGAAGCTCTTTAAAGTCCAGGGAAATTTTTACCTGAATTCTGGACATTCCATAGCTAAATGTTTGTTCAAAAGTTTTGTTTTTACACACACAGCAAACTTAAAACGTGTTATTTTGTTTGCTCCATCAGCAATGCGGTCTCTGAGGTCCAGTTGGGGACAGTGTCCAAGATCACATCAGTAGTGAGTAGCAGAACTCGGACTTATTCCAAAAAACGACTTATTTTTATCATTCTCTGGAAAAGGTCAATAGCATGGGCTAAGGAGTACCTGTGAGTGCATATGTCTGCACTGAGTTATAGTCTGCCTGAATTGACACCTTCTTTGAGACAGGGTCCTCCTACAATCCGGGGTGGTCCACGCATTCGTATAACCACACTTTCTCCTCTCACTCATACATTATACATGTCCGTGTCAAAGCTCGATTGCCCTCATGTTCAAGTTTGTATGATGAGGTAAGGAGATCAAAAGAAAACTCAAAGCTTAGGAGACTTGCTCAAAAATGGCATGGAAGTGAAAAATAACTCATTCCAAAATGCATTCTGTTATATAAAAAAAGTCGTTAAAATATTTATTATGCAGCAATTCTTAGATTATTTTAATGGGAAAACCTTGGGGTGGTAAAATCAGTGTTTCAATTTCACAGAAAATAGCTTTAATCGCACAGATACGATGCTATGTTAGTTATGTTTATAGTATTCTCTGAAAAATGAAATTGCCTTTCTAATAGTTAGGTGGCTGTGACTCTTTAGGATGTGGTTTGACAAGTGAGGAAATGCCACCACTTACCAGATGCATGGCCCGCTATTGGGACTGAGAGGACGTCGGGAGTGGACACCACACCTTGGCTTCAGATCATTTTTATGTATCGGTGCTGAGACAACTTTCAGGAGTATGAGATCAGAACCTGCCAGGTGTTACTGTTTGTGCCGACTCTCTGGATGGGGAGGGCTTTCAAGCCACAGGTTCCAAAATGTGTGTATTGTGGGGCCCTGCTGCTCCCCAGGGCCTCTGATGGGGGATAATTCCTGAGGGCAGGGAACAGCTCCAATTAGCAACCACCCATTCTGGAGACCGACTCTTCTGGAGGCTGGTGATGAGACAGCTCTCCAAAGCTTCCCAGACACTTACCAAAGGGAATGGAACTTCTGAGAAGCACCTCTCTGGGCTAAAATTTAACTCATTAATATGCACTATGAAGAAGCAAATGAACACACACTGTACCACACAGCCTGAAGTCAGATTTCTAAGAGCGCTGCAGCAGTGCCTGTGTTTGCATTAGACCGTCTACACTGTAGGGTTAGACTCTACACTGTAGAGTCTACAGGGTTGTGAGAGCTTACGTAATTGTATGATGTATGTGAACAAGAACGGAAGGTGTGCAGATTTTAGAAATGCATTAGTTCACTTTCCTGGCTACCTTAAAAATCTAGACGGGACTTAAAAATCATTTAATATTTGTATACTCTACTTAGGGTAGTTAGCAAAAAAAAACAAAAAAACATACTATTCTTAGGTAGCTATATTATAATCAAATGCATAATGCTTTTGCGAGGGCTATTCTCCAGGAAGGGATCATTTCTTAAGGACACACTGGCTTGGCTTTGGTATTCAGTTGGTTTCTGTAGTTTTTTCCACAGTCAAGCATTACTTGATAAGAAGGCATTCGTTAAAGAATGTGCTTTTTGTTTTCCAGTAGAAGAAGGAAAAAATAAGCAGCATTAGGACAAATATATTGAGTCAACCTACTGGTGGCAACAGCCATTAGCACATCAGAGCATGCAGACCCCACAGGAAGGATGGGGAAGATGCTAGCCTCAAGGTCCCATAGCCCCGCCTCCTGGTAAACACACAGTGAAACCCTGTTTAGGGACCCAGGTGCGCCCTCCAAGCTCCACGTGCCTGCACTGTTGTCTCCATGCCCTTCCTTCCCCAGGGCCCACCTCCTGCTTAGTCGGTTCTTTAATTATTATGTTAATACTGTTCCGTTTTTCAAAGGAATACTGCAGCTCACGTTTCAAAAATTGTACAAAGAAGAACAAGACCGGGAGGGAAGAACAAGAATGGAAACAGCACTTCTGACCTTTAGAGGTGAGAAGTCAAAGCAAGATTTTTAAAACTGGCCTGAACTCCAGTCACTACTGACTCCTGGAGACAGGAGCTCCCAATATTCGAATGCAGGCCGTCTGACTGTTCTGCTGTCTCTCCCTCACACTCCAGGCACCATGCCACTGGCCACTGGGGTCCTTAGAAAAACTCACCCTTTGCTGTCATATTCCCCACCTGAAAAGACAATGAGCAATTAGGGAGTATTGGGTAAAACAGACCTAGTGATTAAGGACAACCTGTTAGGAGCTTTAGACTCTAAATATTACTAAAGTGTTGAGCTCTCATTTGCAAAGAGTAGCTACAATTTGTGTGGCATTTGAAATCTTGAAACATCTATGACCCACAGTTAACTTAGTCAGCAGATGAGGAGGTGCCCTGACTGCAGCCTGCCTCTTAGGTCCCGACAGCCAAGTGGCGTGCCTCCACCCTGATTCTCAACAAACCTGGGTGTTACACTGTCTTCCCAGCAGCGCTGGCTCAGGGTCCCCCCTGAGTACCACCCCCTCATCCTACCCTTTTCCTGTCTCCTCTGGAACCTGGGCCTACACTGCAATCACGTGTGTGCTCTATGCTCACTGTCAGCCCAAGCTCCCAGGTCACCCCGTGGAAGTGCTGGCTCCAAGGCTCTGAACATGAACAGTGAGTTACCTTGATATAATGAGTGATGCCTTTGCCCCTTTCCTACACCAACTCTGAGTACTGATGCCCAGCCTCCGGGGTCTGCCACGCTTCCTCACCAGGAAACACCATGCAGCACACAACACACACAACGTGTGCACAGAATGTGTACTCGGCACGTGGCTCCACACCCCGATTTCCAAGTGCCTGTGTTAGCACAGGCTTTCAGGAGGAGAGCAAGGAAGTAGACAGGGGAGCTGGCATGAGGCACCCATAGGTGCTGAGCTCCATGTGGGGACAGAGGACTCCTGTGCTTTTTGTAGAGGTTTCAAAATCAGTAGAGAGAGAGTTAAGTTCACAACATTCACTGGGAACCCAGAACAGCCCAGGCACAGGGAAGGTGCGGCCGGGACCCAGGTCGAACCGCCAGGCTCTCTCAGGACACATCTCCATGGACAAGGAAAGGAATGTTTACATCTGTACAAATGTGCTGAGCAGAGCCGGATACCTGGACAGATCAGTGTTCACCGTGATGGTCCAGGAGCCTGGAGGAGGTGCCCGTGCTCTGCCCCCACCCTATTCAAGTGCCACGACAGCTTCCTCAGCACCCCTGGACCTGGCCTTCTGACTGGCACTGACCAGTGTGAGACGCCGGCTGCGATTAGAGAGGCAGTTGGT
The DNA here is from genome assembly GCF_964212035.1 of Myotis nattereri. Taxonomy (NCBI): domain Eukaryota; kingdom Metazoa; phylum Chordata; class Mammalia; order Chiroptera; family Vespertilionidae; genus Myotis; species Myotis nattereri. Next base: position 53,928,929 of record NC_138083.1, read on the forward strand.
GAGACTAAGTGGCCCACACAGGGACTGACCAGGTTCCGTGGCTGCAAGGCACTCACGCGGCTCAGACCAGCTGAGCTGGATTCCACGCGCACACTCCGTGGGCTTCCTCCTTCCCTTGCTGCATTTCAGTTTCAGCATCAGGACGCAGGCCACTGCGGTCTCTTCCTGATGTCCTAGGGGTGGCTATAGGCATATGCCACCTTCTCCTGAACTCTCCTATGACTGCAAGCACAATAAACATCCTCATATCTGTCTGTGAAATACAGTTAGACACACGTGCACTTATGGATAAAAATCTGGCCCCAAAGAGAGGGGCACGCGGGAGCCTCCCTGGTTCTCGGCTGAGCTGTAGTCTGCGTGGCGCTTGGAAAAGTCAGAGGCCAGCACCCATGTGACAGGAAGAGGCGATCCCTGCATCTTCACCCTGCGTTGTATTCATCTAGGACGCCCAGCAGCACACGGGAGGAGGGCGGCAGGCGCTTTGGCCCCCAAAGAGTTTAAAACCACGGTGCCCAGCATTGCAGGATCCTATTAATAATTAAACTGCCTGTCACTTACCAACAACATACATTCCAAATTAAATTTAAGCAAAAGGGGAAAAGAGATCATTTGGGACTGGCTGAGTGGGCTTCAGAGAGAAATAAATAATAATCAAACATCTGTGATCCAAACAGGATGTGCTCCATCAGACAAACAACTGCCACCCCGCCTCGCGCTGGGGAAGGGCCTGGGGAAATTGGGGCCTGGGACGTGGCGTCCCGCGAGGGTGGGAGGTGAGAGCAAGTTCATGAAGCCACAAAGCAATGCAGGTTGCCACCTTGTGTGATCTGCGTCTTACTGGGCAAAGGAGACAGTGGACAGTCCAGCGTCGATGTCCCTGTCCAGAGAGAGGCAAATAATTCAAATAAGACTCCAAACTCATGATTGCTGACTTGCTTGGGAGCCTGTTGGTTGTGAAGGTTACGGAAGAGAATTTGTTTTTGCGGGGAAGGAAGAGAGAGAAGACGTAGCATTAATGCACAAATGGGTCAAGAGGGAGACATTACTATTTCCCCCAATCCTGCGAGATTCGGTGGAGGACGTGACTTTAGCTCAGCATCATGAGAGAAATGACCGGAATAAAATGGCAACACGTAAACGCTACGTTTGCTAATTAACCTGGTGTAATACTTCATAACAGGGAGCATGTGGAGGCTGTCTTATCCCAGTGATATTTAACTCTCGGTCGCTCATAAATCTAGCTGGCTGCCAGGAGACTGTCAGAGCAAAGAAAGCGAGAAGCTCTTCCCATCATACCCTCCTTTGCCGTCTTCGTGTCCCTCCCCGAGCAGCCGTGGAGCATCTTCTGTCTGTGCTGTTTGGTGCCCACAGAAACGATAGGGTGACTCATTGAAAACTGGTTGCAAATAGGGGCAAGTGGCCTCTGGGAGGTGGGGATGACCCTGGCAGAACCTCGCCCATCCCAGCACTTTCTGAGCTGCCCTCCGCCAAGCCAGGCGGGGAACGACGCCTCGCCGCTGGGTGCTCATGTCCCTTCTGAGCGGGCGGCGGTCTGTGTGTCTTCTCCTTAGGTAACTGTGTTAAAATATCCTATCCCAGCTGTAACACTTGTTTTACACGAGCCCTGGTTTTGTCTGACACAATATGGAACAACATTTGTCATCCGTTATCAGGGGTGATATATTTGTTAGCCTGCAGAGAGCCATCTGCCGCGCCTGTCTCCAGCGAGCAGGCCAATCTTCCTCGGCTACAGCTGCGGAGCGTCGCGGCGTTGGCGGGGGCTGTCCGGTCTGCAGCGGAGGCTCGCTGGCAGGCAGGCACCGACAGATTTAATATTATCTCCCTCTTACATATTTATCTACGTCCAATATTTCTGCGGATCCATACATCACCTCTCCGTGCGCACACTGTTGTTCGGTGGTGACAAGCCATCGACACCCAAATGAGGAATTTATGTTCCATATTAAATATGGACATCTGAATGATTATCAAATCTATAGTGGCCAAGCCTGGCCAATCACCCCTAAATAATGGATGAGAAGTGGATGTGACTCAATTTGTTCCATGCGAAGCCTTGGAGACTCGGCCGCGCACTTCCCCCGGCGCACTGTCCTTGTTTGCTTCTGTCCCTCCCGGCCACACTCAATAGAGCCTGCAGGTGATGAAGAGAATGAGCTCGGGGAGGAGTGAGTGTGAGGCGGCTGCCTCACTCGCAGGTAGGGACCCCCGGCAGCCAATGCCCTGTGTGCACACCAGTACATCGTGATGGTGGAAACGTTCATGGTTCGTACAAAGGGAGCTGAGGCCCTGTGGGCACACCCACCGTGGGAAGGGGTCAGATAAAAACAGCTGTAATTATTGCTGTGCTGTGTATCTGCGTGCACATAAAGCTAAGTGTACATGTGACATGGCAAAGTTAAACAGAGTGAAATAACGTAAAACAAATGCGTTTGGTTAAGTGACATTTTTAGACTTGTGGTCACCACCTGATGCAGAACACATTCACTGAAGTTGTAATTTTTGAGTCGCTGACTTGAATTATCCTTAATAGCAGTGCAGTTGGGCTACCCTGGAAAAGTTATTTCTTCCCACTACGTCCCACTCCCCAAACTCCTGCCATAATGGGGGGCAGTGGTTTGTTTATATTGCCCACAGGAAGCCACCACTGGGCAGAGTATGTCTCACTGAGCAGAGCAGGTCTAGGTGTGGACTGACAAATTGGAACCATACAGGTAAGCCAGGTACCAGGGGGCATGAGTCCCGTGGCCGGACTTGTCCGACGAGTGTGGGTGGATGGTGAAGTGTATAAAGGACACGGGTGGGCATTAATGTTGAGTCAAATGAAGCAGGAACACTCTTACATAACAAAGTAAGATGTTTTTATTGCACAGGAGCATCTGAAGGTCTTTGAGCAGTGCATAGTAATGCAGTATTTTAAAGTATTAACCTAAATATATGCAGGATGCATTCAAGGGATGAAGCTGGAAACACTAGAGCAGGAGAAAGGACCTGCAGTTCCAAGAAGTCAGTGACAGAGGCAGCATGCTGCTGTAACAAAACACCACAGGCTCAGTGGTTTACAACAGCACACACGCCTACCTCAGTCCCAGAGCTCAGCAGCCCAGCAGAGACCTCACTAGGCGGAGGTCCAGGTATCTGCAGGGCTGGTCCTTCTGGGGCCTCCAGGGGGACCTACTCCCTATTTTCCAGTTCTAGAGGTCCCCCATTCCTTGGCATGTGGCCCCCTACTCCATCCCCAAAGCCAGTAACGATGGGTCCTGTTCTCCTTACTCTCATCTCTGTAACAATGACTGGACTTCCTTCTCCAAGTCACTTCGGACCACCCAGGTGAGCCAGGACAATCTCTTTATTTTAAGGTCAGTTAATGAGCCACCTAATTCAGTCTTCACCTCCCTCCCCCTTGCCAGGTGACAGAACCTAGTCACACTCCCCAGGGTTCAGGGCGTGAACATCCTAGGGAGCCAATAATCTGCCCGCCACAGGCAGAGCATAGAAAAGTAAGATAGAATTAAGTCAATGACAGAAACAAAATTTCCAATGTGAGGGACAGGGTGATCCATATAACAACTGAGAGAAATAGAACATCAGAGTTTAGAGCTGCAGATTTCACAGAACAATATGCACTGTTATGGGCACTGTTATGGACGGGGACATTTCTGTAAGGCTTGGGTGGCAGTAAAATTCCATAACAACTGAATTGTTTCAACCTGGATGTTTCCTCACCTGGAACGTGTTTTCAACCTTCTTCCTCACACTGTGGCTGCTGGTAGACTAACCATTTGCTGAAGAAGTGTCCACAAGAATCACATTTTCTCCCGATCGCCAGAGAAACTAGACTTTGGGGAACACAGGACTCTGGGTGACCCCAGCAGGCAGATGAGGCCGCTCGGGGCCTGACCATCCAGGAATCACCTGTGTTGCTCCGTAGCCCTCATTCAGTGCCTCTGGGACCCGCCCACAGGTGCCCTGTGGGAACAAAGGAAATCCTTGTGCTGACATGGCTGAGAGGTGTGCGTGCAGGACAGTCCGGGGCAGGGGCGGGGGCGGGGGCACCAACAGCCGACTTTCGTGCAGGGACTGAGGGTGTCTTGGTATGAGAAGTCCCTGTGGGGGACTCAGGACTTCTGCTAGAACACCCCACTATGTGCCACTGTTCCAGGGCGCAGGCCTTGGGACCTTGGTTCTATTTTGTGGGGTCACTTACTGGTGAGTTCGAGTACATAGTTTCCACCAGCATCGGGCACACCCAGGGGGGTGGACACCATGGTGAGAGGTGGGGGTGAGGGGCCAGCGCTGCAAGGCAGCTCTCTTCCCCCCTCCAGGAAACCTGGGCGAGTTCCCGGCACCCATGGGATTCATTCCTCTCTATTCAGGGCCCACTCTGTGTGTTAGGGGTATTTGGAAAAAAATCTCAGTACTTATAACAAAAAAAATCAATGTATTATTTACCAACAAATTACAGTGACTTTAGATGGAATCCAATTAAACACACCTGCATCGATGTGGCCTTATTAGTATCAACTCCCCTGGACAGGGGTCTTTGAATTAAACATGTTTTCATCTTGGAAAGTGAGATAACCCAGGAGCTGACGTGTGCAGGGTTCCCATCTCCTTAGGGAATAAAACCCACTCTGCTAGGAGGTGGTTCTATGAGACATTTCATGTTGAGTGGAAGAAGATGGGTCTCTCCTTTTCTTTTTTCCTTTGTTCTCTTTGGTTCTTGTTTTGCCTGGAAACATCCAGACAAGAGAAAAGGCTGTGAGTGCACCGGGGACCTGGCTTCCAAGGGACGTGTGGACACGTTTATGGGAGGATTGGTATATTCTAGAAATAGCGGAAACACCGTTGTCCGTCAGAAGCAGAAGAGGAGGCGTGGGAGGGCTGCGTGGCAGCGGAGAGCTGCCTCTGAGCCAGCACCACAGGCAGCGAAGAGGATGCTGGGCCCCAGAGACTTTAAGCCTAAAAGGTGGGAACGGGCCCCACCGGGAGCCCCTCCCAAGTTCACATTAAGAGGAAATCGAGGCCCAGGCTCTCATGGGCGGTGAGGGTGCAAACACAGGAGCTGTCAGGGTACCTAGCGGCTACCGCACGATTTGCGCTCATCCGCGTGCGGTGACGGGGCGGGTGCAGACAGCTTAGAGACGCAATGGGAACCGCTCTTCCTCTGCGTGGGTAGCATCCGCTCCTTTTCACTGTCCAGGAAACACCCGCCCCCCCTTGAAGTCTTCGTCTCCTCTCTCAAGATGCAAGCACGGCCCCCACGCCCCCATGGCGTCTTCACTAGGCCTGGGTGTGCAGGGGGCATGGCTCCGCAGTCACAGGTGTGTCCTTGGCCCGTCCAGTCTGTCCTCGCAGGTCCCTGCAGCTGTGACTCCTGTGGGGCCCTGGTGCGGGGCAAGACGCCAGCCTGCGGTGAATCAGGACAGCAGCGCCTCCACCAGGGCTGCGGGACAAAGGCCACTGCGGAGAGAGCCGGCCCAGGGGGCGAAATCCCGCTTTGTCGCAGGTCGAAACCTTCTAATGGAGAATCTGATGCTCCCACATCGCTGGTGCCGGGCACCACGTTTCAGTCTGGGGATTGGCAGGAATTCGGCACATCCGCTGACATCTTTGAACCCCTTTCTTAGGGGACTTTTCCGGCGGAGCGGGAAGCCCTACCGTCTGCCTAGGCTGCAGCTGCCCCTCAGTAGGTCCGCATGTGTTTCTCTCTGGCCTTGTTTATAGGCCTGGAGGGTTTGGCACACGATGCCCCCTGCAGGGCGGGAGACGACCAGCAGCCAGCGGAGCCCACCTCCGGGGTGGAGAGCGGGCCACAGTCAGCACCGGGGAACCCCACGCAGTGGACCTTCTCGGTTCAAGTTATTATTTTGAAGGAAATAATGTGTTAAAGAACTTGGAGGACGTTCCCCACTAATGTAAGTGTGTCTGGTGGGAGCTTCGCGGGAGGCAGCCGCCTGCTGTGCGGAGGCGCTGGCTGCTCCCTGTGTGCAGCCCCTGGTTTTAGGCTGTTAAAGAACCAATTTTTTTAATGAACATTTAATTAATATTAATGTTATGCTAACAAAATACATTGATTAAATAACTCCTGTAATTCACGAAGTGTCTTGCTAGAAAGTGGCTCAGCTTGCATACATGAAAACTCCCCTGGAAGTTTCAGAATTATATAATAATTACAAGTTCAGAAAACGCCTTATGTTGAAAAGACCAGCGTGGTTTGTTTAGTCAGTTTATTCCAGTAACACCCATACAACGCCTACTCCTTCGGAAAGATCAACTTCGTTTACCACAGAATTTTACCTTTGTCATTATTCTAAATGGATACCGTATCCTATGCCCTGTGTACCAGGCAATCCTATGAATTCATATATTCCAGGTAATACAATGAGCCGACCTATTACTTTAAATCTGGACGCCAGCAGGGTAAGTAGATGCTAAAGAGCATTAGTGCTTTAAGCCGAGTCCTTGTGCCTTTGTTTCATGTAAGTGTCTCTTCTTACGTCTTTGGAGAGAGTTTACAGGACTGTCCTTGAATATGTGGGCAAGTCTTTTCACACAGCGGGACGTTGGGAGGCTGGAGTTTCGGCTCCGCGAGGTATTTCCGAATGTCCCTGCTCTGACGATGGGAGGTGGGCTGCTGCCTCCTCCTCAGTTAACACTGAGCAGGTCTGCAGCCTCCCTCTGCGGCTCTCGGGGTCCTCATGGGAGCTTCGGGATTTGGGAAATTATTTGCCTTTGTTGCATTCATTTTTGTTTATAAAATACTAATTACCTCTTTTATTGTTTGAAGGGATTAAAAGTTAATAGGAGAAACTAAATAAACAGAACGCCATTCTGCACAAACTATATAAGCTGGTAATTAATTTCTGGCCTCCTCTGAGCTAATTAACTCATATAAAGAAATGAAGTTAATGAACCATAATTCTAGTCATACAAGTGTAGATACAAGCAGTTTGACTTAATGAATTAATAAGATATTTCCTTTCTTAGAGGTTTTTCGATTGTGTTCCCAATCTGAAGGCCCCTTTAATGTTCCTCTCTGGTTAAAATGTTTAATAAATGGGGGGCAACCTGGTGATGGGCATTAGCATGTGGCATCATCGCACGGGCCTCTGGGTCCTGGAAAGCAGTCCGTGCCTGCCATGGCCCATGGGTACCCAGGTGTGCCCCTCTGAGGGCAGAAGAGGCTACTTACATCACAGGGAGTTTCCACCTGCCTCAGACACATGGAGGTAAACTGAGGAAGTGCCCCTGTGGGCTGCCTAAGGCCACATCTACCCATAAAAGTCACAGGCGTTTCCTTCCTCCATTAGTATTCTTTGATTTTTACATTTGCACCTTCTGAGAAGACTCTCCTCTGACATCCGATCAGTTGAAAACCATCTTTCCCTTTGCCTTTCGTGCCGGCAGCCTCCTCATGGAACATTAAGAATGGCAACAGGCATATTTCTTTTATATTTTGGGAGTAAAAGTAGTACCCACAGCGGTGTTGTTAAAGGGTTAAATTGTTTTCTAGAGGCATCCAGGATGTAGAAAGGTGTATTCTTTGTTTAAAAAGATGTTTTTAAAAAATGATTCATCTTAAACTCTGTATTTTCGTTAACTTGCTTCTCAGAAGTGAAGGTGTTTTAAGATAAATACCTGGGTAACAGTATTAGCACAGGTACCCAGGGCACTTGCTCTGTACGTAATTGGAGAGGTGGATTTATGACAAAAACATGTATGATTTCATGTTGCCAAAAGTCAAGAGCGTGGGTTGGACCTGCAGCGAAGACATGCTTTAATTTTGCAGTGAGGTCTGTGCTGTCCTTACTGCCTCCCAGGGAAGGTGTAGGATCCTCCTTAGCCTGCAGGTTCTGGTCAACAGCCAGTGCTCACTATGAAAATGGAAAGGAAACTTAGAAGGAAGGGAAGACCACCTGGGCGTGTGCTGAACCCCAAGGTCATTATTGGACTTAATGATCCCATCGGTGATCTAAATGCTGTCCTAATCTTGCCTTTGTTGACTTGAAACTAAAATTTCTAGAGGTTATGTTGTCCCAGGTCGCCCAGCTAGTCAGTGGGAGGACAGGGGTTTGAAGAATATGTCAGCACTGACCTTATGCATTTAACCAGAATCCTCTCCTGCTGCCCATCACTTTTCTAGAACACGGGCCTCTGCACCCAGGCTGGCAAGATTGGGTGACTGTCTTCTTGGGCACAGTGCCTATGCCAGCCACTCTGTGACAACCTGAGCAGAGTGAGCCTTGCAACAGGGATTCAGGGTGACTCCTACTTCTGTCCACCCCTCCCCTCTGATCTTGGAAACAATGATGATCATGTGAACAGCAATAATAATAAAAACTGTAAAAACAATGAGAGCAGAGGCAAGGCGGTGGGAGTTAATGGGGTCCTCTGGGCTCTACCTCTGCTCCAGGGACACCAGACAGCCTCCCTGAGCCGCTGGGCTCCCAGCTAAAGCTGGGCTTCCTGAGGGGCTGAGGGGAGGGAAAGCATGGATGTGCTTGGCGTGGGAGGAAGCAGAGGTGTCCTGTGACAGCCACACACGCCCCCAGTGTCTCAGGACCTGACCTTTACTGCACTGTAAATCGGCTTTGACTAGCTTGGTGTTTGTGCCTCAGCAGAATTTCTAAGGCAGGACGTTTCAGTGACCAGGGAAGGCCCAGCTGGCTTCTCTTCATAGTGACAGTGAGCCCTTCCCTGGAGAAGAGGGGAGTGGTGACTCTAACCATTTTCCGTTCCCTGTGGGATGGGTGAGGAATCCAGCTGAGGGGGGAAATGAATGGAAACCTGGGCAAAGCACTGTGAGCTTAAACGGTACAGAGGCAAAGTTGGCAAGCTTCCAATGCCTGCTTCTTCCTGGTGGGCAGCCCTCTATCTCCTGTCTTTGCCAAGTGCCAGCCTTGGGGCCAATTTGATGGCGTGTGAGCCAAATCCAGTCTCCTGTGCCTCCTACTGGGGTTCCTTGCCAAGGCAACCAAGAACTATGCACATGTGTCCACATATAAAATATGGGTGCAAAACTGGAGCATAGTGGGAGGAGAAGACCTTTTATTTTAAGGCAATCAAAGATTATCTTTGAGATTTCTTAGGCCCTAAGACTTAGGGAATTTTAAGAAAACCTTGAATTTTCATCCACACGGACTTTTAGCATACTGTGAGAGAAAGAAAGGCTGAAAGAGAGATCAATCAATCAACCAGCAGAAATAACTTGAGTGATATCCAGAGAGGACGTTGCTCTTGTCCTGTCCTTCTCCAACACGCATTAACTAACATCTAAGGACTCCATGAAGCCCTTTGCTCCTGCGTTGCAATTGGTTAATCAATTCATTGCCCTCCTCCGATCGAGAGTGAGGCTGACACAGGCTCAGAAATGGATTTCATCTTGATTTAGTAAATTTCATTTATCCGTCTCCATTATTTACTCAGATGCTAAGAATACATCTCTCCTTGGCCATTTGCTCCTAATTGATGAGGTGGCCATGCGTGCGGTCCCAGGGCCTCAGAGATGGGCTGTCTCTGCTTTTGATCGACTGTCTATGAAGTGGCCTTTGAGAACTTATAGCGGCCTCTTCTCTGCCCACGCCAGCACTTGTTATTAATGAAAAGCATGACTGTCAGGTACTGGGAAGCCATCTAATTAAACAGCAAGATTTCCATAAAATGAGTTTGAAATCAATCGGTCAATACGGAAACCACTTAAGAAGATGTAAGTATGATAAAGTGCGATTTAGCTGCACAAGCAGTGGGCACAGTGTTCCTTTGAGACTCAAAGGTCTGCGTGCGTCTTGGGCTCCCCTAACAATTGTTACCAAGTCACTTATTTTCCTCTTAGAATTCAGGGATTCAGACATATTATCTCAGGCAAAACCACAGCTATCGGCCTCCCTATTCCGAGGACATTTTCTGACTCAGGTGCATGGAGCACGTGGACCCAGCTCAGGTCCAGGTACCTGAGGAGTGGAATCACCTCACCAGTCACCTGTCTGCAGGGTAAATCGGCTCTGGGTCTGCTGAGACTCCGAGATCCTCTGAACTAGGCAACTGAGTCATCTGAATGTCCTATCTGTGCTTAACTCTTTGTAAATACTTACAAGGTTCTATAGCTACCCTGTCCAAGAAAGAAGAGAAACGTGTCACATATTTCCATCACATTTCCTTTAGCCTCCTAAAATCAAGAACTCTCTATATTATGGAGGAAGTTTATTAAAAACTTTGACAGTGAAAGATATAAATAATACATCCAGACCCTAGTCTGCCCCATATGATGCAACCGTCTGCGTGGTCCCCAAAGTTTCATTCTGAATCCACTGCTCTTTCCTCTCATGCCATCGCCCTGGTGACCCCAGGTGACCCTGCATTTCACAGCCACTTTGGGGTCCAGGGCTCCTGGTCTGAGTCCCTGCAGCTGAATGACCCACTGGGCACCTCAGACCACATGGCAGTGTGTTGTTCTCATTCACTCCTTCCTCTGCGAGCCACCTCTCTGAGCATTTCCAGAACCTAGCGCAGGGATCATAGCGCTTCAGTCCCAAGCCAGAAAGCAGGAGGCTGTGCTGGAAGGCTGTGTGTCACTCAAGTCGCACGCTCAGCACGGAGCAGAATCCCTGTCCCCTCTCCTCTCTGCAAAGCTGGCAGTCACAAGGTCCCTACCTATGGAAACAGTGCTGGACACTGGAACGTTTTAGACATAAAAACCGGCAGTGATGAGATGTGAATTTTGTAAACTATTAAGTTGAACCTCAGAAAACGGCTACTTTCACTGAGACAGTCAGCAATATATCAGAATATTAGCAATTTCCTAAGTTTACTCCAATAGAAGTGATAGTCATCATCCTCATGGCTTGAATTCCTAATGGACGCCTCCAGTTTTCACACTGAAATACACACGTGAGCTTGTCCTCCGTGAGTGCCCACAGCTTCCAGGGCAGCTTCCAGTGCCCCAAGGCTCCACACTTCCAGACGGAACAGCCTCTGCTGCCCCTCTGAGCTGCGCGGTCTCATTAGAACGTAAAGGCGATGTGTTTGGGGGACGGAGCACCTCTGCCCTCTCGGCCTGCTCCTTGCTGTGACTGTCACCACTGCACTCAGTTCGCACGCGCGGGGGACACGCTGCTAATACTCAAAACTTCAGAAATACGAGGAACCGGCCTGTGACTTGTCAGAACTAATGATAACACAGAGTTTTAGGGAAACAAAAAGAAAAGCACTGACACCCACATAATTACGTCAAGATAGAAACTGAAGCGTCCTCCTGCCACTTCCATTATCTGCCTTCGAGGCTGTGGTGCCATACACCAGCCGCCGTGGGGACTCTGCCTACATCCCCTGTCAATAGTGTCAAGAAAATGGATAACCTGTCATTTATACCCATCAGACTTTCTATGTTCTAGTCTGGGGCACTTTGAAAAATTGTTATTTATAATATATATATATATATATATATACACACACACACACACACACACACACACATATATATATAACACATATACATATATATGAAACATAAACTGGATTTGCTATATGTATATAACATATATATATGAAACACAAACCATAACTCAAATTAGAGTAACAATGAGTCGATTAGAGGAAAAAAATAAATTCCTATGCAGATAAGAAAAAGCTTAAACACATCATGATTAAACCACATGCCTGGTACCACCATCTCTTAAGTACCATAAATCTGTACAGATGTGCAGACCTGTGGACTCCAGATGGTCAGTGAATCCCTCCTCTACTGTGGCTGCCACGGTTTCCCAAGTCTTTTGAAAGGCAAAAGATTAGATTTTATGAATATTAAATTCCTTTAACAAAGGAACTGATGATATCATCTTAAACTTTCTTCTATCTTTTCTTAACTAAATATAGTCATTTAACACTTGAGATAGTCATCCATTTCTTGGTTAATTCATTCACTTCAGTGACATTTTTCTGAATTTTCCCCACAAGCAGCGTTTGCTAATCTTGATAGGAGAGAAAAAGAAATCAGAACTGTTTCTGCTGACGTCAGAGTTTTTTATGTTTAGAAAAGAGCAGACCTAAAAGTACCAAGAATGTGTATTTCACCTGGAAGTTAGAGATTATCTCTTCCCTCTCCCATGTTTGCCTCCACAATTAAAAATGCATCCATGCCAGCAACAGATTGAACTCCACCATGTTTTTAAATGATGCCAACCTAATTATGAATAAAACTTGAGGAATACCATTAAAAATATCACCAGTTGTTGCATAGTTGAATCTTTCAGGATATATTTAAACCAAATTATATTTATCAAAAATAGTCAAATAAGTTGTAAATTCATATGAAATTGTAGGGCATAAAAAAAATAACAAATATCTGATAGAAAGCTTTTCTTTCCAGTTAGAAAGTTTAAATTTTGAAGAACAACAACAAAATTTTAAGAAAGGTCAATATTTTATTAATATTAGTATGTATTTATGTGCTAATTTTTCTATTTAGACCAGGGAGGTTGTTGATTGTAAGTAGCTGTAGCTGACCATGTGTGTGTATTAGTCATAACTACAAGTCCTAAACACTCAGAGTTGATGTAGTATGCATATATGCATAGCCCATGGACACAGACAATAGTGAGGTGAAGGCCTGGGGTGGGATGGGAGTTGGGTGGAGGGGGCAAAGAGGGAGAAATAGGAGACATCTATAACACTCTCAACAAAAATAATTTTTTTTAAAAAAGAAAGAAACATTACTTCTCTGTACTATTTTTCATTGTCTCTGTTTATTCATGCATTCTTTTTGGATTACATGCACACACATGTGCACACACATGTGAACATGTTAGACAAGGGAACTGAGGACATATCTTATTTTCCCCATCATTTCTGAGTCATCCATGAGGATGCCTTCCATGTTCTAAGGACGCGGACGTGTCTGGGTTGGACTGAACTGATGATGCTCCTTGTTGCTCTGGCATTGCTAAGTCACTCATTATGCATCACACTCTTCCACTACTGGGCTGGCACCCATTTGTCGTCTACTGATTCACGCTAATTCAAACAGTTTCTAATGTGTCAGAATTTTTCCAGGGGATATGGAGAGATGTGCTGGGGAGGCTTGCACAGACACTGATAATTAGCACATTAGCCCTTGGGTTGTTTGTTACTTTTGTTTCTGCAAAAGGAAAAAAAATACCTGAATATGTTAAAAAATAAAATAAAACCACTGGGTATTTACACAAAAGGCAAATACAATTAAAACACACGCACAAACACACACTTGCACACTCGCACAATGCACAAATACACACCCCTTTGTACAAACCAGTGAGCTCCTAATTTCTACCAGAATTGACATAATTTATGCAGCTCGACACTGATAAAGGAGACCCGTGAGTTTATATTGCACCAATATCCAATTAAAACGTCCATCTCACACACGTTTAATAAATAACCAAATGTTCTGTTTGCATGATTTACTTCTAGAGCCCACTTCTCCTATGTCAGAGGGACAGCTTCTGCCTGTGATTAACTTATGAAGCATCATTGCAACATCATTCCTTGGCCCAATCACGTTTACTGGTGCATTATATTAATATCCACATAAGGTCTTAGAACAGACCTGGGTGCTGTGGTCATCAATGAAGCAATGCAATCCCCTGCCACATCTCAGTATTGGGAGAGGAACAGTGTGGCAAAGCAATGACAGGATAATGTGACACTGAAAATAACATTCAATTCGTTAATTTTTTGCCTGAAAGTTAACTTTCTATTAAGCAAGAAAAATAACTCTAATTTGGTGACAAGGAGGGTTTTTTTGATATATGATTCCAGTCTGTACTTGCAAAATAGTATTCTCTTGCCCTGGTGATATATTCATCACTTCAATGAAAAATGTAGTAAACACATCCTTGGTCACTGTAGCCCAAGCTCAGTGCCTTTGTGCACCTGTTACTGTATTGGCTCTGCTCCTGACAACATCTGGATTTTATCAGACGCCGGGATTCTCACTGACAGAAACTATGGGGCTAAACATGAAAATAGCTTCATAAATGTAACATCAAAAATGTTAGCTTAGCTCTAGCTGGTTTGGCTCAGTGGACAGAGCGTCGGCCTACAGACTGAAGGTTCCCAAGGTCAATTCCAGTCAAGGGCACATGCCTGGGTTGCGGGCTCGATCCCCAGTAAGGGGTGTGCACGAGGCAGCCAATCAATGATTCTCTCTCATCATTGATGTTTCTATCTCTCTCTCCCTCTCCCTTCCTCTCTGAAATCAATCCTAATATATAAAAAGCCAGGGGCCATCATGACCAAAACAAAAAGACAGAGGACCAAAGAGCAGTCTGTGTAGGGCGACAAGGCCGGCAAGGGGGTTAGTGAGGGATGACCAAATGACTGAACAGCAGGCTTCATGGGGCAACCAGGCTGTCGGGGGGGGGGGGGGGAGCGCAGTTGGGGACAACCAGGCTAACGGGGGGGGGGGCAGTTAGGGGCGACCAGGCCAGCAGGGGGGCAGTAGAGGTGACCAGGCCAGTGGCAGAGCAGTTGTGGGTGACCAGGCCAGGAGTGGGGGCAGTTGGGGGTGGTCAAGATGGCAGGCAGAGGTGGTTAGGGGTGATCAGGCTGGCGGGGGGGGGAGGGGCAGCTAGGGGCAATCAGGCAGGCAGGCAGGCTAGTGGTTAGGAGCCAGTGGTCCTGGAATGTGAGAGGGATGTCCAACTGCCAGTTTAGGCCTGATCCCTGGGATGGGGCATAAATCAGCATCGGACATGCCCCGAGGGGGCCCGGATTGGAGAGGGTGCAGGCTGGGCTGAGGGGGCCCCAACCCCTGTGCACAAATTTCATGCACTGGGCCTCTAGTATATATATTTAAAAAATGTTAGCTTAGCTTTGTAAGGTATTCAACAGTGGGGGGGAAAAAGCTTCCGCAAAAGCAATATTTATTTCATGAGTTTTCAAATCCTTTAAAAATATAGTGTTTTTGGAAATCCTTTTAATACAAGTTTCAAATGAGAAAGGACACAGCCTACATTTTTCTATTAAGTCAAGTCAACCTGGAATCTTCTTTGGAACAATAATGTGACAACAATGATTCTTAATGCTTTGTCATCTGTTGTCCTTTTGCTGAGGAAATTTAAAAGAAGTTTTTGAAATTTTATAAAATTATTATTAAACTTCAAAATGTGTAAATTAATATGAATTGTAGCCCTAACCTGATATGTATAATTTCTTGTTTATATCTAAATATTTTTAAAACAAGTACCCTGTGTGCATGCTGGCACCCAAACCTTCTTACCAGGACCACTGTCTCCTGAGCCAGAGGCACCACGGCCCTGCTCCTGCTGTTTGAACTATTTCAGGACCCTCTTGGGTTTCACACAAATGCAATAATAATAATGATGATGTCACATTAATTAAAAGAGCCCAAGTCATGCTGTGAATGTATTCACATGCTATTTCTGAGTGTTAGGAAGTGTTAATCGGCATGAAGCACAGAGAGCTTGTGGGGTTTGCCCAGATCACACAGCACAGCAGTTCTTAGGTGAATCTTTGCAATAGAGAAAATGTCCGCCACTTGTCCAGTGTGGAACCAAGCAGGGAAGAAAGCAGGAGAGAGGGGAAAGGAGGGATGGGAGAAGGAGGGAGGGGGCAATGCATCTGTCTGAGTCGCCCATCACCACCACCACTACCCTCTCCAAAGGGCTCACAACTTCCTGTCACAGCAGATAACCAGAATCACAGTGTAAAACTGCCCGACTTTTATTTCTGCCTTCCCAAGCTATTGGCTCCTTCCCTAATAATCGGGATTTATTACTGGGCCCATCTGCTGCCTCCATAAGGTCAAAAGGTAAACCACAGGCATTGGCCGAAGTCACCGTCAAGGTGGCTGGCAGCAAATAGACCCTGACAAGTGTACTTTTAAAAGAATACTGTTGCAAGAGCACTCTGGACATGAAAGTCAAGCTGATAAAGAAAATAAAACCTAAAATACTAAAAAGATGTCAAGTTTTAACCCATTAATCCAAGTGATGGAGTCCAGCTGTCAGTCTTGTGTCTGGGCAATGGTCAGAAGGAAGAATGGGTCTCTGTGCTGCAGGGACTGCCCTCAGGTCCATCTCTGAGCATCCCACACGCCAGGCACTGCCCTCCCAGAAACACCCTGGGACTTATGTCTGCAAACGTGGACACAGAGAAGAGGCATGAACTAGCAAGCCACATTCTCCAACTTCCAACAGCGAGATCACCCTTAAAAACACGTGCTTTCCATTCTGCTATCGAATTGCAAGACCTTGCTTCCTGCGGGAAGTTTTGGACACTGACCAGGTATTCTGGTTTTTGTAAATGTTGAAAAGACTGGAACATTTTTGACAGCGAATTTTGTCCACACAGTCAAAAATGTCAAAAGGACGCAGCTAACGTTGACGTTTCCGGATGACTCTGTTTGTGTGTTCTTTATCAGTTTCGAGCCAGGAAATTCCTTTGCCCTTTTCATTCTCAGATGAGAATGGAAAGTAAGGCAGAGAAGCTGATATAAGCTGCAGCTCCCTCTTTTCCAGTGGAGATGACGGATTTTTCCTCACATTTTGAGAACAAATTAGAAATCCACAGATAATTACTTGCTAATGCTTTAAAGAGGTTGTTTGCTTCCACACAGGATCCCCCACCCCAAACAAGTTACAGGTGGCTGACAATTGATATAAAGTCTCATCATTCCTTTACTCTCTGGGTCATTCATTGCCAGCATCATTTTGTTTTGTTTTTTCCTTCTTCATGCCAAGAACTCAGCAGGTAGAGATTTATAGCACAGATATGAAGACTGAGTCCCACACACCCCATAGGATAGATTCCGTGCCCCACGCTTCAGGCTCACCTAGTTACACCTCCTTAGATCTTCAGGTTTGGCTTCTACCCAGCGGCATCCTCTACCAGAGTGATAGTGTTAAGACTGGGCGCATCCATTTGGCCTTGAATGTATGTGTCCACCTTGCAGGATGGCAGCAATGAGTAAACTTCTGACCTTAGAATGAGCAAATGCTGGAGAAGTACTGAGTGGCCCACAGTAGCTGTGCCATGGCTTCAACAACTCAGGGTCATTATGAGAGTTAAAAGAGGTTACACATAGAGCATGCTTAGCCCAGCACCTGGCCTATTGCAGGCCTTCACCAGAAGGCAGGTGTGTATGACAGGACTGTTTCACTCGATTTCCTGGATTCCTCATTCTAATCCATGTTTATATCCCACCTAGCTCCTGACACATTTCTTTTTTCATAGGATCAATGAACGTCGGTTTTGTTTCCATTTTCTCATTTGTGATTCTACTTTCTCTTATCTCCTTCCACTTGGAGTTGTATCGAGAAAGATTTACTAAGTGATTGATTTGAATTGTTACTGCAGAGACGACGACGAGGTGATTTTATAGCCACCTTGGTCCGTGGCTGCATCCCAACCTCCCCCCACACTGTCCCCACCTGCGGCTGCATGCAAACACATGGAGTCTGGTCCGGGCTTGCCACAGCTCAGACCTCGGATCTGAGTGTTCCAGGTCGAGAGACCTGTGCCCCCTCCTCGTCCGTTTTCTCTAATTTTCTTAGGGGTTTTAAAAGGTTTATAAATACTGATACCTTAATGTTCTATTTTCTACCAACTCTTCTTCACACGACTTCCTTATTCTTTGTTTCAAAATGTAGACGCGTGGCTGCAAGGCCATAAAATGCAGGGGTTTTCCCAGAGCACGGGGCCATCTGGATCCTGGTGCGGCTGGGAGAGAAGTGGTGCTGTGTGCGAGGATAGACGTCATTGCCTGTGTGCTTCAGAAGTGAGATGACAGCATATGGTTGATGCATAAATGCTGTTGTGATTAATAAGCCACAGTCTGACCTAACGGTGTTGCTGAGCTCACAGTAGCATGTGTCATTTGTCATCAGGCTATCCCGTGTGAAGCTACTGTCCCAGGGGGAGCCTAGAAATGTTCAATGTAAAATCCAAAAGATTAAGAGGTGACACCCTAAAGGAAACACATACATCAGAATAAAAGGGTCCCCGAGTTCTGCAGAAAATGCACTTTCTTTAACGCACTACATTCAGCACCAGAACCATCATGTGGACTTTGAGATGTTGAGATGAGGGAAGATAAGGCGAGTTCCAACATAGGGCAAAGCATAGGTATTGGTATCTAGAGAAATTTATATGACAGGGTGGCCTCCAACAATTCATGAATAATCAGGCGGCTGCAAAGGATGGAGAACCAAGGTGACCCCAATCCTGGCTTCCACAATGCTCATTAAATTGACACGCAAAAATCATCTAATACTCATCTGTTTAAATTCAAAATTACATGCCCACTGCAGTGGTTCAGGAACACAAAACATTCATTACATGACTTTCTGAGTCCCACCCGGACAGGACCACGGTCTTGGCCTTGAGGATGATGGTGCCATCCCAGCGCAAGAAGCTCTCTGTCACCTCCAACCTGCACAGCCCTCGGCAGCAGAGCTCACAAGGAGCACACCTAGAATCTCCCCAGGGGCACAGGGAAGAGAGGCACAGAGTGGGCAGGGTCCCAGGGACAGGGACACGGGGCAGTGCCCAGCAGCTCCAACGGGGAAATCAGGTCTCAGCCCAGACATTGGAGACATAGAGCAGAGAGCGCAGGAGGTCGGGGCCCGGCGGGTCAGTACCACCGCTCTCTTGTCACTGCTCTGCACAGTCACTTGTTCACCTGCGTAGACAGGGCACACATGTGACCATAACAGAATGACACGTTTGTGATTCGGGGGCTCCTGGGTTCAAGCTAGCCTGAGCCTTTGTTCTTCTGCTTTATGCTACATGGGAGAACTTGGAATCCCTCCCCCCCAGTCTGACTAATGTTTTCTGTGCTCTTTTTGGAATTTAATGGAAGAACCTTTCAAGTCTGTTTTGCTCTCCCTCCAATGTGGCAAATATCAATTTAGCTAATGAGGCACAGGTGTAATTGTAGGCATTCCTTCAAGAATTCTTCAGCTATGAATCTGCCTCGCACTACGCAGCACGGCTCTGTAATTGTAGTTCGCTGGGAAAATTCACGGCTGCAATGGCCCTCACGCTCACACTTCCACCTGTGTGTACGCGGCGTGGACCTCGTGTTAGTACATTGTGATGCGGTAAATAACAGCGCGCCAGCCTGGGGCTGAGGCGTCTCCCACGGCGTTCCTCCTCGGCTGTCTGGTTGCCTCTCGCGTAGATCCCATTCTCGCATCGGTAAAGAGCATCGCGTAGGCGAGGCCAAAAAGGCTCAGTGTCCTCCCTCCCCATGATCACTTGGTCAGAGGCGGCCATCGCCCCTCCAGCCCACCCACATGATGGTTCTGTGCTGCATGTTGATGATTTGATGTTGGTTAAATTCCAGACTCTCATTTTCAAGTAATTTCTTCAGGAACCACACACCTAAACTGCACCACCATCAGCCCCAGCTTGTGGGGAAAGCTTACCAGATTGGTCAGATCATCCCATTACCCACTGAGATTTGAACAGAACCAGAAAGTAGTAAGACCGAACCTGCACCTGGATTCTAGCACTCCACTATTAACACAGCTGAATATTTAATCAGAGAACCTGGTGACCATAGGACACCTAGCGTGTGTAGAAGAGATACTTAGCATTGCTTAAGCTAAGCTGCCAGTTGTCTGTAACTGCAACAGCTTAGCTCAAGAGTTTTGATTCTTTCAAAGCATCACGTAATTTCACAAATGCATTGTCCCTCCTGGTCTGTCACCAAGTTTATTATTTAACATAAAGGGAAATACAAAAAGGTGTCCTCTCACCCAGGGCAAATGCTGCATTGCTAAATTGCTGTGCTATTTTATTATTTTCAAAAATTAAATTTGTAAGTTAGATTTGTGTTATATAAGTTATATTTAAAAGACAACATCAAATTTGAAGCAAATGCAAATGACTGTTAATTGTGTTAACTTGAAAATATTATTAAATCGTGTTGCAATAAAATTAGTTCCACGTATATATGGTCATTTGATGTAGGAGCAAAGGCGGTCTTTTCCATAAAAGCATCTTCACCTGTGATCACTACATCCCCTCACTGCAGGGCAGCCCAGGCCCTGCTCCTCCATGAAGATGCACAGAAGGAAACCTGACAAGCTAAACATCCACGTGTGGAGGGCAGTGGGGAGGATGGATCCCACGGAGATGAAGAGCGTGAATTACTCAGAGCTGTGGCGCCAGTTCTGATTTATTTGTGAAGTAGGATCATTCTTTCAGTGACTGCCTTAGCAGAAGCTTAGAGGCAGTAACTTCCTGACAGTTCCAGGTCTCTGAAGGTTGCATATTATCAATTGTTGCACAAAACCGCTGAGGCAACCATTTATTACCTCCACTGCGGCAAATGCAGGTACATGAGCTTTTAAACTTTATTATTTTAATGTAACTAACAATGTGTCCATAATGTATCTACACATGAAAGATAAGAAGTGTTGATGAAGTAAGCCTATACCTATTTCTGAATAAAATGGAATAAATGGCTTAACATTTGTAGTTTTGTCTCCTTTTCAGCATAGTCATGCATTGCTTCACCACGGGGATATGTTTTGGGAAATGTGTTGTTAGGTGATTTCCTCATCATGCAAACATCACAGAGGCACTCACACACACCTGGATGGTATAGTCCGCTACACGCCTCAACTGCGTGGTACAGTCTATGGCTCACAGGCTGCACAGCTGAGCAGCACATTACTATACTGATTTCTGTTGGCAGTTGTAACACAACGGCAAGTATTTGTGGATCTAAACATATCTAAACATAAAAAATACAGTAAAAATATATGGTATAAAAGAAAATGGTGTGTGTGTGTTCCCACATGAGTTAGGGAAGCTAGGGGAGGGCTATGGAGGGAAGTGCTAGAGAAAGAGTAGATGTCAGAAGGAGGGAGAAAGGGAAAGAAAGGGAGGGCAGAGATGGGAGAGACTCAGAGAGATTAAAAAATAATGGGGGTGGGGAGAGGGAGAGAGAGAGAGAGAGAGAGAGAGAGAGAGAGAGAGAGAGAGAGAAGCAGGATTGGACAGAGAGATAAAGAGAAACAGGAGGAATGGAAGTGGGTGTATGCACAAATGTGGGTGTGCATGAACAACTTTTGCTATTTTTTAGCATTTATTTTTCTCTATTGGATTCTCGTTTTCAGTTTCAATTACATCTGTTCTAATACACCAAGGTTGCGGATTTGATTCCCCAGTTGGGACACATACAAGAAGCAACCAATGAATGCGTAAATAAGTGGAACAACAAATTGATGTTTCTCACTCTCTCTATCTCCCTTATTCTCTAAAATTAATAAATTAAAAAAATTAAAATGCCATCATGGATGACAAAAGATAACAGTATAGATGAATGTGTTCAGTCTTTAAATTGTGCAAAAACTTTTAAGCCCAATAAAATTTATTTTCTGATTTATACTCTGCCTCATAACAAATTATTCATGCACAAAGAATAAATTCATGGAACTACTTGAATATTGGTTCTTTTTGTTGGAAATATATTAATTATTTATATGTTGGCCTTATATTTTTTGGGTCATCTATTTTTTTACTATTTCTTCTTATTCACACAACCAAAAGAATGTATCATCTGTTTCTCAGACTTTTTATTTGTTTTTTACACATATGGGTTTATTGTGTTCACAGTAATAAGCTGTTATAAGAAACCAAAAATGTTTTACTAATTACTGAAAGAGAGAAATAAATACAATACCAAGAAAATGTCATTTAAAATATTACATCTGTTTTCTATTTTTGAACCTTCATTACTTCTAATTCAGCTCCTCTCATCATGACTCACACTGCATATTCATTGTGGAACCAGATTTATTAGAAACTGTATTTTATATAAAATCACCCAAAAAAGGATCCCGGCTTATAAAACAGATCATTGCAACTCTGGCTGAGGCCCTGAAACAACACATATTATTTGTATCAAATTATCCCCCTAACCCATGAATTCATCCGTATCTCCTGAATATCTGTTTATGATATATTTTTCCAGGATAATAAAATGTGATCGACTTCTGCAGGCATTAGACAACATTTGCACTTATAATGACTATAGTCCAACAGATTTTATTCAGTATTTGAGAATAAGAGTGAAGTTTCAAACCCTAAAAAAAAGAATATTTTTTATCGTTGTTTGCCTTTTTGAAATTATTCATGGGTGATTTAGAGGGGAAATTATTATAAATCCACACTGAGAAAGAATGATTTAGAAATAATCATTGTAAATGGCAGTATCACCCAGAATCATGGATTAATATATATTAGAAGAGACATAAACATATAGAATATAGGAAATTAGTGTTTAACATGATTATGTCAAGATCCTCTATCAGAATGGATCCTCAAACCTAGAAAATGGCATTTACGACCAAACATGCAAAATTTTGCACATATTTTTGAAAGCTTACCGATACTCTGAAACTTACCTGTCGATGTCATAAACCCTTGCTAAACATACAGATATAAAGTTATTTACAGATTGTATCTGAGAATTCATTACATACTCTGGAATATTTTCAGTGGAATTCCTGAAACAATCTGTTTTTGAAAGAAATTAACCTCCTGGACTTCTTCAGGTCCTATTTTTTTTATGAGATTGCCCAGGAAACTGACTGTAAGCAGGATGTCCAAGGGGTCAGGGCATGAGACCTAGTCTAGAAGGCCAGGAGTGGAGAAATTTGAAACCATAGTGAGCCAACCCCAGCAGAGCATCTGAGCATTGGGGAATTCACAATGACACCTGAGCACCAGGAGCTTGAGGAAGCAGGGCAGACACTGCTCCCATTCTCTGTGACAACTTCCCACCCCAATGTCCTAAACAGTGTATCATACAGTCACAGTTCACATGTTCTGTGACAATGCAAAAGCTGTACTTTTAAACTCAGAAAAGAATGGAGACAATAAAATAATGGAAATCAGATCAATTTAAAAATAGTAATGGTGATGATGGAAATTAGGAAAGCAATAAAGTAAGGCTATCTCCCAGAACTGAATGGGGTCACCTGACACATGAGCTACCTAGAAAATGAATTTTAGATGCAGCACAGCAAAGCATGTCATTGTAACATGTCTTATCACCCAGGGATAAGAAGAGAACCCTGAAAACTTCCAGAATGAACAGATGACCTGTGAGGAGAGCATCGTGTTTCTCTAAAAGAACACCAGAAGCTAAAAGAATATGGAGCAATTCTTCAGGATTCTCAAAGAAAATGATTTAATGCTTGGAATTTTATACCCAGCTCAGGTATGACCATTGAATAAGGATATTTTGAAGACAGGTAAGGGCTTGAGAATTTTCATTCCTGTGCACCTTTGGAGTAAACCACAAAAGGGAAAGGAATAGGGTTCTGACCCCAGGGGAGGCCCGCTAGGATGGAGAGTATGAAGAGAGTGAGGGATGGCGGTTGTTGGACTGAGTTCCAACAGTCATAAAGGTCCAAGGGAAACTCGCGCAAAGGTCGTGCTATAGAGCTAAGAAACATGACAAGGAGGAGCTAGTCTTAGGAAGATCCACAGAACAAGTCAATGCCACTGCTGGGATGTCAGGCTATGTGGGGCCGCGTGTTCTCTGTCCCCAGGCATGTTCAAGTTCATGGTGCTTGTCACAAGTTACATTTTTAAACAGTCTTTTTTGTGGTTTGTTGTCCATAATATAAGGACTTTGTCTATTCTATGTATTATACAATCTTCGGAATCTTGCCCAGGGCCAGTACAAGGCTGTGTTCATTAGAATTTGGTTGAATTACAGGACAAAATAATGAATCAGTGAAGATGATAACTGACACCTTGTGGAACTCCTGCTGAGGACAGTTTTGAAACATTGGATGATCGTAAGTCGGCTCTGGAGACAAAGAAGTCAAGAGAGGGTGGCCAGCTTCACGGCTCTAGAAGTGTCTTGTTTTTATCGTTTCTGGTTTTTAAGTTACTGACCATTTGTAAAGCTGACATCTCAGATGTCCACACCCAGACCACGGAGAACAGAGCCCGTATTTTTGGAATCGCAGTGCCTAAAATTTGCCGCTTTGACAGGGCTCATGGGGAAGACTCCACAGCATCAACCTGGAAGAGGGAGAAAAGCAGACTCCATCTAACCCCAGACTTGCCGAGTCAGAAGCCCCAGGGGGACGTCTGCTGACTTTTGACAAGCCTTGCTGCAGCCACCAGGGGGCAGTGTCCATCAAGCCCTTGGTCGTAGGGACTCTGACCTGCCTGCTTTCACTGTCCACCTGACAGTACGTGGCATTCAGTGGCCCTTGCATAGGCAACTTTGGGATGAAAGCTGCTGCAATTCTAGGCATCTGGCACATTCTGAACTGTAAAACCTGCAGCGCATCGGGTCATGTCGCCATCACGGAGTTCTTACTGCTGTCCTCCCGTGCAGCTCTGTGTTAACGACTTGAGAATTAAAATTCTCAAGCACTTACCTGTCTTCAAAATATCCTTATCCAATGTTCATACCTGAGCTGGGTTTAGCGACAATGAAAGTATGATTGACAGGTGTGAACATCTTGGTCCATCTATCAAGTGACTTTGTAACTCTCAGCCAGGACCTCAACTTTCCTCCTTGTATTACATCCTGTGACTGTCATAACAAAGAAGTGCCACAAATGGGGTGTCTTAAAGCAACAGGAATGTATTCTATCACAGTCTGGAGGCCAAAAGTCTAAGAGCAAGGTGTGAGCAGAGCCATGCTCCCTCTGAAGGTCCAGGGGAGACTCCTTCCTGCCTCTCCTGGCCTCTGCTGGCTCCCAAAACCCCCCGTGCTCCTCGGCTGTGATGCCTCACCCCAATCTCTGTGTCCATCCTCACTTGGTCTCTTTCTTATGTATCCCTCCCTGTATTTTCTCCTCTTATGAAGACACTGATCACTGAACTAAGACCCTCTCTACTCCACTATAACCTAACTAATGACTTCTGCACTTATCCTATTTTCAAATAAGGTCCCACTCTGAAGTTTAGAGACAGAGATTTGGAGGTATGGGCACTATTCATGCCCTTACACTCACCTATATAATGTGACCATCATGGTCCTTACCCCTCAAGGATGTTGAGGGGTGGGGGTTAGTGTGATAAAAGTACACAAGTGAGCCCTAGCTGGCTTGGCTCAGTGCATAGAGCACCGGCCTGCAGAGTGAAGGGTTGCAGGTTCAATTCCAGTCAAGGGCATATGCCTGGTTTGCGGGCTCGATCCCCAGTAGGGGGCGGGCAGGAGGCAGCCGATCGATGATTCTCATCATTGATGTTTCTGTCTCTCTCTCCCTCTCCCTTCTTCTCTGAAATCAATAAAAATATATTTTTTTTAAG
This sequence comes from Myotis nattereri, assembly GCF_964212035.1. Classification (NCBI taxonomy): domain Eukaryota; kingdom Metazoa; phylum Chordata; class Mammalia; order Chiroptera; family Vespertilionidae; genus Myotis; species Myotis nattereri. The sequence goes on from NC_138083.1 coordinate 53,954,243, forward strand.
TACAAAAATGAAAATACAGAATAAGTGCTCAACAGACATAGCATTGGTCATTTTTATTCATGTACCTACAAACCTCTTCCCTCAGTTTGGGCCAGGGGTCCTCAAACTTTTTAAACAGGGGGCCAGTTCACTGTCCCTCAGACCGTTGGAGGGCCGGACTATAGTTTAAAAAAAACTATGAACAAATTCCCATGCACACTGCACATCTTATTTTGAAGTAAAAAAACAAAATGGGAACAAATACAATATTTGTATTTGCATGTGGCCCGCGGGCCTCAGTTTGAGGACCCCTGGCCTGGGCTACCGTAACTTATCCATGACCCTCGACTGCATTGTTATCTCTGTCCATTGATTGACAAGTAACTTACTCAGCAACTCTTGTTGAACAAACAATATTTGTCTGATGACTGCTTTCCCTCACCTCTCCATTAGAGACAGCGATCATAGTTCAGACTTTTGTGACCACTGTGCAAACACAGCAAAGAGAGTGTGGGACACATGTCACCATACATGTCTCCCAGACTTCTCCGTGGCTTGGCTTGTGCGTTGGCCTCACTCCTTGGCCTCCCTGAGTTTTGTTTTTTTCCAGGAGGACTCAATTAGCTATTGTAGGTGAGGCAAATGTATTTTTCAGACTTAAACCATTCAGGTGCATGAGAAATAAGATTACAGCCAATATCCTCTTTTGACAAAGTCTCAGTTGTTCTTTTATATAAATATCTTGCCTTCTGCAGGAACTCTGATGCAAATGGAGGTTTTTAATTGAATTAGCAGTGCGAGCAGAGCATCCATCTGAGTGGCCGCGTGAGGACCACGTGGGGTTCGGAGAGGAGCCCTGAGAAGCGCTGGTGTCACGAGCCCACGCATCAGCGGACTGGAGAGTGGCGTTTGTGACAGAGCTACACCCTATGAATGGAGTCAACCAAGTGGGGAGTGGAAAATTTATTTTCTGACAGGGGTGTCAGCCCTATCATCAGGAGCCGATGACAACAAATCCATAGCTCAGTGAAAACCTGACGGGGTGGAAAACCAGGGCGCGAGGCCCCGCTCCGTCCCTGCTGTCCGAACGTAATTCCACAGCAGTGACGGCCCCAGCTGGCTCCACGGATGGTGGGCTCCCACAAGAAACCCAACGAGGCCAAGGCAATTCGGGGTTATCCACGGGCCCCGAAATCATTGCTGCCTTCTCTGCAGAGCAGAGCGTGGTGGCGAGATTGGGACCCCAGGCCCTGGTGACTTTGGCCGTCTGGACGTCCTTCCCCCGTGGAACCCGCCTGTCTGCTGCGGACCATCCGGCGTCCTGCCCTTTCTGATAAACAGGCTCCCTCCCTCAGGGCCGCACTTTGCTTCTCGAGACAGCAAAGATCAAACAAACCAAGTTTGCACCAGAAGTCGAACGGGAGGGAGGATGCTCTAATGCACCAACTTTGTGCTGCTTGTCGCTCGCACGCTAACTGCACTCTGTGGACCCGAGTGACGAGGGTCCCATTTCCAGCACAGCATGGAGTGGGTGATCTCCTCAACTGTAAAATGAAGCCGTAAGAGCACAGCATGAAAATGTATTAGCAACAGTTAGATAAGGGGGACCTCAGCAAGGCGTACACGCTTGCAATTGGTAAAATAATGCCTGTACAAATTGTTTTTGGTACATTAAGTACCTTTCACAGCCAAAATTAAAAAAAAAAAAAGAGGAGGAGGAGGAAGAAGAAACAGACACGACACAGAGATGCAGAGCAGTACACAAAGGCAGACCCAGTTGGTTCTCCGGCAAAGTAATTTCATGCAGAAATCCTGTATTGAAATTGTTTCTCTCGTTGACAGATCTGGTGTACAATGACAAATGACAAGGTGCCGGCAGCTTGTCAGCCCGAGCTGGGGGAAATCTCCCGCAAACCCCTCCGTAATATTAATAAGTGTGCGTCGCTTCTAACAAAAGGTGTTTTAAGCCTGTGAGCGCAGTGGCCAAGCAGGGTGTCAGGGAAGAGCGGTGAGGGGACGCTGAGGACGGATGTGAGCACGTGGACCAGTCTCGCAGCCCTTACCGGCTATGACACGCTGACAAGGAAACGCAGGAGATGAAAAATGACCTGGCTCCATCGCTGAGCCTCCGACTTCCAGGGTCTGAGCGATCAGATGTGCCGGGGGTCCCACCGTGAACGTTTCGGAGACTATGAATTTGATAACTAACCTAAATGTGTGAGTGTCATGAGGAAGCCTGCTGAACAGAACGGATGGGGAACGTCACTTCTGAAAGCTGCCCAGGTCAAAGGGAAGATTGATTGCAGTCGAAGATCTTAAACGGTCTAAAAATAAGCAGCCAGGGCAGCCTGAACATGGCTGGGCTCCCCTGGAGCGTGGCCATTGGCCACCTGCTCCTCTCCTGCCGTTGGCCCTCGGGGCCATGGGGGGTCACTGCTGAGTCCTTTCTGCCTGCGTGACAGGAGGCAAGGGTTTCCCGAGTTTATCTCAGGGGGTGGTGTAACCAGGCGTCACCATGACACATGCATGTAAACAGAACCTGTCCAGCGTGCACACACTGGGGCAGCACCCGCTGAGAGGCACTCCAGTCAGGAGATGAGGGCAAAGTGGGTTCCCCCAAACTCCAAGGTAAAACACGATCACCTGTTACGTAGGGTGATGGTTTAAGAGACGTCTGAGGAGCATGGGGCTCCTGGGCGCCCACAGTCCCGCACATCAGTGAGTGAAAACCCGCAGCCTGCTCTTCCTCACCAGTGAGAGGAGCTGGATGAACACGGGTCTGGGTCTGGCACCTCTGAGGCCAATGCGGCCTCGAGATTCAGGGACGGAAGTGTCTTTCACAGGCCACGTGCTTCTGCAGATGAATGTCTTTCCTGTCCAGTCTAGCGACACTGGGGATACTTACAGCTTTCCTCTCTCACAGACCAGGGAAGCATGACCGGAGTCATTGCCCGGCTCTGCAGCCGCTGGGTTTGGGCAGATGAGCTTGTTTTCATTGGTCTTAAAGACACCTGCACCCAGCATGTCCTTCCACCATGGCACCAGGTGCCAGGGCGGCCGACGTCACTGAATACCGCTGACCACCCGGCTGGAAGAAGGGCCACGTGACTCCTCACCATGGGTGCTGACTGAACACAGCCCCACAGTGTCCCTCCCCGCCGGCCACCCAAGATGCTGGACACTAAAGCTCCGGAGCATGCGATCATCCTACGTGTAAAGTAAATGTGCCCAACTTAACTCACCTGAGGTGCTGCACAGGCCGGTGTGCACCTGCTCACTCAAAGGTGAATCTGCCCCATTGCAGGGTTGTAGGTCAAAGCAAACACAGCAGGTGGAATTACTGGGCACAATCATGTAGCCGCTATGAAAGCCCAGATTTAACTCAAACATGCAAAATAAACTAACTCGTTCCTGCCTTTCCCAGCTAAGTCCTGGCCCCTAAAATATGTTTCCATAAATTCTAGACTGAACAGTCACCAAAATCTTAATAGGGGTGTTTGAATCTGTAAAGATGCCTTTTTTGATAAACAGCAAGAAACGAACGTCCACCTGGAAAGACTATGGGATAAAAATATCAAGGTTGAAAAAGGGCAAGTCCATGGTCCAAAGATCGGTCAGAATCAACAGCTTCCCCCTGATTCTCTCCCCTTGCCTGCGTCTCTGTTCATTATATTTATATTATGAGCCTCTCATTGTTCTCGAGGCATTATTTTTAGCAGATAAACACGGGGGGGGGGGGGAAGCACTGTTGTTTAATCTTTGGTACAAAGGAGCCCTGAAATTATCCACTTGGAAGAGTCTCCTCTAAAGAATCTGACACTTTCCTGTTATTAGTTTTAACTATAATTACTAATTTTCTGATCTAACCTTGAAAGGAATCTGAAAACAATAGAAAAGGGGCTTGATGTGAACTGAAGTCCTTTTGAGAAAAGAGATATTATTTTCTGAAGCTCCATAGCTCAGCGTGTCAGTCCCTCAGAGATAGCATTCTTGTTTCGAATGCAGCTGCCATCGGCAGGGTAATTCATCCAAGACTGAACTTTCTTAAAAAATTCTATAGATGCTATTTAACAATAAACTTCCACGAAGACAGTCATTATATACCTGGATCCTAATGCGAACATTGGAGGCTTCTTATATCTTTTTTGTTTGTGCATAGGGGCTTCCAAATATATTTCTCCCAAATACACTAACTTTAGCGTTTGAAACTTTTTACTTAAACGGTAAGATAAAAATGGGAAACATTAATATGTGAAAAATCAATAGGCTGACAATTAGCATCTTTCAATCCAAATAATACTCAATTAAACCCACGCCTGTATCAGTGATATATTCTATGAAAATAGTACTTACTTTTAGAAACCATATTGGCTTTATCTGCCTTGGGGATTCTTATTTTCCATTGACATTTTATTACTAATGAGCCTACATTCCTTGGGCTCCAATGCATGTCTGTAAGAGGTAGGATATAATAAGAATTTGTTAGAAAAGGAAAAAATAAAAATGAAAAAGAATTCATCCTGGCCATGTCGTTTCTGATGAGAATTACTCCTTTGATATCAGACCTCAGATTTTACACCTACTGAACATTGCATGCTCTATTCTAATAAAACCAGGAATAAATCACCCTTAGGCAGAGGAATTGCAAGAACTAACATTTTTAATACAGCTATTCGAGGGCATAGTGATGCAAATATGTGAGTATAGTGGGCATGACAGCCTCAATTTGTGTGTGAATGTCTGAATAAACACCAACCTACTTTAAAGAGAAGAATTTAAAGTGTATCAATAAATTACAGAAATGTTACCAGAAGTCAGAGTGCTTCTTAATGTAAGAAATTTTGTAAAACATTGATACTTGAATGATTAGAATCTGTACTTGTAAATTTAAAATTATATTATCTATTGTAATATAATTATTACAATAGAAATGAATGATGGTTTCTGTCAGTTTTCTGGGATATAAAAGTATTATGTTTTGTCAAAGCACAATGTTTTTTTAAATGGGCTACATCTGAGATTTAAAATATGGACAATTATCTCAAATATTGTATTTGTACTTTAATAAGAACACAAAAATAGGAGCTATGATATTTTGAAAAGCTATAAATGTGTTCTCCTATGTGTTTTCAACCTCCAAATGCTTTGCCTCCTCTTTACAGAAGTGTGTTTCTGTGCTTTAATTTTTTTATTTTTTGTGACTCAAAAGCCAGGACCTGCTATATACAGTCAGGGTGCAGTTAGGGGGAATCTCAGCCTTGCTACCTGGACGATGCCAGAGCGTCTGCTGGGGGTCAGCTGACCCAGCACCTCACCTGGGTCCCCACATCCTGTTTTCTGTGATGACCAACACGGAGCTGTGATGTTTCACAGAAATCCGTTTACTCCTTGCAAACCAATTATGAAGCCCAACTCTTGGGTCTGTAATTGAGGTCCAAGAAACCTGTCCATAGAAAAGCACATGATGGATTTGTGCTGGAGTTGGAAACTGGCTTTGTAGGATGTAAACGCGTGACGTCCCAGGGCTTCCCCTGCACCCCTTACGCCTGAGGGCCAGAGCTGGGCACCTTCGGGGATACCAGTGCTGCTGCCGATGACGGAGAGGTTATGACAGTGGTCGGATTGGGTGGAAACGGTCCTTTTGCCCTCTTTCTGCTGGAAAGTTTTGGCTGACGTAGAGAAAGCTGTGACTGCAAACGCATGAACTTCTAGGAAACGTACTGGTGTTGGAACAATGGTTCATAGGGCACCTCAACTGCTTAGTTCCAAGGTCAACATTTTCTAAGTTCACTTGAAATTGTCTAGTGTTTCCATTTAAAACTAAAATCCACCAACATGGAGCCCCTCGTCCGTGTCTGTGAATAAGTCCGATTTGGCCTTGGGACCTGGCTGGGAGAAGCCTGGTCCTCTCTGTGAATCCCAGGCCAGCCCACACCGTTCCCAGGGCTCAGCAGAAGCCTGCAGAATCAGGAGACCATGACAACATGTTTTCATTGCCATTATCACTTCCCTTCACATTTATGAATTCTTATTCCATTTCTAGAGGCAGAGGAGCAGAGGGGTTGAGAGTGAGTGAGGAAGCTACTTAACTGGCAGAGCTTGGTTCCTCATCTGGAATTCTGGGGTAGGACTTGTTCATTTAATTGCCCTTGGTAATGAGATCCTGCCTGCTATACAAGCAGGTGTGCAGGCCTGGGGACAAAAGGAGGAGGCACAGAGCTTCCGGGAGAAGTGAGAACTCCTCTACCTGGCACACTTGTGTCAATCCTCGTCTCCTCACTTCACTCAGTGAGTAGTAAGACTTTGCCTGTGTCTCCACTCTCCTCCCAGTTCCATGACATCAGTGGGCTCCACGTGCACTCTTCCCTGAGCTGCGCCCTCGCTCCAGGGACTTAGCCAGTTCCAACCACAACCACAAAACAGCTCCAATTGGGTGGAATTAAAGTAGAAAGAAAAGTAAGATCTAATCATTTACAAAATTAATTGTAACTGCAAACCTTCTCCTAAAAAAGATTCCATCCAGCTGGAGTGGCTCAGCTGGTTGAGCATCACCCCACAAACCAAGAGGTCACCAGTTCAATTCCTGGCCAGAGCACATGCCAGGGTTGGGGCTCCATCCCCTACAGTGTCCTGTGCAGGAGGCATCCAATCGATGTTTCTCTCTCCCTCTCCCTTCCTCTCTCTCTCAACTTAATAAAAACAACATTTTTTAAATAAAAATAAAAATATTCCATTGTTTTGCATTTGTGTGAATGCAGAATATAAACTAAAATGAATTTTAAAATTTCTGAAATGCAGTTTGGAATTCATGACATTTATCAGAGTACCTGAAACACGGAGGCTTTGGAACTCACCATGAATCGACGTGTCTCTGCCTGTCGAGCCACAGCAGCACTGGCCACGGGTGGCATTGCACTCTCAAAGTCCAAGGAGGCCGCCCAGAAAGTGCCCATCTCTCTCAGATTCCAGGGGCTTTGCCAAGGAAAGGAGGGAGAGAAGGTCTTAAACCATCTGGACTTAGAATGGCATTTTCCTTGTCCATTTCTTTATCTTTTCCTTCTTATTTGTTTAACAATGATTGTTGATTAGGATCCTAGAGCGGAGACATCAGTCAGGGAGCACACAGAAGAGCAAAATGAAATTACTACCCAGCTAACAGCTACTGTGTCGTTTCAACTATGTTTTTAAAAATTCAGTTTTACCACTTTCTGTTCTTTTGGAAATAATGGCGGTATGAAATTTAATGTCTTTCCCATTTATAAAAAAAAAAAAAAAAGGAAAAGAAAAACAAAACAATCCCATGGCCCTCGACACAATAGAAAGTTTCCACCTTGGAATGCAGAAAGGGGGTTCCCAGGAAAGGCCCGAGCCACGGGGTCTGGGGAAGACCTTTAGGGAGCTGTGTGGTGCCCACAGAACAGTCAGACTGGCAGACGGAGGTTAGTAAATGCATCGTGGTCTACTGGGCAGGCCTCCAAAATATTAGTTCCTTCCTACTGAAGTCTGTCAAGCAGCCTTTACGATCGTGCTCCCTTTATCCAATTCCCTGCTCCCTCTCTAGTGACCATGGCCACCGCTTGTAGATGCCGCTCGTCTGGAGGAAGTGCCGTGCTCCAAAACTCTCCAGCCTCTGATCCAGTTCTGAGCAGGAGCCCCTCCCTGGAGACCAGCCGGTGGGCCTCTCTCCACGTCTAGGCTGGGAATCGGGGTCAGGGACAGCCCCTCGGCAGGGTCGTCCGCGTGGCTCCGAATGCTGAAGTAGCAGCGTTGGACACATTTAAAACTTGCTGTTTGTGCAATCACTAAAAACTGCACCATTAGCCAGATTTTCAGATTGCATGAGTGCAGATCATTAAGTGTTATTACAGTATTAATTATTAGAAATGTCCTGGACTGCCCAAATTAAATTGGGATAGTCAACGACCTGCGCGTTCCCAATACCACGGGCAATTTCCCCGAGATCTGCCTCACCGGGCAAGGTGTCTTCCCACGCCGTTCCCATTATTTCACAGTAAGTACCCACTGGGGATCCCGGAAGAAAATTAATAAATCTGATCTTAATATTTCCCTATGACAACCTTGCCACAGAAACTTCCAGAAAGAAGGGAGACCGGAAACCAATGCTGATGCTTAAGTGACAACCAACACCTGATGCAGGAAGTAGAGAAGGTATAATCAGCGTTTTGATGGGGATGAACCTTCTGGTTATAGGCGTGACTTTATGGAACTTCAGTGTCTTATAATCTGTGAAGTTAATAAAAAAAAAGAAAGAAAGAAAGTGAAATGAGCATCAATATTTAACGTCTCTGTTTCTCCATCTCTCCACCCTGCTCTCTTTCCAAACCCCTTCACGTCTCAGAGGCCTGAGGTCAGGGACAGAGGCTGGGGCTCACGGCTCTAGGTGACTGGTGTCCCCCAGGGTGGGTGTTGCTAGGCATGTCACTGTAACAGCCGCTCCCTTAGGGGCCAAGACTGTAGGGGCAGCGTCAGAACTGGAGTGAGGCTCTCGGACCCTCTTCCCCAGTCTCTGTAATCCCGATAGGACGTGGCTGGTGCCGGCTACCCTGGGTGTCAACACTGGCATCTCTGGCTGAGCATCTCCAGTACCTGGAAGGACAGGATGGCCTGATCATCAGTCTTCCCCAGTCCGCTGGCCCTTTCATAAGTTTGGTTGTTGAAATAGTAATAACACGATGTTCGCGATGGGCTCAGAAGTGTCAGTCTTATCCAGCTCCATCGCCATCAGCAGCTCACCAAGTCAGCAAATGTTCTCCAGTGTTTACAAGTATTTCTTGATCAAGGGAAAACACTATTTTAATATTTTCACTCCAGTGATTTCACTCTTGTCCCTTCCTGTCAAATGCAAGCTTTTTGCATTGATTGTCTCCCCAGTTTTTCTTGGCAATTTCCAGACAACAGAACAGCACCGGGTCTGCCGAGGGCAGGTACCGGGGAAGCCGCTCCAGCTGCATCAGGCAGGAGCAACCTGTGTTTTCTCTCCCTCCGCCTATTCAGCTCAAGGAGGCGGCAACTTCATGGCCCACGTAGTCTATTTAAATGCAAACTGTGTTGAGCGCTGTCTGTGCCTTTCTGTTATTTCAAAAGATGGAGAAGAAATTAAACATAAAAACTGGTTAAGGCAAAGTTAAGATTACAAATTTAAGCACAAAAACGTCTGTAAATGCAAATGCCAATGTTCTAATTGTAACATTAACTTCAACACATTTCACATCCCGGCTGCATTGACTGTATGTTTAAAAGGTCTAATTAGAAACTTGCGCTGTTATGGGCGATGTGGGTGAACACTTACTATGAGAGCATTTATATCCCACAGCTTTACCCCCTTCAGGTAGTAAGCGCCTTGAAAGTAGGTTTTCCTTTAATTCACTGTATGTTTAGTACCATCTATATGGTGTTGATCCAACAAAAATAAAACAAGTCTAGAAAATTTCTCAATTCAGCCAGGAGCAGTGCAGTAGCCTGTTGTGTTATAGGATCACATTTTCCCCTCTTACTCCCACAAGCCCAACTAGATACTGTCTACGCCTCTGCAGGTCCCACCTGGCTCACTTCTGCCAACAGGACAACCTCACCAAACCAGGAAAGGATGTCACCTCTGACAACAGCTGATTCTCCCAGAGCCCAGGCCTGCCAGCCGCCAGCTTGGTCCCTGCTACGCTGCCCTAGGGGTTCCGGTCCCCTTCAGTTCCTGACACCCCTATGCATTGCCTCTTTGTGTGGCCTTCAAGCCACTCCCAACATCCCCATGCAGATCAAAGCCCACGATCTACCCTTTGTTGCACATACCTCCAAGGTCACTTTATGTGATTCTTTGATAAAAACATGTTGAGTTAAAGGAGCTCTTGATGTATTGTGGTGACAAAGCCTTTGCCTGCAGAAAGTACCCTTACAGAGCAATTTTACTAATGAGGGTGCTGGAGCTCCCCATGGCTAATGGTTCAGGAAGACCCATCCTCACAGCCTTCTAGCAACCACGCTTAGTTACGGTTTATTGAACTCAAAGACCTGTGAGTGGATCACATATAACACTATCCTACACTCTTCTTGTGTATTCGCAGGAAAAACCACTGCTTCCTCACCTGACTGCCCATGAGCAGGAGTTGCTCTCACACTAAATCTCCTATGCAGGGTACTCGCCCAGACTTCCTTCTCCAACCACTTGTGGGAATGGGTAAAATGGTCACATATGTTTAACCACGCTGTTTATTAACCAGATACTAAGGTCTGGCAACTCTTACAGTCAGTGTTAAAGATCAAGGGTGTTTTTTGCACAATATGGCCCCACGATGCTTCAAGATCTTGAAAAGATAGCCCCTCAGCCCCTCACCCTGACCTCAGGCACCCATGAAGTGGTGATCCCAAGGACAAACCACATTGTCTGAGAAGAAAAAGCCAGGTAGGAACTTCCAGTAATCTCGGAGAAAGCCAGCAGAGTTCTCCATGAAATTGAGAACTTCTGAGGAATCATATTTGTTTCTATTAGCAATCTGTGGAATATATCCTATATAATAAAAGCCTAATATGCTAAGTGTCCAGTCGTTGGTACAACCAATCAAAGCGTAATATGCTAATGATATGCTAAGGTCTCTCAACCACTTGCTATGACATGCACTGACCACCAGGGAACAGACAGTCGACCAGTCGACCAGTGGCTATGATGTGCACTAACCACCAGGGGGAAGATGCTTCAACTGGTAGGTTAGCTTGCTGCTGGGGTCCAGCCAAGCAGGACTGAGCGAGATGGGCCAGACATGCCCTGGAGCCCTTTTATGGTCCCTCCCTGGCTGGCCAACCTCCTACTTCCCTCCCTGGCCCCAACTGAGCACCGGTGGGGTCCCTCGACCTGGCCTGCGCCCTCCCGCAATCCAGGCTGAGGTACCCCCCTGAGTGCACGAATTTCATGCACCAGGCCTCTAGTTGGTACATAATCCATTTAGAAAGAAGAGCACTTTATGTTACAAAAAGCTGACCATACTTGGAGGCCAGGAGTTCAGGAAATCTGATATGATGAAGTGAGGAAAGTGGTCTAATGAAGAGAGGGCTCCATGGCAGCAGCCGAGGCTACAGACGCCAATTCACACCTGTTACCTGCTGTGGGAAACGACAGAACATCAGTGATGCCACTCACATGGATTTCCACACGTGAGACACCACCTAACCATCGATTACGGTCATTTTATTTGAGTAACTCTAAGTCTGAAGTAATTGCCACAGTTATGAAGCCCTGTCATTGACCACAAAGCTAAGACCAAACACACTGTGTGTGCATGTGTGTTTGAGATAATGGTGAATGCACAATTATGATATAATATATGCACAGATATATAAATATGAGCAATCACACTTCTTCCATAGGAGCACATACATGACTTTGTGTACACATGTCTATGTGTGTGTATATGCATGTGTGTCTGTGTATACATCCATGTATGTGTGTGCACATGTCAATGTGTCTGCATGTATGTGTCTGTGTCGCACACACAATCTGTGTGTATGTCTTTATGTGTGTCTCCATGTATGTATGTGTGTGTTTGTATGTCTGTGTGTATCTGTGAGCGAGTCTGTGTTTTATGTGTATGTGTGCATGTGTGTGTGTTTGTGAGAGTCTGAATGTCTATGGTTTGTGTGTATATGTGCATGTGTATGTGTATGTGTGTGTCTGAATGTGTATCTGTGTGTCTATGGTTTGTGTGTATGTGGGCTGTGTATGAGTGTGTGTGCCTGTGTACATACCTGTGTACACATCTGTGTGCGTGTCCCTGGGGGAGGGGTGGCAAGGGCTGTCTCCTGCAGCACCAGAATTTGCTGACCAGTGTACCAAACCTTGTGTGATATTGTCTCCACATAAAATGGAAAAGAAGAAAAGCATGAGAAAGGAACGCATCAGGCTCCCTAGGGAGGAAGCAGTCACACGCAGTATTAATGTAGAGTTCCGCAGGATAAGTAAAAGCACCGCAGCCGTTACACATTTCGGAAGGACCATTTTTATTCTCTGTCAGGCCCGACTCAGCGAGGCAGTGAAATATAATTATGGATGGCTGAGCAGTCCACCGGTGTCACGCAGGGATCCACGTGGGGCAAGAGGACCTGATGAGTTGTAGTGTTTGTGTTGAGGGGTTGTGTTCAATCACCAAGCCTGCTTATGACAGATCAATGAACAGGAACTCATTAGGTCCAGACCAAAACTAGCCATCAGGATGGGGGCGTCCACTCAGGTGTATGAGGGTTAAATTATCCATTGTTTTTACTGTTGTTTCATTTCACAAAACTGCAGAAATCCCAGCAACATTTTGTCAGTAAAAAACAATAAAGAATATGAAAAGCCCATCTTCACAGAACATTGGACATCGCAAACAACCGACAGCGATGATCGGATATATCAAAACTGACACGGAAACTTTGGCTGGTGATTGAGCCATATCTCACAGGGACAGCACGGCGCGTCCACATGCCCTCAGATGAGGCCACATGTCCAGGAGGACCAGGGCACTGAGCTTATGAACGTAATTGAATCGGTGGTATTTGGATGACGGGAAAAATTGGTGACATTGCAAAACTGGTCACTAGATTTTCAGGCACAGAGATGCCTACTACACAGAGACCCAGGGAAGCAGCTGGATTAGCAGAGATGCTAATTTTGTTCACACACCTTTTATAGACACCAGTAATGAACCTGCTGTTAGTGGATTTACTATTCATTGTCTTTTTAAAAAATGGATTGATACACACGTTGGTTCTAATATCATCAAAGAGCCAAACTTTTCTTGAAAATGGGAAAATGGTTCCTGCACCTTCTCTCTCATGATTCACTTGTACCCACATGGTATGAATTCTCTGTGCTTTAATATCATTTTGTGTCTTTCTAATATTGCATCAAGAACTGTGTGTGTGAGCCTGTGTGTGCACCTGTGCACTTTGTGTGCATGTGTGTGTGTGCGCACGAGTATGTGTAGAAATTACTAATTAAATCAGGAAGGGACACTGTTTTTCCTGTACTACTTACAAGTGGGAGAAAAACAAGTGCATGGGGGGCAGGCAGGGGTCAGCCCCTCAGCCACAGATGTGCAGAAAGGGCCGATTATGCAGGACTGGTGCCCCTGGGATTCCCTCGGCCTTGCCTAGTTGTATCCTTGGGGCTTTTCCGTGTGTTATACGGCTGCACATCTGTTTCCCAGGTTTCTGAGAGACTATATTTAAAGCATAAAGGTTTGGTATTAAGGGAAATAATTAACATGTTCTTGGCACCTGGCCAGCAGGAATCGACATCACCTGAAAGGGAGAGACTCTCTTCACCCCCCACATCATCTGAGTGCTTCCTGGAGTGGTTCACAGCCTCCCTCCCAGAGATGAGCTGTGATGTGCACATGGAGGTGGGGCCGTGCCCTCACAGGTGCTGCCGAGCACCTCACTCTGGGGCACTCAAGGTCAACTGAAGAGTCTATTCATAAACTATGACTTAGAATCCCCTTTACTTCTTAAAAACTATGCCATTGTATTGATAAATTGTAAATGTTGAAAAGATTTCAATTTTGAAATATACATGTGGACACACCTCTGTTTCTCTTGTTAAAAATTTATGACCACTGTTCTGAAATTTATTTCTACTTTTCTGAGCACAGCACTATTTTCCTCAGTCTTACTGGCGGTGGGGGGGGGGGGCGGCGTTTCTAGATGTATCAGGGATCATTTTAGTCTCTATTTTCTTTGGTTACACAGAGAAACTCATCCTCATAGATGAAGAGAAGAGCCAAAGAACATATATGCATAGCACAGGGACACAGACAACAATGTGGTGAGGACCAGAGAGACGGGAGGGTGGGGTCTGGGTGGAGGGAGGCCAAGAGGGCAACTGGGATATTTGTAGTTATGTCAACAATGAAAATAAAATATAATTTAAAATAAAGAAATAAAAACTAGAATAGGAGTGGAGGGGAGGAGGTATAGACACCGGCTTTGTTCTCTCCCCACTGTTGGGACGATTTCAGTATCAAGTACTTGGCATTGGTGCAGTCTGCCCTCTAATATCTCTGTTCCATATTTCAGATACAATGTATTTCTTCTTGCCTTGTTTTCACATTCATAAATCATTTTAATTTTTTTTCAGTTTAGGAATAACTCAAGATGATATTCAGAATTAGCTGCTCATCCAACACAAAAATGGGTTCCCTGCTTAAAAGCTTCTGAAAATCACTGTGGGACAGTGAACATCCGTTTCAGGAAGCGGCATAATTGTTCCCCAGCAGAACATACTTGGAGAAGGTTTGCACGCAGCCAGCACACCTTTGAGTGGGGAATTCGCAGAGCCTGTGTCTTCCTTATCCGACGTTGGCTCCATCCAGACCGCATTTGAGCATCCTGCAGCCATCAGCCTCCAATACCATGGTGTGCGGGGAAGGGGTAGGTCGCTGGGGCGCCTCCAGGAGCAGCGGTTGTGGGAGTGATTGAATGGTGTCATTTCAGGCCTTTTGTCAGACAACAGGCAGGACTCTCCAGAGATTGATGCAGAAGAGCTGGCTTTGCAGCCGGAGCGCGGACGGATTGATATTACTCTCCAGCCGGGATGAAGATGGAGTGACTGTTATCATACTCAATACGAGGCCTTGTCAGCCGCAGAAAATCACACATGTCACTGATTATGGGAGCATTTCATGACTGTCACGTGAATTTAGTAGCGTGATGTCACGAGCAGGCTACTGGGCCCAAACTCTGTATTTGTGAGAAAAGTAACAGGCACCTGCAAATTCATCCCACGGAGTCCCCATAAAAGATTCCAGCATGACTGGGGCTCAGGGGTCCCTACCCCGCACTCACAAGCCACCACAAGCAATGCCCTGAGCTGCCAACACGTGTAGCTCGGCACAGGTGGAGCCAGACCCACTGGCGAGCACTTGTGTGTGCAAGTTCTCTAACATGTATGTGCTGGATGAGAAGGACACAGCGTTCTGAGCTTAATAATTGGGGGCGGGGGGAGGGGCAGAGACAAGAATAATGTGTATTTCAGAAAATGTCTATGATTATTGGCCATGTTTATTTCATGTACTCTTCACATACATACACACACACACACATACACTCACCACTCAACATCTCAGTAAAGAAGCTAACGCAGTTCCTATGCTGTGATAGGGAACCTGAGGCTCACAGAGAGGTGAAACACCTGGCTTAGTGGCACATGCTGTCCCTGACCTGTGCTGGGTGAGAAGCGATCATTCCCTCTGCAACCCAGATCTGGTCCCTGTGCCACACTCACAAACACCCAGGCCCAGGCCCATGTCTGATGTTGGAGGACGGTCCTTCCACAGTTGGCCTCCAAGCCCTGTTAACATGCAGACGTCCCAGGGGAGTGGGCAGAGCATAGAGCATGTCACATCACAAAGAGGTAATCTAGCAGCAAGCATCCTGATGTCATAGAATTACCGTGGCCAGCCAGATGAACATTCTTTCTCATTTCCTCGTAGGTTTGGAACCAATAGAATAGATGTTCCATGAGGACCAGCATTCACTTCTGAGCCCCCCGCATGTACTGTCCACACACGGTAGTAACCAGTACTTGTTGAGCCGATAATGACTTCCCAAGGTCAAAACCAAGAAATGGCTTCAGCTAACAGGGAGGCCGGTCTGGAGAGCCGGGCACCAAGCACGCATCCTTCTTCAGGGGCAACTTCAGCTTCTCACATCCAGAAGGTCCAACATCAAGAAGAGCCATGAGGCAGGTAATTAATATTCCCAAAAAGCCAGTTTCAATCAATAAGGTGTGGAGAGGCTCACACCATGATCTGTTCAGTTTACTGGACCGAAGTGGGAAATCCTGGCGAGAGGACAAAGGAAAAAGGAGGAGGCTTCCCATGGTGCTTCACGCCCAATTCACCGATCTCAACGCTAACCCACAAAACTATAGATTTTGATATGATTGAAAATATACAATGATTTTAATGCACAAAGCTTTCATTTTTAAATGTATCAAACTTTGGTTGTGGATACACATTGATTTTTTTTTAAATAAAAGCAAGCCAACATACTGTTTTAAGTAGGAAGCCACTTTGACTCTCTTCTGCAAAAGCTAAATCATTTAAACAAAAAATATAAAACACTGCTTTTTTTCTCTTTTCGGTAGCAATTGAAATTCATTCTCCCTCTCTTTTGACACTAACACACACACACACACACACATACACACACACAATATGTATTTTTAATAAAAAGAAATCAGTAGTCATTAGCCACATGAATTCAATGAGCAAATGTGAATCTGACAGCTCTTATTGTCACCCAAGGCAAAATGACGTCGCCCTCCATCCGCAGATCTGCTTAACTTAACATACCAGATATTAGTGTCAAGTGGGAGTAAGGGCAGGTGATTTTAGAGGGTTATTATTACATGACATTCGAAATCATACGCTATGTTCTGCAACACTCCAAGAAAGATAAAAATGAAAAATGAAGTTAATGAAAAGTTATTGCCTTACTGAAGACTGCAGAATCAGGCACTTTACATGAAAATAAACTCTTTTCAGACCACTAACGCTTACAGAAAATAATAATTTAAGAGTGAATTGCCCTAATGGGATACTCTCCATCTTGTGTCCACAAATAGTCTGCCCAGCTGACTCAGAACCCCTTGTTTTTAGCATCACACAAGATTCACAAATTCAGATTTCTGGAGGCTGTCATGACGGCTGTCTTGAGGACCGTGGGTGCTTCTCCAAACGGGATGCGTATTCACACTTACATACCAGGAAAGGGTTCACTTCCCATTGTCTTTGTTACTGTGCAGAACAGACACAGGCTGGGGGCCTGGTGTCTATAAGGTTCAGTGGCTTCTCGGTGGCTGCCCTGGCAGAAGCCAGCATTCTGTTGCCTCTTATTTATAACTGGGATCCATGGTTGTGGTGGAAAGTTTGCCCATTTGGTAGGTTTTGTTTACTGGTTTGCACTTAAAGACAAAATACATTAAGATTAAGCCCCTAAGGATTTACTGAAACGTAAATCTGCAATGTGGTATTCAATGCGGTGAGAGCTGTTTAGTGGTTATAATATGCACTGCACATCCACAGAAAGTCTATGTCTTTCTAGAACCTTCTACCTGGGACTTTTAAATGGTCCCTTAATCGGTTCTCTGTCAGTCTTGATATGGGCATCCTACTCCTGCGAAGAAGCCCTTTTAATCTCAACCCTTAACTTTCAGGGGCTGTTTTTCTTGCTCACAGATGAGTTCCATGGTCCTGAGTGGGGCATTGAACTTTGCAGTGGTCTTGTGTTTGCCTGTGTACTTCCGTCTTATTCAGAAAATGGTCCTGTGGAGGCTGACTCAGTCCACCGCAGGTGCCCCTGCAATGTCTGTGTTCTGAGCTCTGTGAGGCCTCAAGTTCTTGGTCCTCCCCATTCTGTGACAACAAAATGAGGTCACAATGAAAGTGCTGACATGTTGGTGGGCAGTCCCCTGCTCTGCCATCCTCATTACTTGAGATTAACCCACCTGGTGATGGTACCGGCAGTGTCCTCCTAAACTCGGGACAAAGTCCCATGCACTCAGCCACAGCCACAGCATGAAATGCAGCCCCTGGTCACAGCATTTCACCGTGTCCTCTGCGAGGGTGTGATTGCCGCTGTCACGGACTCGAGCCTCAGAGAGCAGGCACTGGTGTCCTCAGAGCCACCCCATTCCAGAATGCCACAGGCCCATCTTCTACTCAGGAGACCACACTGACGGACATGGTGCTCCAAGCAGACTCCTCGGGCTGTGGCATGCAGTAGGCCTGGGCGAGAGCTGGGGGAAAGGCTGTCAGAGCTGAAAGGACAGCCTGGCGGTGGCACAGCCAGAAGACTCTGAGGAGATGCCGTTGTGGGTGAAAGGAGTGTTTCTGTTTGCAGATGGAGACACCTCTGTGGTCAGAGTGGCACTGGCTCATCCTCACCCTGGGAAGACAGAGTGGATCTGACTGGGGAGCTGGAGGGAGGGAGGGGCTTCTCAGCCTCGCTCATCTCTGTGGGTGTCCCTGTCTCAGGGGAGGCATGCAGGCTCTGTTCTCCACCCGGGAGGTTCATGGGGATGAGCCACCACGAAGAAGCCGGTGGTTTACACCTGGGCAGTGACAGAGGTGGGGAACATTTGAGCCTGGGGTACAGGATGAGCACATCCCACCCCAACAGGCCCCAGGTGAAGTCAGACACGGGTAGAGAAGAGCACAGAGATCCATTGACCCCCCGCAACCCTGGAAGGACAATACAGTCCTAAAGAGTGCCAGCCTTGAAGGGCAATGGCACAGAAGAAGCCAAGGAGAACTGGCGGGCTCTCATCTCCTCATATGGCTCCGACTCCACAAACACACTTCTTAGGTCTCGGCTCCTCTTCACGCACCACGGAAGCCTCCACGCTCCGCAAGAAAACTCGCCCCACCCTTCGCGGAGAAAAAAGAAGACACATCACGCATCCAGGCGTTTCTTCCTCTCCACCGGACATATTGATGCCAATGAAATATGGCCTTTATTTGTCTTTGCTATTCTGGATTTCTGTAATACTGTGTCTGGCTAACGCCGGGGGACAGGCTGGCTGGAGGGGTCACCTTATGGAAAGAACAGAGGCCACTTCGGGCTGTAATGGGCAGTCTGCCTGAGGCTGGGGTGGCCGGGCTGGGGCTGGGGACCTGCCAGCCAAAGCCTCTAATGTGGCTGGCTAATTTCAGTGCAAAGGGAGCACGTCCCTAAACTAACTTAATTAATCAAGCCTCAGCAGAGGGGAGCAATTTGGTGTTTGTGGTCACGGCCAGGACAAGGCAACTCTCCTGCCCTAACAGGACAATGACAGTGAGATTTTACCCTGCTGGTTTGGGGGAGGGGAGGTTCGTCTTAGAATTAATTAGATGAAGTAAACAATTATATTTTTAAATTACTTAATTTTTTTTAAAAAAAAATGTCTATAGTGGATAGTTATCAGGGTGTGTGTGTGTGTGTGTGTGTGTGTGTGTGATGTTGATTTGTTACTTTCCATCTAATTAGCTGAATATTGCTTCTGGGTATTTTTGTTATATGAAATTTAAATTTGAATTTAAGACGTAAACATCTACACTTTTGATTAGCAACAGCTCTCAGCCTCTCCCATTCATTTACAGCAAGTAATTAGGAAGCAGCCACACCCAAAATGCATTGATTGAGTGCTTAGTCTAGTTAAGAATTTACTAAACAATAAACACATGACAATTGCATTCTCATCATAAAAGGAAGGCACAGTGAACTCTTTTCAAGGTCAATCTCAACATCAGCCTGGCCTCCTTTCAAAGTGACAAATTCATGAATTTCCAGCCCGGGGAAGGGGTATTGATGGGTGACCATAGAGTTCCCAAAACCTTAGAAATGAATTACCTTTGTGATGAAAGGTATTGTTTTGGCTTATTTACTTCTTACTATGTGTTTTAGGAAGGAAGCTATAAAAATATATTTGACCCTGTGCTGTGTGTAAATTTGATGGCTTCCTCCAATATTCTGCCCAGAGCTCCTCGTCCAGGCAGAGGTTTTCTCGGTGCTGTTGGACATTTGGGTGATGCCAGGGAGATCCTGAGGCCTGATTTGGGCACAGAGAGCTCACTGCTGGAATTCCACACCTGACGTCAGTCATTTTCCTGGGAAAGCACCAGGGAGGAGGAGAAGGCCCTTTGGAACAAGAGAAGTCTGGCGAGGGTCTTGTTCAAGTGTAGGAGCCAAATTAGCTCTACCTGCGGCCCTCGTGCATCATAGAATCCAGGGTGGCTCTCTGAAATGTTAATGAGTATGAAAAGCCTTTCTCCACTTACAAGGTATCAGCGTAGCGATGTGAATGACACAGACTCAGCTCCGTGAATGGAGAGAGAGTTCACCTACACGATAATTTATAATTGGCCTACTCAGGGGACTGAAGTCTTTTGCAGGAGAGCTGGAGCAGTTTGAGCTTTCAAATATGTTCCTTTCAAGCTTGCATTGTCACGGGGAGGGTTTGAAAGAATCTGTTTGCATCTAACTCAGACTTCAGTGTTCTAGTCTGAAAAGACTCCAAGGAAAAAAGAAAGGAGAAGAAAAAAACGACCCTCTAGCCAGGCCAGAGAGACACCGAGATTTATTGGCATAAAAATACCCTTGTGACAATATCATTATATCATTGCAAGAAGGAAAAGAATGAACAGGTCCCCGATGTTTCTGGCAAAGTCCCAAATGTATGCCGTTTATGGCAACTCCTCCAAAAGGCGGCTCTGCCTTCTGGGGTAAGGCCAGGCTGAAGCGGGGCCGGTCGGGGAGCACTTTATTTTAAGCCCCTCCTTCAATGGGTGCTTAACTACCACTAATTTAGAACAGTGGCTCGGGGGACTATATTTGTGAGTCACATACATATGGAATGATTCCATTGTGATTGGTTTTATTGCAGTGAGGCCCGCGGAGGCAAGGCTTTAGGGACGGGAGCATAAAGTTGGGCTGCAGACTGTGCCCCTGATCTGTGTCATGGGGTTAGCAGGCCAGTGTGGGAACCTGTGCTCAGGGGGGAAGCTACCTTCATCATGGTGGTTTGCACCAGGCCAGAGAAGCCAGAACCATGCAACACTGACCTAAACATTGACATTTATCCCTAATTCCTATTGTCCTACTTATTCCAGGGAGCCCACGAGTCCACAGGAGTGGTGCTGTGGGATGCCTGAGCAGGAGTCTTAGCACCAGGCCAGCCTACATCATGTTGCCGAGAACCCCAGTCTGACCTTGTCATCTTGCTTCTTTCTGTCCTCCAGAGCCCATCCTGAGCCTCAGATCCATGTGTGCCCTTGGCCTGGTGATCATTCCCCTTCCCACATCCCAGGAACATGCCACACCGAATGCGACCAAACCCAAAATCTGTACGTCCCCTTCCATTTCCATCTCCTTACCCATTTTGGTAAAAGTCACCTCTGCTGTCCAGTTACGAAATCAAGAGTCCCTCCCTGACCTTGTCCTCACACAAACCCTCACTAAGTCTGTCAATTGTGCTCCAGAACAGACCCTGAAAGTGTCTTTTCCTCCAGGTCCATCGCCTCCACGTGGCCATGCCCTGCGGTCTCCCTCGAGCTCCCACACTTCCCTCCCATGTTCGCTCCCTCTCCTGTTCTCTCCACTCCACACAGCAAGAAGGCCACCCTCCTCTGAGCTCTATTCTATACTGACAACAAGATCCCAGAATCCCAGTCAGCCTTGGTCCCGTCTGTCCTGGCCTCTGGCCCTCCCCCCATGACCATGCTGACTCACCCACTCCCAGTGACACACCCAGTTCAACCTCTGCCCAGCCCACTCAGGGCTGTCACTCTTCCAGCAGTTGCTGATCCATCCTGACTCCGTGTGAGCATCACCATTGGAAATCTTGGTCTCTAAGCTTCTCACAGGAATGCAGATGCCCTCATATGTGTTCACAGCAAACCCTCTTCACACAATGCCCAGTGGCATGGGAGTCACAGGGCGGTGACCAGATAAGGCTCAGAAATGGCTACGAATACTGAGCTGTTTGGTAAATGGTTGATTACAAAACAGAGGTTGTGCTTGGGTCCTTTGATGTGGGAGCAAAGCTGTCTTGCCTTCGTTGAAAGGCTCCTGGGTGATGTGAAGCATCTGAGCAGGCGCCCCATGCACCAGGGACAGAAAAATCGTGGGGTCGGGCTCAGGCCTCAATGACGTTTTCAAAGAGAGGCAAGGTGAAAATAAGTCATGTCCTGAGGCCAAAGCAAAATAAGCGACTTGAAAGTTAGCTGTGGATGGGGCTCCAGGGAGCAATATAGATGCTAATATCACCTGTCTGGGGTGGCAGCTGGGGGCCTGGTTCCCGCTGGTACAGTGGGAGGTGACACAGCAAAACAAGGAGGCTGGGATGGTCACTGTGCTGGGGGCTAGATTTGGGGCATCAGGGAGAACTCATGTATATGTACATGCATGTGTGTGTTTATATGTGTGAGCATGCATGTGTGTATGTATATTTATATGCTTATGTGTATCTGTGTATACCTGTGTGTGTCCATATGTGTATGCACGTGTGTGTGTTTGTGTGTGTACATGGATGTGTGTATGGGAGCTCATGTACGTGGACATGCCTAGTTACATATATAGTTGTGGAAACACATATACGGGGCTTAGTATACACAGACATATTTCCTTGTTCTGTCTATTGAGAGGGTCTAGAAACAAGGAACACACCTGGTGCCCAGACCTTGGATTCTGGTGCAATTATGCAGGAAAAGGAATCAGCGATCCTCGGAGACACGCCCCTAGAACTGGCGCAGGAGACAGAGGAGACTGAGCCTGTCCTGGTGCTGGGAAGTAAGGACGTGCTGGAGAAAATGAAAGCAAAACGCCCCGTGCGGGCGTGTCAGGGAGACCCAGGAGCCGACTGCAAGAGCCACAGGGGTAACAAGTGGAGCAAGAAAATAAAATAAAATAATGTTGGACTACAATCCAAAGAATAAATATCCCTGAGTCATACTGATTAAAATAAATGATTGAATAAATAAGTGAATAAATGTTTATGACACAGCCAGGGCCCCAAGTGACTTTTTAAATATCTTCAAGAAGGTGTAGTTATAAGAATTCTAAAGCCACGGGAATCTCAGGAGCCTGTTCTGAAATGCAGCCTGTCCTGGGCCTAGAGCTGGCCCCCATGGGGAGCGCGCAGGTCAGGCCCCTGACTCTGCAGGTGAGACAAGGCTGGGGAGCAATTCACTCAATTACTGCACAGCCAGGTAGGGGCTGAGAGCTGCTCTTCTCCGCACGCCCTCGGCTGCATGGTGTAATGTAACATCTAGGAAACCCTTGCTTTTCGTCATCCTCTTTCCTAAATGACTTGCAATTTTGACTAGAATTTCAGCTAAGACCAAGGTTACAGAGCACGAGGAAACTGTCCCCTTCTTTTGAAGAGCTCCACCTCCCCCATGAATTTTGGGGTGACAATGAGACTTCTAGGAAATTGGTTTCAACGCACAAATTCACCTTCATTTCTACCGCAGACGGCATCCCTGCTCGAGCACAGCTAGGGATGTAGATACGGCTTTCTGTTCCAAAGGTATAAACCCTCCCAAGGCCTCTGAGGATGCTCAGAAGCAAAGGCGGAGAAGCTGTGTTTGGGGTCTCTATGGGATCTCTTTGAAGCCCTCTGGATGTGCGGTTTTCTTCCGTTCCAAAGGTCACTTCCCCAAGCTAAGTTTGGGAAAAGCAACCTGGAATATGGTTGCTAAATATATAGACATTTGGGGGGAAATGAACTTGGGTTTTTGTTTTATTGCCCAAATAATTTTTAGCTGAAGAACGTAATAGAAACGAACAACAGACATAAAACTTTAGCCCGTGTAAATGAAATGGATGCGCTGCATTAACTTCATAAAGCCATAATCGTCCCCCCCATAAACCATTACACGCGCTGCAACATAGCTGATTTATGGGCTGTGGGATCGATGGGAAAAAATTAATGCTTGAGAAACATATTAGAGACATTATTGAACAGATTTTAATTGAGATTTGATTTCAATGCCCCTTATCCACATGATTAATGGGTCCTCCCCCTCGACGGCTGCGGCAGGAAAGAGTCTTTAATATGACAATTAAGTATCTGTCTCTGGGCTGTACGCGGCCCCCACCCCGGCCGCTTCATCAGTACAGTGTGGCTTTTGTGCAGATTAAATTGAGACTCAATTTTCTCCATTTTCCAGCACTTACTTATGTTTTATGACAAGCACTAAATCAATTTTATGCTATTATTGATTTTTTCTTAAATGGACACAAACCACTTCGCCTTTTGCCCTTCTTTTCTACTTTCCTCCCCGTCCTTCCTCACTGTACGCTTGATATACGGCCGGCGCAGGAAATCTCTCACATTTCCCCGGATTTCCGCAGGTCGTGTCCATTCGCTCCATTTTTACAACATCAGAATTGACGAACTTAACCTGGAATCCTATCAAAATGTGTATATTGTTGTAAGGGGAGTCTGAGAGGTTGGGGCTCTTTTTTCCTTTTCTCTCTGAAACAAACAAACCAAAAAAAAAGCCTCAAGGTTAATTCATTTCCCTGTAAGTTCTGGCAAGATTCCTCCTATAATATTGCCTAAATTTTTTGAACAGGAGCCCAAGCTATAATTTTCCTAACATCCTTGAAGTCTAATTAATACGGCAACAGAGGAAGAATCCATCTCGTGGCTCGCAGGGAAAGGGCATTATCTGCAAGGTGCAATAACTCCTTCGAGACGCCTGGCGACAGCTCTCGCAGGCAGTGCAATTAAGCAGCTCCCCGATCTTTGGGGCTTTATCCTCTGTGACCTATGGCAAAAACTAACTGCCGCCTTGGGCAAAAGAAGTAAGAATAGGTACATAATTTGTAATCAGATAGCATTTTTTTCCGAGTGAAGAATTATCCGTGAAGGAAAACAGCCAGCAACACAGGCTGCTAAAGAGATTCGCATTTATTTGGCAGTTTGGAAATAGAACCATATTGTAGTGCAAATGTCTGTTCTCTTCCTATGTGATTATGAGACTTATACAAATAAATCCAATTATTGCACTCCATTCTATAATTAACCCATGTGATGTATTTTATTCAGCAAGGTTAAGAGCTAAGCTACACATAATTATAAAGAGAGCATGCTTTATTTCATATTTATAGAACTATAATGTATGACAAGTGGTGGCACAGTAATGCTTGCAACTCAGTTTTGAAAACAATAACATTTTCTAATCCAACTGATGCAGATATGAACTGCTTATATTTTATATCTTTATATAAATAATGTAATACTCTTTTAAAGTTCTGGCAAGACTTTGGAGGAAAAGAATAAGAAGGAATGCATAGTGCCTAGGAAAAAAATTTTTCTTGAATTTGTGTGGTCTTTTTATTTCACTTTAAAATAGTCTCAAGAATATTGCTGAAATATTGTAAAATGCTCTCTAGTTAATGTCAGGTCAGCATGCCAAGGCAATGTTGATACACAGGTTAATAAAAGCCACTCTTCCAGTGTGTCCCATGGAGAACACCCACGGATGATCACAGGAAGCGCTTATTCACCCACAAATTAGGGTCACATTGAGGTGTCCTGAACGTTTCCTTTCAGTAATGGATTCTGCAGCGATGGGTCTGCAGGTCCTCCTGACCCGCGGTGGCACGGTGAGGTGCCAGCATGCTGGCCACACCAGGCGGTGGGGGGGAGCAGGGAGGGCCTGCCCCCTGGGTCCCCCTTATGGAAGACACAACTCAGTGGCTGGGTTGTCAACTTTCACGATCACCCAGAGGCTCCTTGGGTTCCCGGTTGCCGCATGTTCAGGATGACGGGGAAACGTCCTGAGTCAGCGTTCCTCTGCAGCTGTCCTCGGCCTGCAGTCACGAGAAAGCTCTCTGGGGAGCAGGTTCCCCTTGAGAGGGTCGCACACATGGGGGCAGCGCAGACTTGGGACAAATATGACAGCATATCTGCCCTCCCTGTGGAGAGATCACACACAAATTGACAAGATAAGCAGGAGCAGAGGGGAAATGGGCCGCAGATCAGAAAAGGCAGTTCACAGAAAAAAATTATGAAAAGTGGTGATTATGGAAAACTATTTGAAAGACTAGCAGATCTGTTCCAAATTTTCTAAAAGCCACTTAGTTGGCTGTATTTCTCCCAGGCGCTTTCTCCCCTGATAATTAGGTCTGCCTGTCTCCCGGAGGCTTCCTCAGCCTCGACACTAGAGACACTCGGGGGCGTCCTGTGCACAGTGGGGTGTTTGGCAGTACCCCGACCTCCCTCCCTGGATGACAGAAACCCCCTTCCAAGCTGTGACAACCAGAAGTGTCTCTAGCCTCTACCAAAGGGAAACGCTGGTGGAATTTAAACAGTAAGCCTACAGTTGCGTGACGTTTGTCCTAACTACTTAGGTTTACACTAATTATTTAGCATATGTTACATAGCAAACCACAGTCGAACAACACTCTGTTTGCTTGCAGCCAACCTTGATCTATCCAATGCCCATATTACAGAATTTCTAAAAGCAGAAACTCTCTTCCCATGTTTCATCACAGTGACCTCTTCCACATGAAAGCAGGCACACCTATCACAGTGAACCTCAATGGCAGTGGTCTCCTTTTCAAAAAGGCCTTGGCAAACCACCTAACTTCTCACCTCAAGCATGGTGTGGGGAGCTGGAAGCCCCTGCCCCTCATTTCACACCAGCAATGCAGGGGGAGGTGAAGACCCCTGCACTCAAGAAATAGCCTTGGGTCCCCACACCTAAGGCACAGCACCCACCCTGTCCTCACGGCCAGAGGACGCTGAGGCCGGAGACTCCCTGCCTCCTGGGAGTCCTGGCTGTAAGTCAGAGAGCCTTCATTCTTCGCAGGCACTGCCTCCAACTTGTTCTGTCTTCAATTCTATGGATAAACTCAGTAAAGATTGGAAATACGTGTCAGTTCCTCTGAGCCCACTGGGATTTAAAACTGTTGTGTATCTATTTAAACAGAACTACAGCCAGAATAAAACGGGGTGTGTATGTGTGGGCGGGGGGACGTTCTCCAGCAACTGAAAAATCTGACAGCAGAACAAGTTTTCATTGTATAAAAACCAAAATGCAAAGATCATGTGAAGTAAACAACAGGTACTGATGTTGAAGGTTTCATTCACTTATTCTGCAAACGCATATTGGATATTTGCATGAAAAAGACAAACATACCTGCCTTCATGCTGCTTGCTTTCTGTTTGAGGGAGGCAGGTGATAAAACAAACACGGGGAGTCTTTACAGTGTTGGATGGTAATAACACTGCATAGGAAGGACGGTTAGAGGTGGTATGTGTTGTGGCCATAATGAGGTCTTCGTTAAAGAATTAAACACCATAACACTCCAAAGAAATACATCCTATTTAAGAAACACACAGCAAAAACATGTCCAAAATAAGCAGCCACTTAAAATAGCATGCAACTAAGACTGATCTGAAGAATTGAGCTGGTAATTTCACATGACAGGTCTATTCTTCAGGTAATAAACTCAGAAAATCTTCAGCCCCACGTGAACCGAAGTCTGCCCCCCCACCACTCTCTCCCCAACTTCCGTTAATAAGCAGGATACGGTGGGCCACTGTGGGGCTTTTTTTAATGAATTAGGTCCTTGCTACTCAGGAGATGGAACAAAATATGGATTTGGGTCAAATTGGGAGGAAAACCTGTAGGACATTAAAGAAGTTCCCCCCAAAAGCCCTATGTGACAACTCCGAACACACCAGACCTATAAGACGTAACACAACAGCCTCACCTGCAGACCCTGCACCCTCATGCTGGTGGCCTTGGGAAGCAAGCCCCCAGCCTTCTTTGTGTCCACCCTGCCTCTGCTCACCTGGCCTGCCCTGGGTCTCCATTCTCACCTGCCCACACACCCACCCCTCAGCCCACATTCCCCGGGTCTGGCTGCATATGTCTGGATGTCATTGCCTAGTCATGGAGGGAGCCCCAGTCTGGCTGGTGAGGAGCAAGAGGGATGTCACATCATCCTTATGTGGACATCCTGTGCTGAGCTTTGGCTATGAGCCATTTGAAATCATTCTGTGGGTGCCCAGTGTCAGGGTCCCCTTCCAGGGTCATTGTTCTACGCAATTGTCATGGTGTGGAATAGTATAGCTGACACCTCTAGATGGGGAAGATCAGGGTGTCTGGGAGGCCCTGCACTCAGGGCGTTGGTACAATCTGGGACCCCTTTGCTCAGCCCCCCAGGCCCAGGGAGAGGGCTTTCTTGGGCCCCATGAGGAGGGCAGAGTCCCCTCGGCTCCTGAAGCTGCTGCAGCACAGAAAACACCTTAACTCAGCTCGGGAGAGAGGGACCACCTTCCGAGTGCAGCTGGAGCCGGGAGCTGTCTGCCTCAGCCGTTAGAAATATGGGGAGAAATTACCTACATTCCCCGTAGAGGCATCGAACGCACAGCCCGGCCCAGCCTCTCCACGCGGCGATAATATGCTCCTATCAGTTTTAATAGCCCCATGCTGGATTCAGGAGGTATTATGGATTGTACAGCAAGCATATTGTCATTAAATTAAATTTTCAGAACATTCCCCAGCTCATCACAAATACCACAGAGAGTCATCATAATCGGTTCTCAACACATGTGTAATTGCCTTCAGCTGGCGTTTCTTACAGTTGACATTGCTCAGCAGTGATAAGGTGATTGGCGATTTGAATACACAGCTTGTTTCATAGCTGCCGTAATTGAAATATGGTATGTGTGAATGGAAGATCACATTAAGACCTCGGATAATCACCTGACATGAGAGTAATTGAGTCTACAATCTGCCACTGGGTCTCTCAGGGAGGGCTGGAATGAAAAGAAGCCATTAGGAGATCGCGCCATGCTGCTGGCTCGGCCCTGGAGTGCCAGGCTGGCGGCCCGTGCTGTCGAGGGCACCGTAAATGACAAGACAGGGAAGGGAAACAAAACAGTGTGAGAGCAAAGTAGAACTCGCCTCCTCGGGGACGGCACGGCAGGGTCTAGAACCAACACGCCACACTGTGTGTGGACGTCTCCTGTCCTCTCTGTTCTCCCTTGCCCTGGCCTCTCGTGAGCCTGAAACATAGCGCAGGCTGAGGCCAGCTTACACTCTGTCTGTCTCCATCTCTCCTTCCCTCTCTGTGTCCTCCTGTCTCTCTCTTCTCCTCCATGTCTGCCCCCTTCCTTCTGTCCTAGAGACCCAGCCTCCTTCCATCTGTCTCCCTTGGGACATGCACAGCTCTGCTCAGGCTGACGTAGTCCAGAGTCACCTTGGGAAGACCAACTGAAAGGATGAGAAACACCCCTGCCCTGGAGTCCCTGCACACACACACACACACACATGCACACACATGAACACATGCACATGAACACACACCACACACATCTTCCCACGTTTGTTGTGAATATTTTTTTAAAATAGATTATAGATTAATTGATAGATGATGGATGGATGGGTGATAGATACATACATACATACATACATAGGTAGGTTGGTAGATAGATGATAGATAGATAGATAGATGAATGGATAGCTAGATAAATAGATAGATGGTAGAGTTATGTGAAATCCCAGTGAAACTACCAACTCTGGCATGAATAGAATACACTGTTACCTGCGATGGTCCCTTGTCACAACTATGCTTCATTATGTGTTTATCTTAGACCAGTAAACTGTGAAAATGCAGTAACCAGCACAAAATCATATTTAACAAAAGGAGCTACTTGTATTATAAATGGATGAAAGATGAGTCTGAGAGGCCCCCCAGCCTCACAGGATCCTCCTCTGCTCGGCAGGAGCGGCCATCCTGGGGAGCTCTTGACCTGGAGGGAAGCCAGGAGAGCCCCTGGGACCAGCTGAAATCATTGACGAGGAGAGTCCCAGGGGAGCTGGAGCCATTTCTCCACTGGACTCCAAAGTCAGCAGGGCTTTCCAGTAGCCTCTTTCTGGCCCAGGGTAGTAAAATCCAACTGTCCAGGAAGATGGAGCAACCCATTAGCTCAGACCTCCGCCACAGACACACCATGGGAGACAGCATACCGACGTCCATGAACCAGAACGGGGGCCTGAGAGCAATCGAGGACAAACCAGTAATGACCCTGGTGTTTATGGTCCAGAACATGGAATGTGACCCCAAACTAATTCTGCATCTAGAGGAATCATAAAATAAAGGCTTGGGTTACCCGACTTTTTTACAGATTTTCTACTCCATATATCACTCTCTTAAACGCACTCTTCAAAACCTGGAAGGCCTACTGTTGTTGTTTTTTTCAGAGAAGCTGACAGTCACACTTTAGTCTGACCATAAAGTAGCAAAGTTTTACAACATACAAAAATACAGTAGTACTGTGACACCGTCAATATCATTTACGGCACAATTTTACACGGAGGGGAAAGTGTCATGAAAGAGAAATAACTCCTATCAACTGGCCTAAAATGACTTATGTCATAAACAAGTCAGGTTTCTGAGAGAGAACCAATAAAGTCCCAGCAAATACAATTTTTCCCACTAAATAATCACCCTGACCTCTCCTGTAACATCAACCTCTTTAAAAAACTGGAAACACTGGTCTTGAAGAAACAGTAAAATGAGTCCATTCTTGAAGGTGAATCGAAGTCTCCTTTTCCAAGGGACGCATGGCGTCCACCTGGGTTGCTGGTCTTGCTGTGAAGAGACTAGAGGAAGGAGGTGCCTTAGGATAGTGGGGCTTTTTATTCTTTTCCTAATTAGGCGGCCATATCTGTATCTGTTCTCCCCAAGTGGATTTACAACCATTACCCCCAACCCCTGCGAAGCTCCCATGTTTACTTGTTCTTGGTCACATACACACAGGCACACCTGCCCACACAGGTACACCTGTGCATGCGTGCACACGTGCCAACACATGCCCACACACACATGCAAAGGCACACGAACAGCCATCCGACCTCCTGATCCTGCTCAGCGGCTGGGTGACTGGGAAATCACTAAGCATGTCCTTCCTGAAGCCTCTGAGGTCTGTGTTAACAAAGTGGAATTTCATGCTCATCCAGGCACAGGCCCCGCCCCTGGTCACCAGCCCTCCCAGGCCCCGGTCCCACAGGACCAGCCCTCGAAGGCCCACCTGGACAATAGGGTGGGCAGGCTCCGGCCTGGGCCCAGCCTCTGCGAGGCCAGAGGACACCAGAACTTGATGGGATTTGGGGGGTGTCTGATTTTACTCGGGGGAAGGAACAGGACGAGCTTGCAGAGGTGGCCGCCATGGTGTCCTGACCCACTCCACGTGGAGCCTCACTTTGGTGACAATGGAGGGCATATCAGTCTTCCCCATGGGATGATGTCCACCATGAGGGTTCTTGAAACAGAGTCACAAAGGAGCAGGCCCTGAATCTCCTGAGAACAAGGCAGACAGAATGCTGCTGCTTTGCCAGGGAAGCAAACACTTCTCCAGCCATTTGAGAGACAAGGGACATAACACAGACGGTTGTTTGTCGGGTGTTAAAATGTCTGTAAGAGAAAAAGGGACAAGAAGGGGGACAGGGAGCTGCCACTTGCCCAGGCTCCGCAGGCCCTGCTGCTGCAGATGCTGCCTGATTCGGCTCTTTGTCCCCAGGTGATGGGCAACTTCAGGCTCCATCAAAGAAAGATGCTGCTGACTCTCACTGGGACCCTGGGTTGCTGCCCCCGTGCTGGCCAGCACCTGCCCACAGGTGTCCGCAGGCAGGAAGTCCTCTCAGCCTCCTGCCTTTTGATCTCCAGCCAGGGCCTCGTGTGAGTGGATCTGGAGGAGAACCAGCTGGCGAGAATCAGGTGATGGTATTTGCTGACCCCCACCCAGCAGCCAGCAGAACACACAGGGCAGGAATGGGGCCGAGACACAGCAGGTAAGTAAGCTCGCACTTGTCAGGCACCAGCTGTGTGCCAGCCCCTGTGGTAAGCGCCGCACAGGCTTTCATTCATTCAGTCCTCAGAGCAGCCTGTGAAAGCTAAGTCACAAAGAAACCATCCAGCTCGCCTGACGCCAGCTAGTGGGCAACTCGAGGGGAATACACACCTGCTCTCAGGGCTGATGTCCACCGCCAGCCACCTGCGCTTACATGTTTGCTTCTATCTTTTCTTCCTTTAAACCTGAAGTACTCACCTGATACCCAGATCTCAGTTTCCAAGGTACTCTCCAAAGAAAGGAGCCGGGCTCCTTGGAAAAAGGGTTGATTGTAGGGCTGGGGCAGGGTGAACCTGGAGTGTCCTATGGTGGCAAAAAAAATGTGGACAGAAGTGCTTTTAAGAATTGCTGGGGATAAGGGTGTAAAAGGGACAGAGTCGTCAAGTGAAAGAGCTGGAACAATTTGAGCTGGATTATAGCCCAAAGTGTGTAGTAAATGTCTGTGAATCCATGCTAATATAAATAAATGACTGGGAGAGAAAAGGCCAGTATCCTGGGCAGGAAAATTCAAAATAATTTATACAGATACCTGTCCTCAAGGAGGCAGATAGTAATTCTGTCACTACTTGAATGGGAGCAGCCCCTGAGTTCTTTCCAAAGACTACAGTATGAACAGGGGATTGGAGTGACCTTACAGGGGCACACCTACTGGACATGCCTTGGTCAGGTGATTGGGGGCAACACCAAGGGTGCTGAGTCATGATGAAGAAGGGTGCTAAGTCATGGTGAACAAGGGCGCTGAGTCATGGTGAGTGTACCCATCCTGATATCATCTGTCACGGATAATACTTTACCTCCTCAGGAAGGGATAACCCCCCTAATAGTGAGAAAAACATGAGATAAATCCCAGGAGAGCCATGTTGTATGAACTACATGACCTTTCCTCAAAACTGTCAAGCCTATCAAAAATAAGGAAAGGTTGAAGACTATAAAGGCATTACTAAAACTTCTGAAATATGGAAATCTAGATTTTAAACAATTTTTGAGGAGGAGGAGAGGAATCCCATGTAGCTATTCCTCCCATAAGCCAGTCATCTGAAAAGAAAAATTAGGATCACACCTAAATTTGTCACTGTTTTCCTTCCTCTCAGAATTGAAGGACTTCTGAAACTGATGCAGACATGATGGACACACCTACCTTCCCCACCCCTCCCCCTCATCCTGAGCTCCAACATACAGCTGAGCCTTCAACGGTCCAGTTACCCTATGTCATGTTGTGTGAATTATTCATTATTACAGAACTGGTGGAACACAGAGCTCACTCAAACTCCCCTGAACCTGAGCGTTCTGTCAGGTGTGGGTTTCCAGCCCCGCACCTTGATCTTCAGTCTGGTCAGTTCCCCAAACACTGAGCCACTTGCTCACCCCCGTGGGATGTCATTGCTCTGCCTGCTGTGAGCGCTAATCCTTACCGTTAAACAAGATAAACTTACTCTTCCTGCAGATTAGCTTCACCGAGTCCCCTCAAATTAGAAGAGACTAAAGATCCCAAAATGCCCCAAAGTTATTCTCCAAAGACAATGTTGCTGATGACTTATCCCAGATCAATCACCATTGAAGGTCGCCTGTCCTATTTGGCAATATTTGCTCAGTAACTAATAAAGATCTGCCTCTAGTTATTTATATTAGGTTATCATCTCTCCAGGGTGAAGCTTAATCCATTTTGCAATGTTTTCCCCAACAAGACAACATGAGTTTCTCCGTCTGAAAATGAATTAAGTGCACGGTTTCTAAATATGGGATCTGACATTGTTCTTGTTACAAAAAGCAATTTATTCCCCAAAAGGCTTACACTTCAAAGGTTATATAAAAAGGTTCAAATATCAATGCTATCCATTTTTCAATTACTGGGCTTCCTAACACCACTAGCTTTTGGACAGATAAGCAGTGGTATCAGTTTTCTTATTCAACATCTTATAGGTTTCCAATTCCACAGCACAGAGAAAGCAAATTTATTGTAATACATTTAGCTGCTTGGGAAACAGGAGTATCCAGTCTGTTTCCTGCAGGACTATAGAAGATATCAAGTACCATCTCACAGGGATATTTATGAAGCACCTGATACTAACAATTGCAATTGCAGATACAGCTGCCAGTGTCCACCTATAAACAGGCTCCTATATGAAAAAACGGTAAGGTGGCTGGGAAAACTATTTTCAACATATGAAAATTCAGGAGCCTTGAAAACATCCCACCAGCTCCTAAGAGATAATCTGTCGACACTTGTGATTTCCTGGGAGGGAAGAAAAGCACCCTTCCATCTTCTGTTGTGCCAGCAAATCAAAGGAAGTCACGCCATTCATATCTTCTTTCTAACAATTACAAAGAAATCTGTGGATTAGTGTAAAGGATTATATGGCAAAAAGAAGTAATGTCCCGATTTTCAGAAAAAAATATATATTCTGCTGTGAACCCAAATGTGTTATACAGGCTTGTTCATGATTGGATAATAAAGACAGAATGTTCCAATTTATAAATTTGTGCTGATCCTTCTCAACAGGATAAAACTTTTAAAACTAAAAGAAGTCTCTTTCTCCTACTAGGAGGTAAGACCAAGAACCCGCCCAGTCTCAGCAGGCACAGTGGACGCCTGACCCCACGCTTAATTCTGCCACCAGGCCACAGGCTTGGCGGTCCTATTTTTAGGAAACTCCTGTTAGACACCAGGAGAAGCAGGAAAGTGAAGAAAACATAGAGCGAGATGGAGAGAGATAAGGCCTGAGCCCTTGGGAGCTGAAGCATCCACGGAAAAGCCATTCGGAGGACTGGCAGCAGGTATGGGGAAGCCCAGGCAAGAAGGGGCACCATCAGGGCCCCGGGCCATGGTGGCCACAGCGGAGCAGGGACTGACGCCCCCGAAATGAGGGAGGTTGAAAACATTCCGTTTGGATACAGAAATGAGCCCCTTGTTGAAAACTAACGAGAGTGAAGACGGTGACAGCCGAGCCTTAAACCAAGTGCCCTGAACTAGTACTCTGAGCCCCTGCCCCCCACACAAGGACATCACCTAGTCCTCCTGCCTCTGCACACCCTTCCTGAGGCTGGAACTCACTTCCCTTCCAGCTTTCTCTCCACCCTCTCCTTAATCTTCTCTTCCACAAACTGAGCATCTTTTAACTTCCCCAAAATAGTCTGCGTGTGCCAATCACGCTTTCCAAACACATGTCCACCCCAATTTGCCGCTTTGTGGCTCTTCTTTTCCCATACAAGAGTGCAGCACTGTAACTTCCGTTGCTAAGCCAACTACCACAGCCCACGGTTCCCTGTCTGGGTTCTTAGCTCATGGCATCGCAGGAAAGAAAAAACATTTTAGGGGATTTCACTTATTGGAATGTTCCAGCCATTGCTTTCAGAACTAATTGCCACTTCCCTACCTGTTATGGCTTGAACTGTGTCCCACAAAGAGAGATGGTGAAGTTCTAATCCCCCAAAGCTCAGAATGTGACCTGCTTTGGCAATAGGGTCATTGTTGATGTCATGAGTTAAGATGAGGTCATAATGGAGTAGCTGAGCCCTCATCCAATATGACTGGTGTCCTTCTAAGAACACAGAGACGCAGAGAGAAGCCCGAGTGATGATGGAAGCAGAGATGGTCGGAACATGCAGCCGCAAGCCCAGCATGGCCAGGCGACCCCAGACGCTGGGAGAGGCAGGCAGGACTCTCCCCCACAGGTTCCCAGGTAGCACGACCCAGATGACACCTTGGTTTTGGACTTCTGGCCTCCAGATTATGCGAGGATGCCTTTCTACTGTTTGAAGTCACCCGGTTTGTGGTACTTTGTATGGCAGCCCCAGGAAACGGATACACCCCCCTCATTTCAACAAAGGTCGTTCGCTACTGAACTTATCAACAGCAATTGGTACAACTAAATGTCAAGGTGGTGGGTAAGCCAAAGTTAAGAGGGTTTAGCTCTTCATGGAAGACAGACACACTGCAGATAAATGATTACAAGGTTACATGGCTCCTGAGCAGTGTTGATCCAAGGAGGCCCATCTTCATGGAGTGCAGACATGGAGTGACCAGCTCCGAACTCTGCTGCACAATGTTTATGACCTATGGCCAATTAAAGCATCAGAGAGTATTGACCACACCTTCTAATTAGAGAGCCTCCTGCTACTGGCTTGAATAAGTCTCTCAGGAAACAAGAATTTATCAACATAATCGTGTATATTTTGAATCCATTCTTTTCAAGCACACAACATATTTATCAGTTTCTGTGTGCAATTGAACTTGAGGCACAATGAAGCAAGAATTGCAAAATTCCTGAAGGAAACGGAAGGCTACTGCTGCAAAGTTCAGAATGGTGTGGACTGACACTTGGCGGGGCGGGGCGGGGCGAGGAGGTGCAGACTCCGCCTGAGCTGAAAGCAGCCTGGGCTCCTGCCAGTCGGTCTGTCTGTGCAGCAACCCTGCAAACACCTCTTCTACGTGGAGCAAGCTGGTTGGTTCAATTTCAGACCTTTCTTTCACGTGTTTGGTTCAGAAAAGCATGCTCTCCAGATATCCACACTGCAGCACCACGGAGAACCCTGTGGGTCTCAGGTGTCCCTTCCCGGCTCCTCAACTTGATGGAAAATTTCACCTAGGGGCAGTTTTCTCATGTGCTACTTTGGCTCTCCACTGACTTGTGTTGGGCATTTACTAGACACGCCCAAAAAATGAATGAAAAATGCAATAAGCAGCTTGTGAAGACAGTTGTGCTCAGCAGTGTTTTCTGAGCCGCATCCCACCTGGACGAGCACAGTCTGGTGACCAAGGTGACTGCATCAAAATAGCGCTGACATCACACAGCATTTCAGTGTTTCTCTATGTGGAGTCACAGGATTCTCACCCCCGTACAGTCTATAACACAGGTGCTTATTATCCTCATTTTATCCCTGAGAAAACGAAGGCCTTTAGTTAGGTTGACATATCAGAAGGAATAAGAAACAATTTCCGCCACATCCTCTGCATTGAGAGGTCCCTCGAGGACACATACTGTAGCGACTAGCAGGTGACTCGTGGTGGGCAGGACAGCGTCCCCAGGAGATAGTTGGTGCTCACGTCGGTCTGTCAGCCTCGGAACCTGCATGTGCGTATTTTCAGGCTGCAATCCCAAAGCTGCTGCTGGGGGATATGTCCTGAGACAGAATGAGATCGGGGGACAGTCGCTTCTCAAAAAGTCATAGAAGGCCTGGAGCTTGTAGTGCTGACACTTAGTCCCAAATGGAAACCTCATATTTCAACCAGAATCTGCGCTTTATCTTAATTAATATCTCATATCACCATCTCTCTATGAAAACAGTGTGCTGCTGTGATTTTCCTTAAAACAGTGAGAACAAATAAATTGTTAATGGCTATTCTAGCGATAGTGTAAAATTACATTATCTACAGTCATCATAATTTTAAATGTTTTTTAAAATATCTGCTCTTAGCCCTAGTCGGTTTGGTTCAGCAGGTAGAGCGTCACACTTCGGACTAAAGGGTCCTGAGTTTGATTCCAATCAAGGGCACATGCCTGGGTTGCAGGCTCGATACCCAGTGGGGGGCAGGCAGGAGGCAGCCAATCAATGATTCTCTCTCATCATTGATGTTTCTATCTCTCTCTCCCTCTCCCTTCCTCTCTGAAATCAATTTAAAAAACATCTGCATTGCCCTAACTGGTTTGGCTCAGTGGATAGAGCATCGGACTGTGGACTGAAAGGTCCCAGGTTCGATTCCAGCCAAGGGCATGTACCTTGGTTGCGGGCACATCCCCAGTGGGAGATGTGCAGGAGGCAACTGATCGATGTTTCTCTCCCATTGATGTTTTTAACTTTCTATCGCTCTCCCTTCCTCTCTGTAAAAAAAATCAATAAAATATATTTTAAAAAAAAGAAAAACATCTGCACTTAGCTCTCTTACTCAGTCAACATCTACTGGGCAGGTGGAGACAAGAAGTGTCACTGGCGCTTGATACAGCATCTGCCACCGCCCTTTCATTCTACGAAGGCATTTAGGAAGACAAACATACTCAGCTAAATTAGCTTTTCCCTCCTTTCTCTGCTGGTAATTAGCACGAGAGGAGGTGGGTCTGAGGTAACTATTAATAGTTTAAATGTAAACCTGGATTTTAGAAACAGCAGCACATTATCAGCGACAGTAAAAACCCGGTTCTTCTGTTTATTTTGAGACATTATCAAAGAATGGGAATTTCCAACTGTGCGGGACGATTGAACACGGTGTTTCACAGCCGACGCTCATTCACGCCGCGCGCAGCTGTGTACCTGGGCCCTGTCGAACAGCGCTAATCTCTTCTAACCATCCGGGCCCAGACGAGGAACCTCCCACGATGTCGCAGAGCATCAGGCAACCATCTACGCTCACAGCAGCCGTTTCAGCCCTCAAGTAACTCAGGCACAGCTGCCTGCACTGGGGAACCTCTCGCGAAGACCTAGTTCTCTCTGCAGCAAACACCACCCCGCTCTGGTGACCGAGTTGCCGGTGCCCTGTCACTATCACAGCTCTGCTCCCAGGGTACAGGGAACCCACATGGCTGCACAGGGCCCCCCGCCAGCTCCTGCTCCCCCTGAGTACCCCTTTGTACACTGAGCACTTGCCCAGCATCTGCCACCTCATCATATTTAATCCTCATGAATTAACTAACGGCACATCCAGACTGCAGACTGGAACACACAGAGGCCGAGTGATGTGCATGACCCACGACTGGAACTGCTGGGCTCGGAGGTGGGCCCAGAGGAGACCAGCACCCCATCATTGGCAGGTCCCTGGGAGCCACATGTGGTACATGCTCTCCTCATGCCCTTTACCTTCCTTCTCTCCTGCATTTAGTCTCCCTTAAATGAGGTAGAAATACATAAAACTGCGACATCAGAAGGTTTCTGAGAGCTGAGGCTGGGGCGCTAGATTGTCTCTGACCGTTCGGGTCTCCAGAACGGAAACCAGCCAGGCGTGCCCTTTCACTGATGTGTGTGGTCCTTCCTCTGCAGGGGCAAGAGGTCCTGAGTCATCCCTCGGTCACCTTCACTGCTTGCCTGGCCTGTTCTCTCCCTAACCCTGCCGTTAGCCTAATTTTGACACCCGTCACCCTATCACCCTCCCCAGCTTTGTACTTAATCTGTAAAATGGAGCAAACAGTACTTTGCCAGGAAATTCTCAGCGGATGTTGGAAGAGCACGTGACAAGGGCTTTGATGGGGAAAATGAAACCCAGGAGGAAAGCGGAGTCATTGTTGCTGCTCTGAGACCTGCTCTAGGCCCGCGTGTCATCTGACACCACATGGCTCCCGGCCAGGGCCCACATGGACGCCATGGACACCGGCCTCTCCCTCTTCCACCCCATGGTCCTGCTCCTGTGGGAACACAGTTAGTTAGAACCCGAGGCCTCCTCCCGCAGGCGGCCTCAAGCCAAGGTCCACAGAAGGCACTGTTTTCATTTTTCAGTTAAATCCCCTCCCATAATATGACCGTAGAGAAGAGTGTCTACAACATACTTTAGTAAAATCATTTTACTAGTAGGGCATTCACATGTGACCGTGGGGACCTAAGCAGTCTGTCTTCCCCATAAAAGTCTCTTTTCCCATAAGGCTGCCTATGTCCCGGAAAACCACCAACTAGAGTGGGCGTGACCGGGGTTGCCTTTCTTAAGCCACAGAGTGACAGGTGCAGCTGGGGATGCCCCAGGGCGGAGGCCAGGGCCCCTGCCTTCTGCGAGCTGTGGAAGACAGGATCTCTAGCTACGAGGGCTGGCCCTGCAGAGGCGGGCCACTTCTGAACATAGCGCCACCCTGATGTCACACGTAGCCTTCCCCGGGTGGGTCACTCACAGTGACGGCAGCTCAGCTGGCTCGTGCCCCCCCCCCACCCCACACCCCACACACCACCCACATTGCCCCTTAGACATGGTGGTGCTGTCTCAGCCTCACTAGGGCTGCATGGAGGTGACAAGTTCAGCACAATGCACCTGGCTGGAACAGCTCACCTTAACTACACGCGTGTGCTGTGTGAACAGTACGCAAACAGCCTGTTTCTGTCCATGCGGGTGCATCCCGGAGGCCGGCACCCTCAACAGCCCTGAGTGTGGGGCAGCGCCAAGGCCTGTGCGGGTCTCGGGAGCTGTGGGGACGGCCTTTAGAACTTGGAGGGAGACACAGCCGTGAGGGGGCTCCGCTACCTGCTGCTCCTTTTGACCCTGTATCGAGGGACAATTCAAATTCTCCCACATGAGCTCATTTTAGTGCGCAGCCAGGGTTTCCAGGACTCTTAGAGCTGTGCAGTCACCCTCACTACCTAACCAAAGGACATCCCCTTCTCCCAGCCAGGCGCTTGACCTCTGTTAAAGAGATAATGCCCCATCTTGCAGACCCCCTGAGTCCAGGCGTGGTGTGCGGGTCTGGGTTTGAACACTTGTGCATTCTAACATCTCCGGAGGCTGACTCAGGTGGGAGAACCACCCCGGCCTGACGGGGAGGAAGCTCTCACCGGAGAAGCACCAGGTTCAGTGACTCACGGGAACACTGTTTAAGGGACCAGGAATTTTTCCAATCACTGTGGTAACTCCAGAGCTGAGTCCAGCCACTGTGACCCATCTCATGGCTGCATGTCTCGGTGATTCGAATAAACATGATGGTTTTTAATGTAGAATTAATGTGATGGTACAAAGATGTCAAACCTACGAGATCCTTCCCTCAACTCTGTTTTTTTTTTCCTCAATATTAGAACCTTTTTAGAAAACGCTTTGCTTTTCATATAAAGTTCCAATATATTGCCATAAGCACTGTACCTCCCCAAACCAGCACATTTCCCCTTAAAAGCCAAATGAGTTCATCATAATTAATGCTATAGAACAAACCCTGCATAATAATAATTAACCACATATTGTTAAGTGCTATCAAAAATGCATGCATTTAATTAGCTGGAAACAACAGTCTCTGTATATTACAACCGAGCTGATGTGTTTCTGGCGACAATCATTCTTCAGCAGGAAGTACTTTTGCTAACAGTCTTTTAATGTATTTATTAGTACTTCAATAATATTGAAGTCGCACGCTAGCAATTTAGTTTAAATATTCCATTTCAATTAAACATTTGACCTCTCTGAACTCTCCAGAATTCTCAAATTAGGGATTGGTTTGTAATTATGCCATTTGTGGGTACAGT
Organism: Myotis nattereri; assembly: GCF_964212035.1. Lineage (NCBI taxonomy): Eukaryota > Metazoa > Chordata > Mammalia > Chiroptera > Vespertilionidae > Myotis > Myotis nattereri. Next base: position 53,994,765 of record NC_138083.1, read on the forward strand.
ATCATAATAACTCTAGAATTGTATTGTTTCAGCACCTAATGGAGACCTTCTGCACAATGAATGATTTCCCGTAAATTGGCACCAGTTCCCTGTGCAGTGGGGACCAGTGCAATGTCACTCAAGGTCACAAGAGGGGAGACTGGCCACAGCTGACCCACAAGGCAGGCGTCAAACTCTGATAGCTGTGCCCTGTTCCCCACCAGCCATTAGGGCGAAGTGTCTCCTTAGACAGGCTTTCTCTCCCCTGAGTGTCTCCTTTCTATGAAATGATATAATATTGCTGAATTCATTTCACCTCCCAAAGCCTGTATGACACTACACTAGTCTAAAATTTATATGTAAATAGCTTTCTGCTAATTGGTGATGAGAATAACTTTCATAAAATATGGGATTATGACAATTTTTTATGTGAAGAATTATCATGATCTTTATTTTTATTCCAAAAAGAAAATAAAAGTTCACCGAGATTCTCATGTTGGATTTGCATTTATATTGGTCTTAAAAGTCACGGTGGCAACTACTACCTGCAAATCAATGTGTAGCTGTGTATTTAAGCACATTGCTTTGAATAAACAGTAAGCAAGGAAGTCTGTTGAATGTCTACTGGATACAAGAGGCAGTTCTTGATCCTATGTTGTATTATATTTTTCTAAAACATTGTATTAGTTTCCATTACTCATCATCTAAACCCGATACCGGCAGGAGTCTGGGTAGGATCCATCCCAGGAAAAAAGTTTTCTCCCCATCTGTGGAGCTGGGAACTAGAAACAAGTTATCTGCTCTCAAATTACAATGCTGTGGTGGCACGTATAGATGCCAATTACAAACATTTTGGTTCAAAAGGGAGGAAACAAAATGGTAAAACTCATGAGATTTCAAGGTCCGGGATCAATTGTCTAGGACTCGTGGCTCCGAGTAATTTCTCTTGTCTCATGAAAGATAGCACTCATTTCCTGCTGAGTGGTTTTCTTAGTCTGAATTTGGGGATCTTACAGCCTTCTTTCATTTTGTCCTCTCTCTCTCTTCCTTTGGGCCACGCTGATGGTGTTTGCTGATAGGAAATTCTCAAAAACCTTGCGGATCTCCTGTGTATGTCACAGGGACAAACCCTTAGACAGGAGGCCCATCCACAGATTTCGTACAGAACTCTGTCATATTTTTGGCTGTGGCTGAGATGACTGAGCAACAATGCTGGAAGCTTCCTAGATGCCCTGTGGTTTGACTGAAAAGACTTCTGTGTCGCACCCATATGTGCTCCAAAGAGCCTTCTAGTGACTGACTACTGGGCCCACTGATCTTTCTGAGGTTTTAGCAAAAGATTAGACAGCCTTACCCTCGGCTTTTGCTGCAGAACACACTTTCCTGTTAGTGATTCTCTTGTTCTTTTTTTTTTAATATATTTTTATTGATTTCAGAGAGGAAGAGAAAAGGGAAAAGGAGAGAGAGAAACATCAATGGTGAGAGAGAATCATCGATCGGCTGTCTCCTGCACACCTCAAACTGGGGATCAAGCCCATAACCCGGGCATATGCCCTGACTGGGAATCGAATTGTGACTTCCTGGTTCATTGGTGGGTGCTCAACCACTGAGCTATGCCGCTGGGTGTAAGTCTCTTATTTTTAGTGTGTTTTGTAATCTGGTTAAGCTGAGACTTCCCCAAATCCTCAAGATTTAGTTTCTTTTATTTGACAGTTCTTTCTTCAATTTCCCTTTCTCTTCCTGTATTTTAGTAAAAGCAGTCCCACGCGATCCTGTGATAGCTTTTCTCTGTGCTCTTCGCTGGTCTACGTTTCTTTACCTGATCTCCGAACGTGTTCCTCCTGTCTCCTCCTCGCCACACAGACACCAGGCAACCTCAACAACCCTGTTTCTGGGTTTCCTTCTTTAACAAAGCACAGTCACAGCTATTTTCTTAACCCTCTGAATGACACCCTGAGACAGGAACTGTTTTAACCCCATTTTACAGATCAGAAAACTGGGGCTTTCATTGGGAGTACAGGTTGCCCTGTCAATAAGCAGAAGAATAAGCACTCAGACCAGATTTTCCAGACTCTTGAGAGATGTAAGCTGAGGTTTCCCCCACGCCTGAGCGACAGTCAGCCCCACATCGAACCCCTCTCTCCATCGGGGTCTCTGCCTCTGTGTCCTAATTGATTCATCCACTAACTCCCCTCCAACAAGTTTCTCTCTCCTGTTTTCCTTTCCTCGGCAATAGTCTCTTTTTCTGCTCCTCAAAATTAAACATAACCTTCAAAATCCAGTTAAATGTTGCCTCCGTAACCACTCCCTGGATCTTGAAGTCAGAGGAGAATGGTCTGTCCAGTGAGGCCCTGTCCTGTTCGGTGCCTCTTTCTGGCTCTGCTGTGTGTACTCAATGCGCATTGTTTGCTTAGGTTCCCAGCTATGAACGTTTCTGAAGGCACGGCTTGCCTGCCACGGTTTTAATTTCTCATAACAACTAGCATACTAAGGGGCCTCTGTGTTTTTAAATGAGTGACTCGAGACAATGGAAGTCAGAGCTCCTCACTCCCCTCCAATACCCTCTCTGCTCTCGGAGAATCATATATAATTTAGTTTTATTACATTTTAAAGAGCATAAAATAAGCTTACACATACATATAAACTAAACTAACCACACACACGGAATAATTATGAAGTCAATAAAACATGCCGCCGTCTTAAGAACACATGTCAATAACCCCGCAGAGGGAGCCAGCGCGGCGACGGGAGCTGGGGACGGGGAGGCTCTTAATATGCCACGGATCTGAGCAGGTTGGTAATGTGATTTGCTGTCTTAACTGTGCTGAGTGATTACAACAGATCAAGGAGTGGGGTGGTGAGGAAAACAAAATTGCGGCTTCAGATTCGATTTCCTCACATCTTCAGGGGTGATTCTGTGCCTCCCTGTGCAGTTTCTGTGGCTCGTGATCAGCCAGGGTGGCGGGGAGTTTTTCCCTGTCGTTCTGCCCATTAGCACGCACAGTGGATTCCTGTTTCCTCAGCACAAGCCCTTGTTTTGGAAAACCATAAATTTCAAGAACACAGACAATAGTGATGCTAAAAACAATCACGAAATTTACATCAGCTATATCCCGTCATGAAGGGGATGTGGAAAATGTGTGATGCTGGGGAATTCAATACCAACCCCAAACCCACTGCTGGTGGTCCTTGGGCACTCAAGACACCCCCCACTTTTGGTCTCCAGGGCTGACTACAAAATGAGGGTGTTCACACCTGTGCATCAGGTTGCCATGGGGGTGCACTGGAGCGCACACATGAAAACAGGGAACAACCTCCTGAAATCCTCACTTTCTTCCTTTGCTCTTTCTTCTTTGTGTTTAAGTCTATCAGTCTCTTCCATAGACTCAATTCATTTAAACTCCCTGATTTTCAGTTTCTTCTTAAGTAGAAACAATAGTAATGTCATCTATTTTATATACGTATTTCAAGGTCATTTTTAGTTAAAATTAGCCACTGGATTTAAAACTACTTTGCTGATCATGAGGAACTCCACAAACACTGCCTGTTGAATGGCTCCTACTAGTCAAGTCTTCTTTGACCTTCTCTTGAATCCTGTTAGGTGTACCTTGTTGTGTGTGAATATGAAGTAGTCCGTTCTTTAAAACTGAATGTCACCAAATCTTGAAAGTGGTCAATCTCATTATATTAGTACTAGAGGTCCAGTGCAAATTTGTGCATGAGTGGGGTTCAGCAGGCCAGGCCCAATCAGGGTGGATCAGGGCTGGGCCTGTCGGGAGGAGGAGATGGCTGGAGGTTAACCAGCTGGCCTGCCAATCTAGGATGGGGCCGAGAAGGGGGAGGGGCTGCAGGAGGTTGGCTGGCCAGCCCCACCCCCTATTGAGGTGGGGGAGTGCAGCATTCAGGGGTGGGACTGGCCGGGGGGAAGGGCCGTGGGGGGCGGGGGGGCATTGGCCGGCCAGCCCCACCCCCCCATATAGGGCTGGTTTGCTAGCCGCAATGAGCATCATAGCAACTGGTTGTTCCAGTCATTATGGCATTCCAGTTGCTGGCTTTTTATATATATAGGTGTGTGCTAATTGTGAAATATGAAACATATACTCCCCCACCAAAAAAAAATCTCTATAGCTATATGATATGAGAATATTCAATTTTCTCAGTAAAGAGGAAAATGAAGTCAGTTATCTGCCTAATTCATACACATGATATAAGAATTGGGGGCATGAAATGACAAGTTAAAAAAAAAACACACTATTTTTATACAACTATCCAACTTTGAATCAGTACATTTTTAAAATATGATTAAGCGACATGATTAAACCCTTGAAGAGGTCTGGATCTGCTTTCTTTCACCTCCTGAAGACACTTGAAACCAGGCCGGCAGCTGGGAGGGAGTGTGGCCCTCAGGGCGCTGCTGGGCCGGAGGGTCTCGGTGGCCACACTTGGTCCATGGGGGTCTTGGCCAGTCCAGGCCACCAGCCAGGCCACTGAGGGCTCCTGGCCTCATCTTCTCACCTCGGCAAAGGACCCTGGGGTTTATTCCATGATGTCCTGGCTGCACACTCACCTAAGCCTTTATGCGGCCTTTCCCAACACCCCAGAAGAACTGGAGAGTTTGTGGATGACACAGCGGGGGTCTCTCAGAGGACAAGGCGGGGCAGAAAGTCCCCTCCAAGTTCAAGGTCCTCTGGGTGTCTGCTCAACATATTTATCTAATGTTTTTACTGTTTTTCTTCAAAGACAGTTAGATTTAGTAGAAATGCTTACAATTCTGAATGCACTGTATTGTTTCTGAGAGGGATGTAGAGAGCACTGGTGTAATACCAATAATGGCAGATCAGGCATTCATTTTTATTCACCAAGAAGAAATAATAACAATATAATGTCCTCAGTGTGGGGGCCGGTGGGGAAAGAGCAGAAAGCAAAGCTAAAATAAAGAAAATAAAAGCCCTGTGGTCACCAAACATGCTGCACAATGCATTTTCCCTCTTTCGAGAGGTGAGGGGATAGGGTTTCTGTCAATGAAACCAAATGTTTACAAATATTTGAGCCCATAAATTTGAAGAGAAACTGAATACAGAAAATTCTTGTTAATGCAGTACATTTTCTGGTAATTTTATAGTCCAATTTTCAGCGATTCCCCACAGAACGGATGCAGTTCAAAGGCAATTTTATAAAGTACTTTGCAGATAACTATTATCTGCTAATTATTAGAAATTGCATGTTGCTGTTAATTGCATAAATAAATTGTTTTATCTGAAAGCCATTAAAAAAATGTTTGGTGTTTGAAGCATATAGGGTTTTGATGTTCCCGCATAAAACGTTTAACTGTTTAACTCTAGAATAATGACATGCTGCTGAGGCGATTTTGTAGACTAATGGGTGATGGGGGGAGGGGCGGGGAGATCCCCTAACATGTATTTTACTTTATTTCCATGACATACTTCAGCTGATTACAAACCTGCAGAAAGAGAAATTGAAAATATTTACCAATTCATTAGAATGATATCCATAATGCCATATTTTTTAAACCCTTAAAATAGATTTATGTAAATATTTTCTTTTTTCCAAAATAGTCCAATTTTCAATGTTCTATTTTATTAATATATTTTAATTATAACATTCAGGGGTAAGTTTATAGTTGTGAGTATGTGAAACACCATTTATTCTTATTATTATTTATTAATTATTGTATTATTTCCCATATGAACAGCTGTAAACCTACTTTTGGCCCACCCTGTATATTTATAAGAACAGTTGTCTTTGACTTTCCATGCAGTAACTGAGAGAGAGAGTTTGAGGGGAAATGCTGACAGAACTGGAAGTGCAGACTCATGGGCCCTATTGGTGGGACTCGGCTGGTGGGACCATGCATGAGTGGAGGACGTGTTCTGGGAGAAACGTGTGGGCACGGAAGGCGCTGGTATTGCTCTGGGTGAGGATGGAGGCTCGCTCAGTCCTCCCTGGGAGATGACAGGTTTGGCCCCGACCCCATAGCCCGTGTCCCGGGCAGGAAGTCCCTCCTGCAGGTGGAGGAGGAGGGAAGGGGGCAGGCACAGGCCTGTCCAGAGCCGCCTGCGGGTGCTGACCTGGACCCCTGGATGCACCTTGAGGTTCTGCCATGTGTCAATTTCTGTCCAGACCCCCCACCTCCAACCTTCCCATCCCTACTTCCTGGACACGCCCAATTTTACCTCCTCCATGACCTTCTGCGTCCCCCTCTGTCTGGCCCAGAGGAGGTGCTCAATACAAACTTGTTAAATAAATGAAAGATAAATAAATGGACTATTTTAGTGTTTTGTTTTGCAGTGTATCTTCTGAGGTGAGGGATTGCCACTCCTTGGGAGGATTTTCTGGGATCAGGTAACATTCTCTGAACAAAAAATAAGATTAGAAGCCCCTTCTCAAGAGAGTCATAGCCTTGCCCAATAATATAATTTTTATCCTAAAACGCACTTGCTATATGATTTTCAACAGAAAACAGTTTCCATGCATATGAAGGCCTCCATCAGTAGATATACAAAGTTTTCAACAGAATCTAAAAACGTAGAGCTATGAAGAAATGTTAGAGACCATCCCGATGCTAAAATATGGGGCAAAATTTTCTGTTTGAAAATATAAGAATAAAATATGAACTATGAAAAAAATGGTGTTTGCCACACACCTGCTCCTTGGGCTGTCTGGATTTACTACACAGATAAAAGATTGAAAGCTATAGAAACTGTCTAAAAAGAATTTTAAGGGAGATTTTTATCTCTGGTGACGTTGGGAAATATAATCACTGGCTGCTTCCAATCTTTATCTGAAGCCCTGTGATTCAAGTGGCTTTTTTCTCAGGATCTGCCTGGAAGTTGTTACAAATTTTATCAAGTGCCGTGACGTAATCTTTCCTTGCCATCGACTTCCTTCTATGATTGCGAATTTGTTTTTCTGATCTGAAACTTCTGCATCTTTCTCCTGGCGAGTAAAGCGGGTCCCTCTACAATCTTAATTATTTAGGAGAAGCAAAGGGGGAGAGGGAGGGAATGAAAAATAAAAACAGCATTTCATAACATCAGGAAAATTGTATCAAATAAAATGTGCAAACATTTCACTTTTCTCCATTTCTTCCTTGCTCACAGTTCCTGGTCACTGGTTAACAGATACTTATTAAGTGTCACGGGCACCAGGCATGATACCAGAATGTAGGTGTGGGAGCAAGTATGGCCCCACAAACCCTCCCACCTGTACACCCTCACGCCTAGGATTGAGTGAAAGGATCACAGTGTTTGTCTTACTTTTTACTACGTTAAAACATCCTTACTGAAGTCCCCTTTAAATTGCCCAGCCCACCACTGTCCCGTGGGTGACACTCTCTCCCCGCTCCTGTGTGACGCTGTCTCACACACCTCCTGGTGATTGACAAGGTAAGGTTGTCAGCTGTCACCCATGCTGCCTGGCCCTGTCGCAGCCTCCGGTGGCGTCCGGAGATCCCTGGTGTCCCTACTAAGGTATTGTAGGATTGCATCTATGCTTAGGAGCCCAAGTTATCATGTTGCTGGAGAAAAGTTGTTGTTGTTGTAGGTTTCACTCCAGAGACCCACGGAGTCTAAACTAACGTAGCATCGACGGGTGCGTCCACAGCTGACATGCGTTGAGCATTTACTGGGCTGCGGACAATACTAAGGAACTTGCATGCCTAACCTTACATAACCCTCATAAGGACGGAAGGCCCTATGGTCATACCCTACAGGTGAAATGCAAATAAACTACAGAAAGCTTGAGAAATCTTTGCCAGGCTTCAAAACCCCCGGGACGGAACTTAACGGCCGCTGTGCCTGTGTGAGGCTGAGGGAATGAGCTCATGAAACTCAGTAGCAACCCTGCTGGGACAATGCTGTCCTGCCGGGTCCCTCTGGGGGCTCCAGTGGGTTTGTGCCTGTTTTGGGGCAGCAGTGATGAGCACTGGGTCAGGGTTCCCCGGTGAGAGGTCCAGATGGATGGAGACGGGGGGGGAGGTCAGCTGGACTGAGGACCCCAGAGTATCGGGTCCCAATCCCGGATCCTGTACCTGTCGCCGTCTATGGAAAAAGGCCGGGATGGTGGTGGGCTATGCAATTTAAAGGCGAACTTTAATAAGCATGTTTTAAAAGAGTAATCCTCTTTGAGGATTTGAATAAATTAAGGGTCTCCAAGGGGAAATTATCTTGGTGATCTGGTGGATCCCATGCTGTTTTTGCAGGAGGGGCCGTGAGAGCTGAGGACAGGAGAGGAAGCCTCCTGACCACAGAGTAGCGATGGAGCCTGTGGCCCAGGGTCACCAGCAGCCACCGGGAGGTGACAACTCAGTAAAACCCATTCCCCCAAGAGCCTTGGAGGCAGCCTCGCCCTGCTGGCTCCTTGACGGCGGCCCAGAGAACTGATTTCAGACTCAGAACCTGAAATAACCCCTGGCGGACAGTGGGCCTCCTGGAAAGCCAGTTTGCAAGTTCTCCAGAGTGGAAAGAAAAGAGACTACTTTCTCGTTCCGCCACCTCCACTCCAAACAAAGGCCACAGGTGACAGCCAGCTCTGCGCCCTCGGTGTGGGATGCAGGTGGGCGCTGGGCATCCCCATCCCTCCTCACAGTCGTCAGGGGTCTCCTTCGCTGTGACCCAGGCCTGCGTGCCAGTCTGGCCCTGCCTCCCGCCCTTCTCTGCTCTGCGATGCTCTAAGCCCACCTGCCTCTGGGCCAAGTCCCTACTCACCGGAAATTCGCGGTTCCATTGACTTTGAGGTCCCATTAGAGCCCTGATAAGCCAGGCTCTGAGCCTCGGCTAATAGGGAGCTTGCTCGCTGGAGCCAAAGCAATGGGTCGCTTGTGGCCTCTCCAGGAACTGAAGAGGCACTTCCGCAGCGTTTCGGTGAACGCTCTTGCGTGCATGGAGCAGCTGGTCTTCCCGAGGCCTCACCTGCTGCAGCCTGTCCCCGCACCGAGCAGCTCTGAGGGGCCCTGCGGTGCCATCCGCACGTGCCCTACAGCACTGTCTCCCCATGAGCTGCTTCTCTTCTTCTTCTTCCGTAAAAGGAGACAGCACTGCTGACTGTCTACCCCCCGCAGCCCATCTACCCACCGTGGCCCACCATCCTCCCGCTGGCCCTGTGACTCCGTGTGCCCAGCGGCAGGGACAGGTGGTGGCCACAGAAGGTCACAGGGGCCACATCACGGGAGAAGTACCTGAGTGACACTTCAGTTTCTCTTTGAAAGGAAGGCGCTGGTTTCTTCCCAGCTTTCTCTCTGTCTCCAGGGCAAGGAGGCAGGCAGGGCCTCCGTTGAGGCCTCCTGCCTGGGACAACACCCTTCCCGCTGCCTGTGCAGGCCAGGTCTCCCTCTACAGGCTCTGAGAAGCTTCTGGGAAGCTGGGGGCAACCTGACCCTTTGCGTGTGGCCTTCAGATCACCGGGTGATAATTCTGTGTTCCCATCGGACCCGGACCGGGACTGAGGTCTCCTGCTCTGGTTAACACTGGAGCTGGACACAGTGCCCGAGGAGAGGCCCACCCCACCCCACCCCACCCTGGCAACCAGCCTGGTCTGTACATGAGATGAATGACCTGACACCGGGGTCCCTCTCCAGGCCCCTGTGTGTGAGTGCCTCCCCCCCGCACCCTGGCCCCTCAAGCATCAGTAAAGCATCAGCAGAATCGGGGATTGACCGAGGCGCTGGAGGTGCGCACATCGCCTTTCTGTCATCGCGCGGGATAATCTTTACCTCTCATTAAACAAGGCCAATAGCAGCCGTGTCACGGTGATTCTCCGCAACCTCTTCTGACAGAGAAGGAGCTGCACCTGGCACCCGGGAGTCAGAGGCGGAGCTGGGAGACAGGTGCACAGCCAGGCCCGGGCGGGAGTGTGTGTGCCGCACAGCGGTGGGCCCATCCCCCCGGGAGGCCCTGAGGGTGCAAACAGGGGATCCCTGCCCCCAACCAGACCAGTCACTGGGTCCCTGTCTGTCTGTCCCTCCTGATGCCGGGCACTATGGTGTGAGCATCTCTGTGAGAGATAACTGACCTGTGGTGGGGTCTCTGTCCTCCTCACCCGGACGTACCGAGAGGCACTGAAGGATGGCGTGGGCTCTGCCTTCCTGTGCCCGCAGCAGGAGGCTGCCAGTTCATTTTGCTTTGTGTGTTTGGGGGTTTTGTGTGTCTTTTTTTTCTTTCCTTTCCTTTATTTTTCCCCACAGAAATGCAAACTGAAGCAAAGCGAATTCCCAGTCGGCAGGATGGAGATCTGTCTCTCTTGTCTCCTGGTTTCTGGAATAGCATCTCTTAAGCTGTTAGAGGTGCTTGCCTCCCCCTGTGAGTAGCAGGAGCCTGGCCCCTCAGGGCCTGGTCTGGGGACTGCGATGGCCTCTAGAGAAAAGACCCCCACACACACACTTACCATGCCAGCACCTTGGTGGCCTCGTTTTCCAGGGTCTGGGAGGGGCACCCCACAAGGAAACTGCCAGCGTCCATCTGGGTGCCCCGCATGCGGCCGGCTCTCCCAGGCCTCGAACATCTCACCTCTGGTGCCAGAGTCTTGTCACATCCCATTTTCTTTCTTTCCTGTGCGACCCTCCCCCCCACCTCCTCACCCCCCTACCGCAGTTCATAATATTCCACACGCTGAGTGTGAGCCCAGCAAACAAAGAGCCCTTTCTCCTCGCAGAACTGCCAGAATTTACAGCAGCCTTTTCTTCCGGTGCCTGGCACTTCCCCTCAATTCCTTAGATATACTTGGTGGGCAAGTGCGTCATCTCTGTTTGAATCTATCACACAGAACAAGCCCTTCTCTCCACGTTAATGCCATCCCCCCGGTAACCAGGGGGCCGGGGGCAACAACGCAAAAACAGAAAATTTGTCAATGAACATGCAGAGCTGGTGAGAATTTATCTGGTCCTCAACCTCGCCCCCTCGTCCCACGATCTCTCATGGGCACCTGAGAGTTTCCCGGGAATTGCTTTCCCACACATGTCACTGTCCACACCCAGGTCCGACGGACGGGTCCCTCAGCCCCGTGGAGGCAGCTTGGCTACTTACTTCTTTTTCAAGTGCAACCAGTAAACTTTGCCTCTCGGATCATCTTTGCCAGAGATCCCAGCTGCGCCCTGGATGACGTTCCCACGTAGGGAGTGGAGCTGTGTGTGCTGAGAAAAGCCTAGATCATAATTTTAAATTAGGCCACCAGGTTTTGCCTTGCTCAGATTCGATATAAGACTCGTTAGTCTTTTGTGATGATGGAGCCTCCTTTTTAACAGAAAATGAACAAATCAATATATTGGAAAAGGAAAATAAACGTAGACTGGGTTTGGGAGGAAAGGGCTCTGAGGGTGAATGATGGGAAGGCGAAGACTGGAAGGTGGGAGGGCGGTGAGCACACACAGGGACAGCGCCAGGACGCAGAGACAGGGGGACGCATGCTGTCCTCTGCCCCGCCCCCCGGGCACACCGGTCAGGGGACCAGCTTTGTAACTGCCTCTGCTACCTGTGCCCCTAACACATGCCAACAGCCAGTTTTGGGAGGAGAGCCGCTTCTAACGGTGGGTGGGAAACGTGGAAACGTGGCGCTTCCCTCTCAGATGAGTTTCCCAAAGTCGATCAACATTTCTTATAAAACTCAAACCTCGGGGACTGAGCCACGTGCAGTAGCCGAGTGCAAGTTCACACTCCAGGGTCACCAGCGTTTCAGTAACGAACAGATCAGCACCCTCAGGGGGTCGGCTGCTCTCTTCTGACTTCACCTGGAACGCCTCTCCTGACTGTGCGGTCCGGGGCACATCGAGAACCTCAGCCCCTGGCTCTCTCGGGAGCCGGTGCACGTGGCCACATGACACGTTCCAGGTTCAAGTCCTAGAGAAGCATTGCTGTGTGACACCCCCGAGACGCGTGGGAAGGGACGTTATAACCTGTGCTTGTCTGGGGCTCTGTTCTCTCGACAATACCAGCATCGATTACCTTCGGACACAGTAGCTCAGGAAACCCAGAAAAATCCAGTTTCTGCGTCAGCCTGCATGCAGAGGACCGCTCAGCGCCTGGCTTTGAGCCTCGGCATCCACACCTTCCTGGGCCCGGGAACAGAGGGGCCAGGGGTGGGCAAGTATTTACATAAAGTACGGGGAGGAAATGAGCTGTGAGGTCACTGGCTTTCTTGAATGTCAAGTTCTCACACTTATAGATAACATTTATCGGTGTGTTTTCTTTGGTTCGGGGCCACGATGCTGCGGCTGGGACTCGCCCCGCAGGTCACTGTGGGTGGACAGCTCCCCAGCTCAGCCGCGCATCGTCTCCTCAGCCCGGGCCTTAGATCTGCTTCTGTTGCCACCACTGATTTTTCCAGGGAAGCCCGAGCCGGGAACCCAAGCTCGCCATGGAGATGGGTGGGCTTGTGTGGAGAAGAAACGCTAAAGCTCTTGCACAAAAGAAACCACACCCCCCAAAACCACAGACCCAGACACGCCGGCTCGCAGTTCCACCACAGCGAGCTGTGAGGGACAGGTCTTCCCAAGATCAGAACCCAGCAAAGTACTCCCGTCCCGCGGGGTGGTGGTTAAGCTCTGTTTCCTCAGTCAGGTTTTGACTATGATTCAGCAGAACAGTTTCCACCCCTCCGTGTACACCGGGCTATGCCAGACAGCAGAGCAATAGCGGTAAAAATGACGGAGATGGTTCTGGCTGCAGAGAATTTCCATCGAGGGCACGATTGGAGCACACAACGAGGTGATGACCCTGCAAGGACTGACCTGGGGTGTCCCAGAGGGGCTGGCACCCTGAGAACCTCGACCCTGTCACGTGAAGCCATGCGCTTCAGAGCCCAGCACCAACGTCTTCGCTGTCGTGCCGTGGGGCGTCGTCCTCGGGTTCCCAATCACAAAACTGACCTGTACCTGTCCCAAAGCATCAGTTGAGAAGGGAAGGAGTTAAAACATTTCAGGTACCTGGCATAAGGCCAAGCTCATGTGAATATATTATCATCATCATCATCATTGTCATTTAGCGCCTACCACAAAGTCTGGGGCATGTTCAGTCCTCCGTTAAGTTTTGTAGAATGGAATGCATTCATTAGTATTGTTACCCTAGGATTCTGTCCCCCCAGCGACCACACTGAGTTACTGGAAACCAAGGTTAGCCACAGTGAGTGACTTGTTAGATGGCACACTGCCCACCTAGGAGGCCAGGGGGCTGCTGCTCTGGAAGAGCAGGGCAGGAACCTGGACATGACAAGCTGCAAGTTTGCTGCGATGTGAGTGAGAACAGGGTGGCACTGAGGCAGCACAGCTGCTATGATATGCTGTAGGACAGCAAAATAATCCATGACATTTCACTGAGAAACTACACACCCACTGGGCCCTCACTGACAACCCAGATACTATAACTCACAGGCTCTGCTGAACACACGGAGCTGAGCTGCTGGTCAGGGCACAGCTACGGGCCCATAATTAGGGTGCAGTCGAGTAAAACAGAACCAAGACGTGTGGTGCAGGGATTCTGTCGTGACGAGCTTGGCTATGGAAGGTCCAGGCCCTGCCTGGCAGGAGATACGTGCTCGGCCAGTGGTGGCTGTGATTGGGACACTGGGTCACAGGCAGTGATGCCAGAAAGGGCGGGTTTAAGGAAGGCACCCACCTGTCAGGCCCGGCATCCAGGTGAACACTGAGCAGCAGTCACAGAGAACGGGGGGGGGGGGGGCGGGGGGGGCGGGGGGGGCGGGTCACGGTGCCAGTCAGACTTCTGGGGCAGTGTCCGTGGGGATCAGACAGGGAGTGAGAACGGGACAGTGGATGTGACAGCATTGCCCTGGGGTCAGGGCTGAGTCCAGATGAGCAGATATGACAAGTTGAGTCAAGGACCAGGAGGAAGGAGAGAAATAGGAGTTGTGGAGCAGCAAGAACAGAACCGATTAGTGGGCAGCGGGTAAGTGGATGGGAACGGCGGGTGAAGGACTCACGTTTCCCTGCGGGGACCATGTCGGCTCCCTCTCCACTCTGAGGTCCGGGGTCCCCCGACTCCTGGCAGCTGGCGGGGCGACTGCAAGTCCAAGATGCTGACAACGTAGAAACAGGACATGGCGATTATGATGAGGAAGGAAAGGGGAAACTGAGGTAAGTGTAGGAAACATCTGTGTGACTTTGGTAGGATTGAAGCTTGTCTGTCGGATGGGGAGGAATGGGTCTGGAACCAAGACCACAGGACGATGGTTCAGCATCTACAGTGATCAGATCGGACACCTGGAAAATCCAAAGAAATCAATCACCTGAAAACGTTCTGAGTTAGGAAACAATTCAGTAAGGCCCCCAGGTGAAAAGTAAAACCCCAACATTAGCACCATCCCATGTGTAACTAATGATCAGATAAACAACATGATGGGGAAATAAAGTTAAGGCGATATGTAAAACATACGCATGAAGGCTCCTTTACACCTTGACCGGATGTTCCAAAAGGAGAATTGTCTGCATTAAAAATCTCATTCTACTTTTCGGTAGAGAGTTTGTATCATGAAGACATCAATTCTACTTGAATTAATTTAAAAATGTCAGGAAACCCTGATAAAGCATCCCTAAGGGATAAACCATAAAATAATATCTATAAAATTGCCGTGGTAAAAAAAAAAAAAGAGTGATAAGCAGGCACCATTCCCACCAGACGCTGAAGCATCCCATAATGTCTATGTCATCGCAGTTGGACTGAATGACAGATAAATCAATGGCGTAGAATAGGGAGTCCAGAACGGACCCAAATACCTATCAGAGACATAGGATATAATAAAGGTGTCATTTCTTATCATTGAGGAAAAGATGTCTCAGTAAATACCACAGGGACAGGAGTGGCAATCTGACAAAAGCCATGTTGATGCCTACCTTGCTGCTGACGTCAAAATAAATGCTCTGCTGAATAAAGCTTGAAATACAAGATAACAACAACAAGGTAAACATTAAAAGAAAACACTGAAAAATGTCCTTAATCTCTGGTTTTTGTTACAGCTGCCCTAGCAAACTCATAGCGTCCAAAACAAGCCCCATTTCAACTAGCAGATCTGGGCCTGCTCTTGAGTGGTTGTGGGAGAAACAGATGAGACAGAAAGAGGCGAGGGCGACACCGAGAGGCAGACGGACAGACGGGCGAGCGAATGGTCGAGTTGACATCGTGGGGCAGTGCTGAGCTGGCATTGGCTCCTCTGATAATTAATGTTCCAGTTCCTACAAGAGTCAGCCCCAACGCTCACCTCTCTTTGGCCATTTCAGCCAGAGGTCAGAGGCAACAGGGCGACCCACGTGCGCCCTTTATCACCAGGCTCTGAGCCTGCCCTGCACCAGCATACGCAGGGAGTCTTATGCGGCAGACACGGCAGAGTTAGCCCTCTGCTCCCAGGAAAGGATGCTGCCAGGGGACCAAGAACCAGGACACAGCGAATAGCACCACAGGCTCCATCCTGCAGCAAATACATCTACAGATGACAGGCCCCCTTATGCCTCATAGAAACAAAAGCTCAATTAGCATTGGACACCACACCATCATAGCGTTCAATTAACAAATCAAAATCATCAAAACAATTTAAAAAGAACTGATTTTAGTCTGTCCTACACTCCATATAGAGAAGAACGCATGCAAACCATCTTCCAGTTTCTGAAAATCCAAGAAATAGTCTACCATGAACATCCTATAGGGTGTCCTAGAAGCACCCTGCAAATGGGGACTGGAATGATAAAGAATTTGGCATCTGTGTTCCCTAAGTGTTCATTAATATATTTCTCTGCGGTTAAAGGAAAACATCTCACCCATCATAACCTGTTGTCTGTAATCTAATTTCACCCTCAATTTACTTGTCTCTGCACCTGAGTAAAGTTCTCCATGGTTATTAATAGATTTCCTAATTGTAACCAGTTTGTAACACGGGGGCACTCAAGTGGCAAATAATCAAGGGAGCATGGGTTTGTTGGTTCCAGCATACGTTGGTATTATAGAGATTGATATAATAGAGATGCATGTGATTTCATATAAAGAGATGATGTAGGTATAGAGACAGAGATAGAGATAGAGAGAGACAGAGAGAGAGGGGGGGGAGAGAGAGATACAGGTACAGATGTGGGTATAGATCTGGACAAGAAGATGGTATAGTATAGATATGGGTATGGATATGTGAGTTTGGGTTTGCTGTGGTGTGGGTATGTACACAGGGATAGGTGAGCTATGGGTAGATACAGATATAAACATAGATACAGATTCTCAGCACCCTGCAATTCTCCCATTTGTAATTGTTCTGTTGGATTGGTCTCCTCGATGACTTGTACATTGTTCAATGATAGAACTAAGCAATAATTTCAGTTAATAAAGTTCCAAAACTTATATAGGAATAGACTTACACTTGCTGACTATAAAGATTAAATCTCCACTCATTATAGTTTTAGAAATTGCTTATTGGGTTGGTTAAGATGCAAGCACCATATTTTCTGTGCATATTCTGATTTTATTTAAAAAGGAGGTTGAACTTCAGCCTTCTTTGTTTTTGTCAATGGAAGTTTATTATCAGAGGTAAAAATAAAATTGTGCTCTTGTCTGAATAACGTATTCGTATGGTATGGGTATGGGAGTTGGTATAGATGTAGCTCTGCATGTGGATAGATGTGCACACATGCACACACACAAGCATACTCACACACAAATGCATGCACACATAACACAAACACACTAACATTTAGCAGCTTCTCTAAACAACGTGAAGTCCCTGTGTGGCAACCATCCCTGAACTTGTGGAATCACAGTAAGTAAAGAGAATGCATGTGAGTGAGGTGTTTTATTTTGCAACAGAATGAACTTTTCAAATACCTTAGTCTCACACAAAATAAGGTATTATTTCAGTTTTATTTCCTTAATTTTTCCAACTTTGCTGAGGTACAATTGGCCAAAAAATTATGTATAGTGAGGTGTACATTACAATGGTTTGATATATGTACACATTGTGAAATGATCACTACAATCAGGCTAATTAACATCCATCACCTCCCATGGTTACTCTGTGTGTGTGTGTGTGTGTGTGTGTGTGTTTATGTGTGGTGTGGTGAGCACATTTAGATCTATTCTCATAGCAAACTTCAAGTATGCACTGTTAACTAGTCCCCACACTATACAGTACATCTACAGAACTTACTCAACTTAGAACTGAAATTTTGTACCCTTTGACCAATATCTAATATTAGTTCACATTACATATAATCTTGACAACCAGCAAATTAAGTTTTTTATTGCTTTGAAGGATAGAGAGACCCCCTTTCTATACATTTGATTGAATACATGTATTATGTATGTATGTATGTATGTATGTATATGTATATATAGATTAGAAAATGATAGATGATGGATAAATATTATATAGATGATAGATAGATGATAGACTGCATCACAGCTATACCAATAAGTCTTTTTACACATTAATTTGATTTATAATCTATAAAATACCAAAGTTCTGGAAATTTAGATGATAAACCAGTGTATTTTGAGCGGCACCTACACTTTCCAGGCATATTCCAGTAAAAAGTTAATTTGACGATTGTAGGAAACTCAAGAGAAATTGGCAAACAGCAGGAGTAATGGGTAACAAGTTGCAAATTAAATATCAAGCAGATAAGCATCATCCAGGAAAAGCAGAATATATCAAAACCCGCGAGCCTCCAGGGGAGGCTGGATCCGAGGAGCCGTATAAAACAGTACCATTAACACGTCACTGCAAGAGTCCCATTTGGAGGAGATGGTTTTGGTAAATGTGGGTGCTTTTCAGCACAACTGTTCAAGTGCAGAAGCCGGGAGGGCGGAAGACCATTCAGTCACCAGCCCTCACAACCCGCAGGCCCGGCCGTAATGAGGCTGCCACTCTAACCCAGGGTCAGTACCACGTGCAGTTGGGGAAGTGGGTAACCTGTTGGTTCTGCACCGCTCCGAATGAGAAAATGAGATCCATTCCTCTTAATGAAATATAGACTGAACTGGGATCAGCAGTCGCTTTATGGAAAATATGCTCACTTCACTCATAAGAAGTTAGCTATGAAGATGAGACAAGGTTTCAGCTTTTTCCCCCTTTCTAAAAAGGCTTCAAACTTGGTTTCGATGTCAACGAATTCAGCCAAAGTTTGGCTGCTTCCCAAAGTGAACAGAAACCTATATTCTTGGCAGGAAATGCTTACACATAGACAGGTTGAATTTTTCGAGGATATTTGTGTTACTGAGCAGAAAGAAATTGCAAACACTTATAAATAAGAAAAGCACATATTCTGGGAACAGGTGAGAAGACAGGGACTCAGATATCCAAGAAGTGAAAAGATGAAGAATAAGACTCTAAGTGGATAGGGTTAGATATCTATTTCAGAGTAAAAATGGGTTCAGTCATTCTTGATGGAATCCTCAGTGTATCAGAATGCAGCCCATCCCTGCCTCCCAGGATTGTTTTGGGGTTCAATATGAAAACGGGGTCCAAGATTAGAACCTGATACAATGCTGGTGACAATGAATGAAATTTCTGAAACTCTCAAATAGGGACTAAAGGGGTTTGAACTTAATGAAGCACTGTGAGAGCCTGGGATCACATCCACGTGGTGAATGACAAATTATGCTGTTTCCTAGGAACTAGCTTCTCTTGGTATGATGCTTATTAATGCTTCCAGCATTGAAGAAATATTTCCATGACTATTTCAGGAGCACCGAGGAACTGGGCCAGGTCAATAGGCCTTTTGAGACGTACTGTTGGTGCATCCACCGTTGCTCTAGACAAAATCCCAGGTAATCCTCCCAGATGCATCATGGTCACAATACCCCAGAGCAGGCACACACGGAACACCTGATCCTCACCAGCTGGAGCCCAGCCGGAGGGCAGCCGTCCATTTCTCCATTTCATTTAGGTCCTACTCACCATAGAGCCAGGTGGACCCCAGAGGCCATTGATTTTACTTCCCTGGGCTTATGTTCCTAAAACCTTGCAAACAGAAGTAAGCTGTGGAGAGCCTCTTTGTGCTTTGAGAATTCTTGAAATATTTCATAACCTCTGTCATTAGAAACTCATGTATATTCCAGCTAAAATGGAGAAGTCCTTGACCTGAAAATGCTTGTGTGCCACCCCTCCCCACCTCACCCCACTCCA
The DNA here is from genome assembly GCF_964212035.1 of Myotis nattereri. NCBI lineage: Eukaryota > Metazoa > Chordata > Mammalia > Chiroptera > Vespertilionidae > Myotis > Myotis nattereri. The sequence goes on from NC_138083.1 coordinate 54,013,866, forward strand.
CCCCCGACCCCCATCTCAGGGTCATCGTGACCGACCTCTCACCTGAGGACGGAGACAAGTGAGTCACATCCGGGGATTCCAGGCTGATGGCACTGTGACAGGGTATCTTCTCTTTATGAAAGGGATCAGTATTCCTGTCTGGCTTTACCTCCCTCTTCCACTAAACATAGGTCATAGGTCAGCCTTCATTTCTCCTTTGCCTCCCATCCTACTCTTCTGTCACATGCACAGCTTTTCTTAATTTTTCCCATGGCTGTTCTCTCTCTCTCTCTTTTTTTTCCTTTTCTTTTTATATCATGTATTCCAAAGACACCAGCCTAGTATATATACTGAAGGGAAGCAAAGACATCAGCCTAATACATATACTGACCTGAAGGTTCTTTAATGTTCTTTTGAAAGTTGCAGCAAAGACAGGTCTGTGGACACGCCCTGCTCCTTTGTGACTCTGGGGAGGAGCCTGTGACAGGCAGTGCTACTGAGCCCTGGACCCAGGTGGCCTCCCGTGCTCATCAGCACCGTCCCAGGACAACAGCCCTGAGTCTCCAGGTCCCACGGGACTGGAGCTGGGCAATGGGGTGAGAATGTGGCCTCCCCCTAATTCAGCCTGGAGCTGCGGCTCCACAGTGTCAGCCATGCTGTGTCCTCCTGTGGGTCGTCCACCTCACAGCAGATGCCGCCAGCTGTCCCCCGCCCGGCCCCTCAACTTCAGCATCAACAGGCGGCAACTCCATCCCACTCTGATGTGCATGGCTCATAAATCTTTTTGTTAAAAGTCTTTAACTATGTAACTGGATTCATTATCCTCTGTGTTTGTCAAAATGCTATTTATAAGTTGCTTGTTTTATTAACCCTGACAGGAAAGAAAACTGGATCTTCGTCTCCCGCTGCTGGAGACAGAGCTGGAGTTTGTCTGGGTGGCTTCTCTGGACATGGGGCACAAAGGAGACACATCTGAATGGGCCAGCCACTAGGAAGGTCCCAACCTCTCTGAGAGCCTGGCCTCGGAGCTGGCCTCTCACCTGGGAGGTTGGCGAGAAACAAGAGCCGCTCCTGACCCATCCCCGCTGGCCTGCCTGGGGTGATCATTCAGTACAAGCGTCTGGGACCAGGTGATTGTGGTCAGATACGAGCTGATTCCACAAAAAAGCAGAGGACAGAGGAGCTGAAGGTCTTTAGACCACCAGGCCTCCGAGTGGGGGTGGATCTCAAGGCAGACGGGTTGAGATGGTGCCACAGATATCACATGCCACAGATTTTCAGCGATTTTATTCCTGACTACATATAGCAAGAACACCTCAGAAGAAGTGGAAGATTAACAAAATATTGGAGAAGAAAAGCATGCTTATAGAAAAGGCCTGAAGAAATGAGCCACTGACGGAAACATGCATTCAGTGTATTTATTTTAAACAGAAAAACTGGTATAAATTCCAACCCTGTAGCACGGACTTGACCCACATTCCCTATGGAACATTTCTGTACAAAATCTCAGCCCAGGATCCCGAGGTCACCTCTTCCAATAGCACATTCCCACACACCGCATCCCAAAAAGATCACAATTCCACTCCTACCCACATAGGTAACTGCCCAGTTCCAACGCATCGTTGGTCAAAAATGAAAATCTCTCTCTTTTTTTTAATACTTTTTATTGATTTTAGAGAGAGAAAGGAAGGGAGAGGAAGAGAGAGGGGGGGAACATCAATGTGGGAGAGAAACATGGATTAATTGCCTCCTGTATGCACACGGACAAGGGATCAAACTCGCAACCTGGGCATGTGCCCTGAAAGGGAATTGAACTGGTGACTGGTGCACAGGACGATGCTCCAACCAACTGAGCCACAGCAGCCAGCGTGAAAATCACTTTTATTAAAATGGAAAATTCACTGCCTCTTTCTATTCCTGTCTGCCTGACTTTTTTTTCTTTGAGGAGCAAAGATAAATCCCAGTAGCACAATTAAAGCACTAGCTAAATATTACTTTGTTGGGCTTAACGATGGATTACAATGTGTGCATAATGACCCAGTTCTAGTAATATCATCTGATTTAGGAAGGAAATCAGAGCCTGCCATATGCTCCCCAGTAAGGTCTCAGAAATCCTTCTTCTCCTTCCTGACAGATCAGCTGACTGCGGGCAAGGATGATGCTGTGCCGTCCTGGAGCCTGAGGTTGAGCACCGCACTCATCAGAGTCTTAATCACGACACACGTGTCATCAGACGACTTCCAAAAGAGAGCAGCGGGTGAGTTAACAACCTGTCACCTGCCTGTTTAAAGTCCCTGTACTGTTCTGAACAGATTCATGCATCCTCTGTGTATATGTCTACTAAAGTGTGTGGGCTAATCTAAAAGAAAAAGATATAAAACAGAAAAAGATGTCAGAGTTGAACACAGAAATAAAGGGCTCATAGCTCCAAACACTGGTTATAGTTCCTCTTTTTAGTAATAAAGTGAGAGATAGCTGACAGAACAGTGTTTTTCAGTTTTTAAATAAAAATTTAAGTGTTGATTAGTGAAAGTTCAATTTCAGAATAGATGTAAATGAAAATTCTGTTACCAAGACATAATATCAATCTTAGCTATATTAGAATTTAATAAGACAAACCACTGATCCATTTAAATCAATATTAATGAAGGGAAAAGAACAATTATTGACTTAAAGATTTTTCAATAATATTATGTCATAATAGCACAAATTGTTACCCAGAATTAAACAGCACTTAGTTCCTACAGCAATGGAGGATGTGTGCATGGTGTGCTCTCATTTGTCTAAGAAAACGGGAACATGTTAGTAAATACTTATATTCATAAAACAAAAATGGAAAGATGGACCACAAAGCAAAAACAGAAATAGGAGCAGGTATATACTGTGAATTGTCAACTTCACTTTGGAGCCATGTGAATATTTTATATGATTATAGATGAAAATGTAAATTCCAAACTATTAAAAAATAAAACTAAGGCTAGAAGTAGTGGACTGAGATTTGAACCACCACTCGCAACAGGGAATCTGGGTTGATTGCCTGACAAAGTACAAGCATAAGCATTCTCCCCAGGATTTTATCACCATCCAGGGTCTACATGCATGCCTTCACAATATCCAGGATATATGCCAAAATGATTGATGTGCAGAGAACCAGAAAACTGACTGGAGATCAGGGACAGCATCTGCAAAGTGAAAAATGATTCAGTGCTGGAACATCGGAAAGAGAACCTATAATAACGATTAGGTAACTGTGCTCCTTAAGATAAAGGAACGGAGCCCTGGCTGGTATGCCTCAGTGGTTAGAGAGTCAGCACAAGCACGGAAGGGTCATGGGTTTGATTCCTAGTCAAGGGCATGTACCAGGATTGCAGGTTCAATCCCCAGCCCTAGTCGGGGCAAGTTCAGGAGGCAACCAATCGATGTGTCTCTCTCACATCAATGTTTCCATCTCTATCTCTCTTCCTCTCTCTCTCTCTCTCCCATCCCTTTTCCCCCCTTTACTCTCTCCCTACCTTCTACTCCCTCTTTAAAAAATTAATGGGAAAAAATATCCTCAGGTGAGGTTTAACCAAAAAAAAAAGAAGAAAAAAAGGTAAAGGAATGGAAATGAAGAAGCACTTAACAGAGGAGTAAATGACAAAAAAGAAAAAGATGGAAAATTTAGAACCGAGGAATAAAATATCTGAATTAAAAACTCACTGAATGGATAAACAGCAGATGGAAATGATGGAGGAAAGAACCTGTCACCTTCAAACAGACCAGAAAAGTACCCAGTGGAGGGTGAGAGGAAAGAGAAGGAACAGAGACTCTGGGACAGTGCAAACCAGATGAAGCCCTCACTGAAGCTCAACAGGGAGGACAATGACATTGGGACACAAAATAGTGTGTGAGGATGAAATGTGTGAAAGCATGCCCAACTTGGTGAAAGACATTACGTTCATAGATTCAAGAGGCCAGGTACACCCAGATGGGATAAAATTAAAGAAAACCAGCCTGATCATCTATAACAATAAAAGCGTAATATGCTAATTAGGCTGGATAGCCAAATGACCTTCCAGATGTCATTCCGGACATCCTTCTGGACAAAGCTGCAGCAGGAGGGGCCAAAGCAGAGGTGGTTAAGGGAGATCAGAAAGACAGGCGAGCAGTTAGTGGTGATCAGGCAGGTAGGCTGAGTGGTTAAGCAGTGGTTCTCAACCTTCCTAAGGCCACGACTCATGTTGTGGTGACCCCCAACCATAAAATTATTTTCATTGTTGCTTCATAACTGTAATTTTGCTACTGTTATGAATCATAATGTAAATATCTGATATGCTATATGTGTTTTCTAATGGTTGCAACCTACAGGTTGAGAACTGCTGGATTAGGGGCAATCAGGCAGGCATGCATAGTGGTTAGGGGCGATCAGGCAGGCAGGTGAGCGGTTAGGAGCCAGTGGTCTCAGATTCCGAGAGGGTGCAGGCTGGGCTGAGGGACCCCCACCCACCCCCCCTCTGCATGAATTTCGTGCACCAGGCCCCTAGTCTATATATATAAAAGCCTAAATGATGCACACTGACCACCAGGGGACAGATGCTCAACGCACAGGATTGGGCTCCCTCCTGTCTGGATTGGGCCTGTGGGGATCGGGCTGAAACCAGCTATCCAACATCCCCCGAGGGGTCCCAGATTGCGAGAGGGCACAGGACAGGCCGAGGGACCCCACCAGTACACGAATCCAGGCACCGGGCTTCTAGTATCACAATAAAAGGCTAAAAGCCTAAGCTCTAGAAAAGTAACTTGTAAACAGCTGGGGAAAAGGCAAATCATGTACAGGGAACAATGATTTGAATGACCACAGCTTTCTCACCAGAAACCACTGTGGCCGGAACAGCCCTTTAAAATACCAATGAAAATATATTAATTAACACAGAATTTCATAGAGAAAGAAACAGCCCAAATAAAAATTCAAAAAGGTTTTTTGTCATAGAAAATGACCAGCTGATCCCAAAATTTACATGGAAATGTCAAGGGCCTGGCATAACCAAAGCAGGTTTAAATAATAAGTTGGAGGATTCGTTACACTTTCCTTCAGGTCTTACAATCAAGCTACAGTAATTGAGGTAGTAGATGTTGATGTTGGTAAATTGGCGTACAAATAGACCCACAGGACAGAACAGAGTGTGGACATAGGCTCACACATCCGTGGCCAATTGAGTTTCAATAATGGTGCCAAAGAAATTCAATGGGAAAATAATTTTTCAGTAAAAGGTGCTTCATCATTGGATTTCCATAGAGGGGGGAAATGAACATTAACTGTTACCTCCCAATATACACAGAACTTAACTCAAAATGAACCTAAAACTATACAACTTCTAGAAGAAAATATTTGTGGTGTTGGGGTAGTTTGAGGTTTCTTAAGTAGGATGCAAAGGAGTTTAAATTATAAAAGGAAAATTGATGAATAAGATGATCAAATTTAAAGACATTTGCTCTTTAAACAACACCACTGAGAAGGTGAAAATTCAAGTCACAGGCTGGAAGACAGAACACATACATTAGATATAGGACCTGTGTCTACACTATATAAAGTGTTTCCACAACTCAATAATAAGAAGGCTGACCATCCAATGGGAATGGGGCAGACACATCACAGAAGGGATCACGTGGTTAAGTTTGAAAAGTACAAACAACATCCAACCACAACCACTTGAGGGCTTCCCTGAAAGTGCAGATCCTGGCAGCTTAACTTCCAGATGGAAACCCAGGCTGCGTAGGCACGGAAACGTTCGTGTTTTCTTATTTTGACACTGAGCTCTGAAATAATACTGTTAACTGTTAATCTTTCATTTTCCTTTTTTTAAAAAAAATAAAAAAGAGAGAGACTGGCTTTTAACACTAGGCCACTAGGCAGCTGCTAAATCTAAAAGGTTACCTAGGTCTAGTTCTTCTACTTCAGACATAAACATCAAGTCAATATCCCCTCAAAGCTGTTCACAGGTCAGTGAAACCATGGTCATAGCCACCGGGACTCAGTGGCTCACCAAGATGGGTAGCCACATAGAAGTTATAACAAGGGGAGGTGTTTTTGCATGATTCCAAAAGTTTTTTCCTGGAAATCTAGAAATGCTAGAAAGATCTTGTCATCCCGACAGCCCTTTGTTGGCAGGGTCCCCAGAGCAGTGAGGTCTGCACAGCACGTTCCTGGTGGTCACCAGAGCAGCCAGCAGTGCATGACCCCTGGTTCACGCGGGCAGGGAGGTGGGAGTCTAAGTTGAGCTTGATGCTACAAAAACAAGTGTGTTCCTGTGAAAGGCTTTTCCGAGTTTGATAAACTGTATTGTGTCCATGATTGTTCATTTGAGAGACCACTAATCTGAAAAGCCTTGTTTTAAGAAGATAAATGCAAGTAAAATGCAGTTAGTTAGTCGATGGGAAAGGTGACGATCTGTTATTAGGAGCTGATCCTGGTCTAGTGAGTGACAGGCAACAGCTTCTCGATTTTATGCAGCGCCAAGCAAAGGACGGTTTTGCTGGGAATTTTGCAGAATTAAAAAAGAGAGGAGAGATGGGGAGTGGGGAACATAACAGCTCTGGAATTGACAACTCAGTTCAACTTAGGGGGAACTTTTGAAGTCTTGACAACAAACTAACTTTTTTCGACACCCTTCTTTCTCTTCCTCTTTAGCAGCAAAGCTTTCTTATTTCAACAATATGGGACTAGAGAGAGAACAAATGAACGGAACTTTCAGATATTTGTAGGAAAATGAGCGCCATGTTTTCAATAAATTTTGTCTCCTCTTGGTTAGAGAACATCGCCTAACAGATCTGAATAATTTCTTGTCCTGTTAGTTCCTTGGGATCCCAGCCGTCCCCGGGAAGCTGAGCCCGTGAACCTGACCTGTGGGGACAGGGAATGGGAGGTGGGTGTCCTCAGGGGCCAAGCCCTTCACATTCTCACTCAGTGACGAGTGTTTTGGGCGGTCAGGGACAGGGCTCCAGCGTGTGGCTGTCTCACCTCAGAAGTGTCTGTACTGAGGCTGTTCGTCGAACACATAAATTAGTACACTCCTTGTTCTGAAAATGAACGTATGGCTACATGCACTTGTTACATTGTGCTATAATATTTATTACTAAAGGCCCAGTGCACAAAATTTGTGCATGGGTGCGGGTGTGTCCCTCAGCCCAGCCTGCACCCTCTCACAATCTGGGACCCCTCAAAGGGATGTCTGACTGCCGGACATCCCTCTCGCAATCCGGAACTGCTATCTCCTAACCCAGCCGTGGGCAAACTACGGCCCACAGGCCGGATCCGGCCCATTTGAAATGAATAAAACTAAAAAAAAAAAAAAATGACCGTACCCTTTTATGTAATGATGTTTACTTTGAATTTATATTAGTTCACACAAACACTCCATCCATGCTTTTGTTCCAGCCCTCCAGTCCAGTTTAAGAACCCATTGTGGCCCTCGAGTCAAAAAGTTTGCCCACCCCTGTCCTAACCACTCGCAGGCCTGCCTGCCTGATTGCCCCTAACCACTCACCTGCCTGCCTGATCACCCCTAACCACTTGCCTGCCTGCCTGATTGCCCCTAACCGCCTCTGCCTCGGCCCCCACCACAGTGGCTTCGTCCTGAAGAACATCCAGAATGGCGTCCGGAAGGTTGTCTGGCTGTCTGGTCTAATTAGCATATTATGCTTTTATTATTATAGATGCCACCAGGCCATACTGAGTTAAACTCAGTGACATAAATTCTGTGAAGCACATGTACTTTTACAAATGTGGCCTTTATACCATTTCCATACCTTCATTCCATGGGCTCTTGCTGGGAAAAATCTACAGAGTTGACTTTTGGAGACTTGTTTCCTTCTGGGCCCCCCAGCCATCCCCCACCCCCGTTGTGCTGAGACGGACCTTGGGCTGGAGGCAGAAGCCGCAGTGAGCTCAGAGGCTCTGGGCACTCTGGTTTGGAACGCTCTTCTGCGAAGGGCACTGTCATGAAAACTGAGGCAGAAACAGGTGAATATGACAAAGAACACCCTGTACATCTGAGGACAAAGGAAAATATTTTAAATAATATTATCTCTGTTGTTGTATTTATAAATGAATAGGGTAAAAACTTAAAACATAAAGTTGTTTAAAAGTTATTTTGTGCCACCATATATATGCGTTGTTAACATAGTGAACATTTTACTATTGTAGACTCTTCCAAGTTTTTTCTATTTGCATGGAATGTGTAGTAGATATAGATAGATGATAGCTAGAAAGATGATAGATGATAGATAGATAACACATATAGAGTGGATACTCGATACCTGCTCTTCAATAACAGACTTTTTATCCAACGATATATCTTGCACATGTTTATGTGGCAATAAACACACATCAGCCTCACTGTTAATGGTTGCACAGTATTCAGGGTTGTACTATTCTCACCTGTTTTGAACAGTGATGTTTACAATAGGCATTCCTCATGTTGTATTTAGGAAACAAAGATTTATCTAATTATTTTTATGGGGTAACTTCCAGAAGGACAGTGGCTGGGTGGGTGTGGGGCTCACAGGGAAGGCTGTGCCTGAGTCCCCAGCAGCGGCGGGGCTTGGAGAGGAGCTGCCAGCCTGTGCTCCTATGACAAGTGCAAGCAAAGGCACCGCCACTGGAGTTTCATTCCAACCTGCCCCGCAGACAGATGCTTCGTTGGGTCTCAGTAAAGGGCTGCAGCAAAGTGGGAGCAAGTTTTCAGGTGGAGGCGATGAATCTAAAAATCAAATACAATGAACTACAATGACCTGTAGCTTAGTTCTCTGAGCGTTCGGTAATGCCTCGAGGAGTGTTGGGTAGACGTTAACAGTGACTGACAACAAGCCCAGGGCACCTTCTGTTGGTCTCATTGCCTAGGGAATATTACAGAAGGACATGGGTCTTTTGAGTCAGTGGAGGCCAATAAGCAAGTTAAAGTACTGATAAATCTTTATTTTACCATGCTTGTTTTACTAAAGCCAGTTCTTTGGGGTTTGGTAAGTCTTGAGTAAATAGAATTTAAGGATTATAATACCAGGTAGAAACTTGAATACTGCTTGTTAGAAAAAAAGCATAAGTGGTTTGTATGGGGGTTGTTTGAATATATCTTTATTGTTGATAGTATTACAGACATCTCCCATTTTCCCCTCCTTGATCCCCCTCCTCCCAGCCCCTATCCACCACGTCAGGTCTTCACTACCCTATTGCCCGTGTCCATGGGCTATGCATGTAAGTTCTTTGGTTTGTCTCCTCTTGTCCCCCCAACCCCACATCGAGGTATGAAGTTGGAGGAGCTCTCAGTTTTCTCGGCACAACTCATCGTCTCCTCATGAAATCACTGTCGCCTGCAAAGCATCCGGCTCCCTGTGGCAGCCAGGCCCCAGGGCCCCTTGGACGCAGCACTTGTACCTTAAGCATTGACTCCTAGTGTGTCTCTGTGGGACAGGGGCTATATGTTTTGGTCCAAATATTCCCTGAGGTAACTTTCAAAAACTATAGACAGTTTTTTTCCCCTTAAAAATGACAAGATTTTTCTCCCTCTCCTCTGTGTCATTTGTCTCCTTGAGGTAGATTCCTAAAGAAACAGCAATCAGAAAGTTGCTAATTGCCTTTCTCATTTTATAGTGGCAGCTTAGATTTTATTTTCCTCTGGCAGTAAAGTATTATTAAAAGTTGTTTGATTTGATTTTTTTTTTTTTTTTGCCCATCTCAATGTTTCAACAAATGCTCATTTAAGATCGCAGTTTAGTGCGTTGTTGCTTTCTTCTCCTAAAAAGTTCAAATTGAAAAAAATAAAATGGGCTACTCGGAAAGATTCTCGTGCCTTCATTCTTTTTACAATAAGACTGTAATTTCGCCAGGGGATTGTCAAGGGCTGGGGGTGGGGGGGAGGGGGGGGAAGGAGACATATGTAATACCCTTTGTAATACTTTAAGCAATAAAAATAAATAAATAAATAAAAGACTGTAATTTCTATATCTCAGAGTTGGAGAAGTAATGTGAATTTTTGTTACCTTGCCAATCAGTTTCCAAAGTGACACTCACACCCGTGCTCCTGCCAACACAGGTGCCCTCCCACAAACCCCGCCAGGGCAGTGCCACCAGCCATGTGGCTTACCTTCTTCTCGTGCAGGTTTGCAGTACTGGTTATGAAAACGCCATATGAAACACATGGTTTGGCCCTAGCCAGGTCTCAGTTGGTTAGAGAGTCATCCCCATGTGTCAAGGTTTCGGAAACAACCAATGACGTATAAATAAGTGGAACAACATGTCTTTCTTTCTCCCTTCCTCTCTCTCTCAAGTCAGTTCCTCATTGACACCCCTTGGGCAGGATGCTATCCAGGTGACCACTGGAGGTGGTGAGAGTCCCCACTCTCCACTAGGCTGTGGGGAGGGGCGTCCCCTCATCACTCTTCCCATGTCACCCCACTGACCTTCCAGGGGCTCCTTCCAGGCCAACCCCAAGTCCAAGTGACCCCTTGACCTTCTGAGACCACAGTGGAGGGCTGGGGACCTCACTACAGCCTGGAGAGTGTGGAGTCTAGGGTCCCCTTTTTACTGACGGGGTGCCAGGAGCACGTTTCCTCTGTGGTGCTGGCTGGAGCCGCGCATTATTGCCTGAAAGTTGATTGTCCGGTCAAGCGGCCTTTTTCCTGGTCCTTTGGCCAGAGAGCAGACCGCCGTTGGTCTGCGGGGTTTTGTCTGATCCGTTGGTGACTCTGGGTAGAGGGCTCTTCATCTCTAAGGCAGACGCCAGAGGAAAAGCAAAGCCACCGGTGGGTCCTGGGCAGCCCAGATAGCGGCCTCCATCCCCCACCATTCAGAGCCTCCTCTTGTTTGTTTTCTAGGTGGTATCCAGGGTTTTGTTGTCTGTATGGGGGGACCTGGTCTTCTCCATCCTCCCGAAAGCAGGGGTCTCCTCCACTCCGGGCGGGAATGGCTGTCTGCTCTGCTCCCGACTCCCTCCTGGCACTGACAGCGCAGTGAGTGCCCGCAGCATTCAGTTCACTTTTCCTCCTGCTCTGACTCCGCTACAACTCAGCGCAGCACTTGCACTTCACCTTTGCGTACCTTCCTTTTTCAGGTTGCTTCCCTCTTTTCAAATTAAGAATTGAAAATTGAAATATTTTTCACAAAATGAAGGAAAATGTTTACTTGTCTTCTAATCTGGCAACTTTTCAACTTTCCTACAATGAAGTTGCAATGCTTGATGCCTAAGATTCACTCTTTTAAGCTAAAAATTAATTTCTTTACTGTGTCCTCTAGTCTCTGGGGGTCAATATTTCTGCACAGATTATTCAAAGTGTCCTGGTCAGTGCCTCTCTGCATGTCGCTCTCCCCTCTGTGACAATTGAGGAGACAGAAATGTCCCTGACCCGGGGAGACTCACAGTATAAGGAAGCTGGTGGGGCTGGAGCCCTGTTCTCCACTATCAGCTTCTCAAACACCTGAATTTGCTTGTTTCAGAGTCTAACTTCATCTCTTGAACAACGAGATTCATTTCAGTGACCACGCCCCATGCTAGCGGGTTTTTCCTGGTTTCACAGGTAATTAGTGCCCAAACGGACGAAGCCAGTCTTCCCACACTGAGCAGCAGCATGTATCTGGCCCAAATGCTCATGGCCACCAGTGTTCTGGTGACAGGCTGGAGAGGAGCCGTGCATTATCGAAGGCAAGAATTTCAGAGCCAGAAGGAATCAGAATCTTCTCCAACAACCTGTTCTCTTGGTTAAGGAATAAAATGAAAGATGTTGTGATGGATCCAGGTGCCATGGGCGTGCCAGTCGCCAGGTAAGCAGGGCTCCATGCCCCCTTGATCCTCAGAAATGGCTCTATTTTTCGTGATATTAACTCCAGCCCTGAGTTGAGACGTGGCACTGTCTTCATTTGCAGGAGGGACAAGAGGGCTAGGCCGGAACTCAGGGCCAGTAAGAACACAGCATGCGGGACTGTCTGTGTCACCACAGGTGAGAACCATAGGTCCTGCCCGAACCCGTTACCACACAGGTCATACCAGTCTCTGTGTCTAGATGTTATTATCACTGTTGTGAAAATTCAAACATAAGGAGAAAACACTTCTGCCTGCTTTCAAATTGGCTTCAGACATAAAAGCGGTCTGTTCTGTAGAACCCAAGCTCCACAGGGATGTGCACTTGTAAAACCGTCGGACTCTCTGTGGATGTGTTTGCCCAACAGGACGCGTCAATGTTTTAATCTTCATCCAATGAAACAATGTCTGGACCCTTGTGCATGCCTCCATCCCTTTTGGATGTGCGTCATATTAGGTGGACTTTGTTTCCCATCATTGAAGATGAATTTTGGTCCCCCTGGTTGTGTGTGTGCGGTGTTCTGCTTGGCTGGGACGGATGGAGTGTAGACTAGAAGAGGTACAAGTAGAAGACTGTTCCCCATGATGCCCGGGAATGCTTTCCTCACAGGTGGATGGCGTGGGCGTTCTATCTAGTGAGGAAGAGAGAGAGAGACAGAGAGGAAAGAGGAGAGAGAGAGAGAGAGAGAGAGAGAGAGAGAGAGAGAGAGAGAGAAAGGGGGAGGGGAGGGGAGGGGAGGGGAGGGGAGGGGAGGGGAGGGGAGGGGAGGGGAGGGGAGAAGAGAAGAGAAGGGAAGGGAAGGGAAGGGAAGGGAAGGGAAGGGAAGGGAAGGGAAGGGAAGGGAAGGGAAGGGAAGGGAAGGGAAGAGATGAGGAGTGAGATGCCCTGAGACCCTGCCTTCCCTCCTTTCTCTGCGGCTCAGAAACGCTGCAGCTTTCCCTCCGTCCCCGGGCCATGTGTGAGGCTGTGATGAAGCTGTGAAGTTTTTGGCTGCCCTTTCGTGTCTTCTGTTGTTTTCTTGGGGGCTCAGTGGGGTGGATAGTCTGTGCTGGGGCAGGACATGCCAACAAATTGCATCACTTCTGCCTCGGTGACCGAGGACAATGACATGCCATATGCCGGTGGCAGGAAATGAATGGGGCTCATTTACTCTGCACTGGGCGCTTCAGCCGTCCGTCTTCAGAGGCTGCCTGGCAACCTGGAAGGTGGCAGAGACACAGGAGCCCCCCCCCCCCCGCCACCTCCCGAGCCACATTAGTGGTGCAGGACTCGGGCAGGGAGGGGGCACCGGGAGGCTGCCCACCTGGCCATGAGTGTCAGCCTTACCATGTCAGAAAAGGAGCCAAAAGAAGCCACTGCCTCTGCTCCCACTGCACCAAAGGGAAGGAGAGAAGAAAAACTGTTGAGTGCATTCCAGCTGCAGCGAGAAAACAAAGTCACAGTGGGCATCTGATCCTGCATTCAGAGCAGCCCACCTGCACAGATGCCACAGAGGCTGCACCCAGCCCCCCAGTCACAGCCCAGCTTGTATCTGACCTCTGACCTCTGTGGCAGCACCTCATCTGTCTCCACGTGAGGGAGCAGGGACAGTCGTCATGGCTGAAGTGCCACCATCCTGCTGACCTAAGATGCTCAGGTATCATCTCGGCATTTGGTCCAGGGCAGCCGTGGGACAGGTAGCAGTCATATGTCTCTCCCCTTCATAATCGCCGTCATTAGCATCATAATCAGTGGTGGCTGCGTGGGGCAACTTCCTGGCACAGAGACTCACTTTTTAAATAATAACAATGATGACTGACATGTATGGACTTTTTGCCTGATTTTTAGATGCTTGAGGGAGATTAACTCAGCGCTGTGACGCCGTGGACACAGGTGCCATGAGACACTTCCCACTGCAGGGCTGCCTTCCGGGAGTTTGGGGTACAAGTGACCTGTCCCAGGTCCTTCAGGAAGGAGGGGAAAGAAAGGCATTTTAAGAGAAAGAAATAAGTGTCAGTAGGAAAACTATCTTTAAAGAATGACTAGCATCTCTAAATATAAAGCTTGGAACTTCAGAAAGGAAAGCTCATCATTGAAATGGATAAAAATTAGATGTAGTATACTACCTGCCCATGAATTTCTTAAACCAAATTTGATGGTTGAACCAAAAATGGTACACCAACAGACAGATGTTCCATGTATGTATATAGAGGAGGTACTTGGGGCAATTAAATTTAAAAAGTGGGACCTAAAAGAATATAAAATCTCTGTACCTTACACAAAGTGGTGAACTATCAGTGCCAGTAGCTGTGATGTCATGTCTGTGTGTATTACAATATCCGGAGCAAGCACTAAGAAAATTATACAAAGCAACATATCCAAAAACACTACCAATAACTCAAGACATATCTTGTAACATGTCTGTGTAACCCACATGAAGGCAAGGAAAGAGAAATAGCTGAATGAGAAACAGAGGCTACAAATGAAAAGCAAATGATAAAGTGGCAGATTTACATCTGAACATATCCACATCACTGCTTATCAGGCATGCAAATGGTCTAGATGCACCACTTAAAAGACAGAGATTAAAAGAATAGGTTAAAAGAGAAAACATGATCCAAAAATAGTCTGTTTACAAGATACTCACTTAATATACAGTATAGGTAGTTTTAAAATAAAAGGATGAAGAAAGATATACCATTCAAATATGAACAGAAAAAATAGAACTCATTATATAAAAATCACATAAAGTAGGCATCTGAGGAAAATTTTTCTGGAAACAAAGAAGAATATTACATTATGATAAAGGATGAATCCACTAGAAATAAATTATTATCTTAAATGTGTGCACTCCAGACAACTGAATGAAGATGAGAATGTAAGTCAAAATATGGGGGGTACAGTCAAAGAAGTACCAAGAGGAAAATTAATAGCACTAAATACTTCTGTTAGAATAGAGAAAAAGTCACAAGTTAATCACCTAAATTCCAACCTCAAGAACTAGATAAAAAAGAGCAAAGTAAATTAAAGCAAACTGAAGAAAGGAACTAGCAAAAAAGTGCAGAAATCAACAACATTGAAAGCAGAAAAGCAATAAAGAAAATCAACCAAACAAAAGGTTGATTGTTTAAATACTAATATATCAATAATTAATGACCTCTAGTAAAAATGGACAAAGTTAAAAGGGAAGAAAAGAATTAAACAGGGATATCACCATTGGTCCTGTAGCCATTAAAATGATAGGAGAATATTACAAGCCACTTAATGTACATAAATTCTACAACTTAAAAGAAATGAATCACCTCCTTGAAATCCAAAATGCAATAAGCAAGATGAAAGATAATCTGAAGACTTTTATAACCATTACACAAATTAACTTTATAATTAAAAAGTTCCCCTAACAGCACATGTGGAACCCAAAACCCCAGCAAACTCCACCCAACCTCACCAACCCCACCCAACTCACCCATCCCAACCAATACCACCCACCGCAACTAACACCAACCCACACAACCAACCTCGCCAATCTTGCCCAAATCAACAACTGCAACCAACCCCACCAACCTCACCCAACTCCACCAACTCCACCCACCACAACCAACATCACCAATCTCGCCCAGCCCAACAACCCCACCCAATCCCACTAACCCCAGCACCAGGACCAAGAGTTCCTGCCTCAGCCTTCCTTTGGGGCAATAAAACCCCTTTTGGGTTCATGAATTAAATGACAATTGTGTTAGTCTTAAAAGTAACACACTCTCTGCTGAGAATTTTCTTCCCATGAGAAGGAGCAAAGCTTAAAAACTGTTTCTGGGGTGGTAGATGTTTAGAGCTACCAAGACTAAGGGACAGAAGGTGAAGGGAGAGCACTGGCCAAGTGCCTGCTGTATCTAATATTGATGGGAAAGCTTCTATGTCAATACAGTTTTCATTCCCTTGTAAATAAATAAATAAATAAATAAATAAATAAATAACCTAAGGTCAAGTGAAGAGTTGACAATGTATATAGGATTAAATATATGAGACTGAGAATAAGAAAGGAATTAAAAACTTAAGATTTTCTAAAAGTGAGAGAATTTAAAAAACTGCCTAAATAGAAAACAGAAAAAAGCTGGAGGGAACTACCTGGGGCGCAGAGGGATGCGGCACCTCTGGGAGTGGGCGTCTGATTCTCCAGCTCACACCCCCGTGGCCACGGCCCCTACATGGTAGGGAGTCTCGTGCTACAAAGATGGATGGAAATGAAGAGCTGTGTAATTAGTACTTTTGTTGCAGCAGATCAATCATGTGTGAGGATCTGCTCTCACCATCACGTGCGACCGTTCCTGAGCTGGGTGGAGGGTGCAACCTGCTCACAGCGCCTGCTGACTGTGTTCTAACAGTCTTGGCAGCGCTCACAAGCAGCCTGTGCTCTGTGTCATCGAGACCTGTGTAATTATGACAAATGATTAAAAGTGTTATTTTCAGCAAGACAGCAGACACTGAGGGCTGGTGCATCCCCCCACCACTCCTCCCTTCTCTAAGACCCAGCCCCTCCCACCCTGGACAAGACCAAAACCAACCAACCAAACCAACCTTAGGGGTCTGAATGACCAGTGCTTCAGAAACAGGTGTGTTTACCTGTAGGGAAGGGAGTCCCAGACCCCACCCATCTGGACACATGGGTGTGGGGAGGGAGGACATCCCCAGGTCTACATCACCTCCAACTTCTTCTGCCCAAAGAAACAGTGCAGGGACCATGGGGCCTGAGCTTTCACCCAGCGGGTAACACCAAGGACAGATCTTGGCTCTGAAAGTGTCTGGTACCTACCCATCTTACCCTTCCCACCATTTTCACCGACTCCAGGGCAAAGGGCAAGACCTTTCTACTCTGGCCCATGCTGAGCCTGTTCTTTCCACCTCCTGCTGCTTGCAGGCCACATCCAGCCCTGTGGCAGCCAGGCCCAGCAGGCATCCCCACAGGGCCACGTGTGGCCAGGCTGGCCCAGAGCCACCACCGACACCTGGTTAGGGCCTCGCATTGAGTCACATGTCACAGGGCCACACTCCCTCCAGATGCCCCAGGGAAGGATCCTCCCTGCCCTTCCCACTGACAATTCTGGGCTGTGGTCGCATCACCCCATCTCTGCCTTTGTCTTCGGATGCCCTCTCTGTGTATCTCTGAGTCCTCGCCTCTTCTTATGGGGACTCAGTCATTGGAGCTGAGCCACTCTCCTCTATTGTGGCCTCACAATGATCAGCCACACCTGCAAAAAGTTCATTCCCAAATAATCTAAAACTTTTCCTAAACCTATCACTTAAAAAGTCACAATGAAGTCAAATTTCACCCAAAGGCCATATATTAAACAAAAGAAGCATGTGGGGACATCTAAATGCACACCTGACCCTAAGTATGGTCTTGACCAAGAGCACACAGTCCTATGTTTTTGGCTCAATGTCAATAAACCCAGTGTGTCCTCGTTACCTGACGGGTGCAGGTTACAAACACCAGAGACTCCCACGGCCTGTTCCAAATTTCACCCACACCATTTTGTGCCCATCATAATTTTGTAAACATTTTGTTTTGATAATAAAAACTACTGCGTGTCTAAACCTAAAAAAAAAAAACAGCCCTAGCCGGTTTGGCTCAGTGGATAGAGCATCAGCCTTCAGACTGAGGGTCCTGGGTTCGATTCTGGTCAAGGACATGTACCTGGTTGCAGGCTCAATTCCCGCCCCTGGTCGGGGTGTGTGCGGGAGGCAATCAATCAATGTGTCTCTCTCACATGGATGTCTCTCTCTCGGTGTGTCTTTCCCTCTCCCTTCTACTCTCTCTAAAAAATCAATGGAAAAGCAAAGATTTCAAGAACAAATTGAGATTAATGTTTTTCCCCCACTAAAATGAAGACAATTCTTAACTACTTCAAGACTGTCTAAAAGCCACAAGCTCTGTTGGATGGCGCTTACAGTTGGCAAAAGTGCGCCCGTGCAATTAAAACCCATGAGCTCGGGAGGTGACAGGGTGTGCAAGGTGTGCTCCAGCTCTGCCGGGGTGTCAGCTGTGCAAGCAGTTTCACACAGCTCTCCTTTCTAATTATGACTTACTGCGGAGGGAGGAGGTTGTCAATTTTACTCATCCCGTGGTGAAAAACAAAACGATTCCACTTTCCGCTGCCAACCACATCATCCGATTCTTCAGCAAGGCTAAAAATAATCAGCTAAATAGCAAAGGCCCACGGAAGTGATTAACGTTTTAGGAATGGCCACTGAATTTTCCAGAGAGGTGGGCTCCTGGGACAGGAAGCTCTGAGAGGGTGTCAGGAGCCTCCTCTGAGCTCCTCATGGCTCTTCCTCAGGCTCCGAAACACATGCGGCCCAGAGAGAAGCCGTGTCAGCCTCACTGTCCACACAGCACAAAGTGCTGAAAGCCTTCTCCTCCTTTCTCTGCGGTAATGAGGCCCGGATGAACGAGGCACTCACCCATAGTCGTTATTTCGCGGCCTGGTGGCCACAGCTGGAGAGCTTTCCTGTGTGGCGTGTGGGGCAGAGGAAGGTTGTGCTGCAGCCGGTTTGTCCAGAGGAGCCTGGGATGCATATGCTACTGGGACTAGCAAAGGACTCACATTTTCTTTAAAACAGAAGAAAGATTGATATCTGGTATTGTGATCCCAACTTTGTTCTTCTTTCTCAAGATTGCTGCAGCTATTTGGGGTCTTTTTTGGTTCCATACACAATTTTGGAGTGTTTGTTCTAGCTCTGTGAAATATGCCGTTGGTATTTTAATAGGGGTTGCATTGAATCTGTAGATTGCTTTGGGTAGTATGGACATTTTAATTATGTTGATTCTACCAATCCATGAACACATAGATTCTTCCACTTGTTTATATCTTCTTCTATCTCTTTTTTCAATGTTCTATAGTTTTCTGAGAACAGTTCTTTTACTTTCTCGGTTAAGTTTATTCCTAAGTATCTTAATTTTTTTGTTGCGATGATAAATGAGATTTTTTTTTTTAGTTTCTCTTTCTGAGAATTCATTATTGGTAAATAAAAACTGTAATCAAAACAGCCTAGTACTGGCACAAGAACAGGAATATAGATCAATAGAACAGAACAGAGAACCCAGAAATTAACCCAAGTCATTATGCTCAATTCATGTTTGATAAAGGAGGAAGAGCATACAATGGAGTAAGGACCGTCTCTCCTTGATGCTAGGGAAATTGGACAGATACATCCAAAAAGAAATGAAACTAGACCACCAACTTACACCATACACAAGAATAAACTCGAAATGGATAAAAGATTTAAATGTAAGTCATGAAACCATAAAAGTCCTTAAAGAAAATGTAGACAGCAAACTATCAGACTTTGCACGCAGCAAAATTTTCGCTAATGCAATGCCTAGAGTAAGAGAAACAAAGGGAAAAATAAACAAAGGGGAACTACATCAAAATAAAAAGCTTCTGCACAGCAAAAGAAACCAGCATCAAAATGAAAAGGGAGCCCACCGTAGGGGAGAACATATTTGCCAATGATACATTCGACAAGGGGTTAATTTCCAAAATATATAAAGTTCTCATTCAACTCAACAAAAAGAAGATAAACAGTCCAATCAAAAAATGGGCAGAGGACCTAAATAGACACTTCTTCAAAGAGGACATGCAAATGGCCAAGAGACATATGAAAAAATGTTCAACATCATTAATTATCAGAGAGATGCCAATTAAAATGACCATAAGATACCACCTCACACCTGCCAGAATGGCTACCATCAATAAATCAACAAACAACAAGTGCTGGCGAGGATGTGGAGGAAAGGAAACCTCGTGCACTGCTGGTAAGGATGCAGGCTGGTGCAGCCACTGTGGAAAACAGTGTGGAGTTTCCTCAAAAAATTAAAGATTGAGCTGCCATTTGACTCAGTGGTCCCACTTCTAGAAATATATCCTAAGAAGCCTGAAATATCAATCAGAAAGAATATATGCACCCCTATGTTCATAGCAGTGTTATTTACAACAGCTAAGATCTGGAAACAGCCCAAGTGTCGATCAGTAGATGAATGAATAAAAAAAAGCTGTGGTATATTTACACAATGGAATACTATGCAGCTGTAAAGAGAAGGATCTCTTAATCTTTGAGATAGTATGGAGGGACCTAGAAAGTATTATGCTGAGGGAAATAAGCCAGTCAGAGAGAAAAATGAATATCACATGATCTCACTTATATGTGGAATCTAATGAACAAAATAATCTGACAAACAAAATAGACCCAGAGACACTGGAGCATGCAACAGACTGAGGATTCTCAAAGGGAAACGGGGGGGGGGGGGGGAGTTGGTGAAGAGATCAACCAAAGAACTTATATGCATACTAGTGCCCTGGTGCACGGATTCCTGAACATTGAAAGGAAATTAATCAGAAGGTGGCTGGTTGGGCAGGACTGGGTGAATCAGACATGCCCTGGAGCCAACCTCCCAAGGTCCCTCCCCCACTGGCCACACCTTGGGGTCTGCAAAGTTAATGGGGTCCCTCCAGCAGGTGGGGTCCTGCAGCCTGGCCTGTGGGTATTGTGCCGAAACCGGCTGTCTGACATCCCCTGAGGCATCCCGGATTGCGAGAGGGCAGTTCTAGGGTGACACACCCTGGAATCAAGCTCCCTCCTCTCTGGTTCCAGGTGCATAACCCAAGAACCTCCACTGACTGCAGCAGGGAAACTCCTGCATTGACCACCTGCCCTCTGGTGGTCAGTGCACGTCATACCTACCGGCCAGTCAGACGGTTGGATGGTTGCTTAGTCTTTTATATATATAGATACGCATAACCCATGGACACAGACAATAGTGGGGTGAAGGCCTGGGGAGGGGACAGGAGTGGGGAGGAAGGGGTCAATGGGGGAAAAAAGGGACATCTGTAATACTTCTCACAATAAAGATACATTTTTTAAAAAGAATTTAAAAAAAAAAAAAAACAGGAGAAAGAAAGGCTGCGACTTAGAGAGGTGAGTAGACCAGCTGTCTGCCTGTGGAGCTGGCTGTGGGGGCTCTTTCCCCATTTGTCCTGCTGCTTTGTGCTTGATTGATGGGCTGGGTGGGTGCAAAGACCACCTGAGAGGTCTGGGTTCCACAGCCTGGTCTCGCACTGTTGACCCTGGAGGCCAGGGATCAAATATCAGAGTGATATGCATTTCAATAACTCAGCCTCGATGCTTCCAGGGGAGAGAGTATGCAGGCAGGGGGGAGGGAGCAGATTAAATATTTATGCTTCAGAGCATCTCTGAGCAGCTCTCTGCAGCCCAGGTCACAACCTCTTGGGTAGCTCGCCTAAGCCGGCGCCTCTCCACTTTTCATCTCAGAGGTGAAATATATATATCCTCCTCCACAGGAACAGTGGGCAGCCTTTGTCGCCTGCGCACAGGGCTTTTCAGTGAGTGTCTCTGAGTAGACAGTTCTTCCAGCAAAGGGCATTGCTCACTGCAAGGGGCCCCACCCAGCTCCCACCTGGCCCCTCCCTAGCCAGGCAGAGGACTACAGGGCGTGCCTGCGAATACGACAGCCCCATAGCGATGCATGAAGATCCTGCACTACTATGAGACACACAGGCCAACATGCTCCAGTTTTCTTTAAATACATGAGAAACCAACAGTTATAAATACGTTCAAAGTCACAACGTTATTATATAAGAAGAATTTTGAAAAGATTCTGTACACTCTTTTGAGAGTCACCTAAGATTCGTCACGGTATGCGAAGACTGTGTTTGGCAATCTCTCCCCTAACATTTTCCAAGTACGAACATGCAGGAGTCACTCTCCCTACAAAGGACCTGTGATATCGCTGATTTCCGCTGTCACAGCATTTATGGAGACATCGCGGTAAATCTGCAGTGAGATGGAAACATGCGTTTGCTGTCCTTTAGTGACTGGGTCTCCCCGTGCCCAACAAGCCACCTGAAAATGCTCTCCTTGCTTAGCCTTCAGGAATTTGTTAATTTGGGCCTTTTAACACAGGGTATCCAGTTACTCTACACCAGGGGTCCTCAAACTACAGCCCGCGGGCCACATGCAAATACAAATATTGTATTTGTTCCCGTTTTGTTTTTTTACTTCAAAATAAGATACGTGCAGTGTGCATAGGAATTTGTTCATAGTTTTTTTTTAAACTATAGTCCAGCCCTCCAATGGTCTGAGGGACAGTGAACTGGCCCCCTGTTTAAAAAGTTTGAGGACCCCTGCTCTACAGCATGACCTTCCTTGGCAAGAGGTATCATAAACGTCCTACCGAAGGGCTCCGCTCACGGGAACGTTGGTGGTTAGTCAGCCTGGGTGATCAGTTTACTTGAAAGTAAGTGAGCACAGAATCCATTCCTCGCTGTTCATTCTAAAATTAGTCTTTCAACTGCTTTACGCAAGAGGCCACACAGTGTGGTCAGGTAATAAAAATAACAGCCCACATGAAGATAAATAACTGAAAGAAGCTTTAGGGAGGAAGATTAATAGGGCAACTTACAAGTTACCTGGCTGTGGCGGGTTATGAGGAATTATTTGAGTCGTAATTTTCAGCCGGGCTATGTTCTCTCACTGTAAAGATTCTACATGCGATCCAAGTGCACGGATGCAGGTCTGTCATCCTTGCTGTAAAGTTTACTCGGAAGGCAGCAGCCTGTGCCTGGGCTGGGCCTCGTGTGCGTGGACATCTGAAGTGAGGAAAGGGGTTTGTCTTTCAGGCAATCGGGGCTCGAGGTCCCGGACCATGTAAGATTCGTAAGTGAACGTGCTGTTGTTTTGGTCCCTGTGGAAGTCTGCACTGGTTATTCGTCACTTCCACTGGAGACGACAGAAGCCTTAGGGTCACCCTGGGGCTGAGGAGATGAGCATGAGAACACGTGACTCACAGCCAGGCCACCTCCCAAGGCCTGTCCTCAGGATCCAGACCGTCTTTCAGGAAAGCAAGCGGGGGCGTGAACTTCACAAGAACAGAAAAACCAGTCACAGATACAGTTGTCCCCGCACGCTGCCACTCAACCCCTAGGAATCGAAGTGCAGCTGAGGTTTCTTCTGGGTCCTGGCATCACAGGCACAGCCGGACCGCAGGCTCCAGGGGTCGGACGGCCCCTCCCTGCAAGTCTGGTCTTGGCGTTCTTGGTGCTGTCTTCCTCCCAGGCAGTGTCTTCTCATTCTCTGGACGCTTGCATTTTATCAGCCCAACACCAGAGGAGTGTACGTGTGTGTCCAGAGCACACAGAACAGCCCCCAGGATGGACCATGTGTGAGGTCACGAAACAATCTTAGCAAATTTAAAGACATTGACATTGTACCAGGATATCCTTTCAAAATGGTATGAAGCTAGAAATCAACAATAGGAGGGAAACTGGAAAATCCACAAATACGTGCAAACACCACACTCTTGAGAAACAATGGGTCAAAGGGGAATCAAAGAACAGTCTGAAACAACCAAAACGGAAACACAACATATCAAAACCTGTGGGTCACCGCAAAAGCAGTGCTAAGAGGGAGGTTGAGACCAACAAATGGCTACATTTTTTAAAATAATATCAAATCAACAGTTGCAGTGTAAGCACCTGGCAGTTGTTTCTTATTATGAATAACAAAGCAGTAAATGTGCTCAGTGTGATCCCCCAGGCTCATGTCCAGTTTGCAAAGAGGGTGTCAGGTGCACTGCAAGTGTGGGGTAAGGTATCCAGTTTTAGAATTCTGGGGTTGGTTTTTATTTTTTAAATAATGATATTAAGCCCAGCCAGTGTGGTTCAGTTGATTGGGTGTCATCGCATAAACCAGGAGGTCACAGTTTTCTGTCCTGGTCAGGACACAAGCCCGGGTTGCGGGCTCAATCTCCAGAAGGGGGCAGCAGGAGACAGCCAATCAATGTTTCTCTCTCATTGATGTTTCTATCTCTCCCTCTCCCTTCCTCTCTCTGAATGTAATAAAAAAATATACATATATAAGCGAATTATGCTAAAACTACTTTCACCATCACCGTACCACATTTCCATTTTCCTAATTAAAATATAAACATAGGGTAACTGTAAGGTGTAAAGACATTTTATGGTAAAGACAACTTCAAACAGAATTAGAAAATGGATCCAGGTCTCTAACCACAAGTCATAACTAAGAGTCAACCCACAGAAGAATCTCTCCAAGTTTCCACAGAAGTTCAGACTGGAGAACACTTTTCTGTATATTTTAAGGGGAAATTTTAAGAAAACCACTGAAACGGAAACAAAATTTCAGGTTTGGAGGCTGAACATCATGTTAACTGACATAAGGCCGTAAGCATGGACCAAATTCGAGGACAGTGTCTGCTCCCCAGACCTGAGAGAAGCTCCACGGAGAGGCAGACAACTGTGCACACTGAGAAGATCCTTATGCTGATAAAATCTGACGATGGTTCTCGGCCTTTCCCGGGTTTTCATGGGTAGAACGAGGTGGCTGATGTCTACGTTAACTTTACACCTTTAAACACCTCCAGACTGAGACCATGTCATTTCCAGTTACTGTTGCAATTACAGAAAATGTATCTTCAATCTGACTTTAGGGTGCCCACGCCTCTGATGGATGCTTTACTGTGGCTCCAATGCACCACACAGAAATGTCCCAACATCCTGGCCAAGTGAAACGTCCCCAAATCCACAGTCTTCCTGACAAAGCCATGCTGAGGCTGGCCTCCCGGAAATGTCTGTGTTGGCCACGGTGAGAGCAAGCTCCGATGGCCCCACCGAGGGACCCTCCACCTGCACGCTGCCCTGTGGTCCCTCCCGCCGACATTCCCCTCCAGAGCCCTTCCATGCAGGAAGCAATCCCCGTGCTAATTGGGATTGATCTACAGGGCTCTCAGACGACTGTCTCCTTCCCCCCTCCCCACCCCTCCCAACACCAGGGAGCTCTGGATGACCTTGTGGAGGCCATTGCTTGCTCGCTTGGGGCACAGCCATCCACACAGCTCCAGGAGGCCAAGCAAGGAGGGCCCATTTCTAATAGCCATCCCAGAAGTGTAAAGATCGCAATGAACCCAGTGGAAAGTGTAAAACCAACTTCTCATTAACTCACTTCCTAGAAGACCAGGGTTTGCTCCCTGCAACCCTGCGCTAATGAGAATCTCAGGGCTGAGGGAAACCAGATGCGGCGATGTCCCGGCCGCGCAGGAAACCACACGGTGCGGGCTTTTGTCTATCTTCAAGCTACCGATAGTGCTGAAGGCACTCAGAGCAATAATCAATAAGTCATATTACCAAAATCTATAGCATTGCCGTTCTACGGGAAAATCAATCGTTTTGTTATAAGTGGGCTGGGGCAGATTTATTGAGATTTTTCCTGTGATGTTAAGCCTGATGATTCTTGGGTCTCCTTTAATTAAAAACAGACAAGCTCTGCACAGCACTCTCAGGCTGTGCTGCCCCCTGATTTTGCAATAAGATGCACAATCGTTCGTGTTTGTGTTAGCATCACGCTAATTCAAGTTTTATGTCGCCCCGATTGCCAGCATCCTGCCCACTACACAAAGCCCGCCACTCCACCCTGAGGGTTACCAGACTATGAAGTTGGCTACTATTCCTCTCTGTGTCATAATTTAGATGAGGGGTATAATTCATTCCCTCCGTCTTTGTTTATAGTGCGCGGTGTCACGCCCTGCTTTAAGATACACACTGATGTAAGCTTAAAATACATTTTGACCACAACCAATTTACTACAGATATATCCTATTTCCCATAACATCCTCCCCTAGTGGTGGTCGCTGAAACAGATACCATCTTTTGTTTATCATGTTGCTGATCTTCACAGGGAGGAAGATGAAAAACCAGATACCCATAACCAATATCAATATTGTGTTTCAGTTGTACGCATAGATAAATAGTCATTCCCGGCTGCATATTTCAGGAGAACATTAAACTTAGGGGAGCCTGAGTAAAGTATCAGGAGATATTGCTTTCGTGATTGCACTTAAAAAAGGCCAGGCAGACTTCATTGTGGGCCTTCCTCACGGGAGCTTTGCCTTTTGACTTGAGGCCAGTTAATGAGTCAGTGAGGCCGGCTCCTCACCGAGGACCCTCTGCAGGGGCTACGGATCAGGTTTCTTCCAAGCTGCTACTGGATGGCTAGACCACCAGGCAGTGGGCAGATTCTGCACCTTGTGGTGAGGTTTCCAGAAAGATTCTCCCCCAGACAGATAATGTTTCTGGTTCTCCACGCATCTATTTCCACCACTTGTGGAAGCCAGTCAAAAAGGGTCGAGCTCTGACAAAACCCACGACCACTCCAGTCAGTCAGCATGTGGAGGTGAGGGGACACCTGAGCAGTGCCAGGCCCTGGGGACCCCAGGAGGGTGGTCACCATCCATTCGTCAGTCACCGTTCAGCACCCGAAAACTCTGGCGTGGACATCAGAATCAGGACTTCATCAAATGTATTGCCTCCACCGGATAAAAGCAGGAGATGTACCGATTAAAAGAGCATTTCGTTGTTCAATGAGATTTTCAAAGATGGGCAGGAAGATGAGCAAGAGCAAAAAACACCCAGACACACTGAAAACTGCATTGCAGAGACGGCACTGCTGTGGGTCTGCCGCTGCTTCTTGGGGAGTGGTGGTATCAGCTACATCACTCGGGCACCTGACAGCTTAGTTCACTCCCAGCCACGTGAACTACGTTCACTCCCCACCAAGCGGGCTGAGTGAGGCAGCTGCTTTTTATGCTCTTTGCCTGGGCTCAGTGGGCAGACCATCTCCTGCATCAATAAGGAGAGTGGACCCCCAGGCAGGATCTTAAGGGACAGTGGTTTTCAGGGGCAGGGATGCTCTCCACACGCCTCCTTATTTGCATTAGAGATGCCCTGTGTCTGGGCTGGGAGGGGCCAGTGTATTTAAGCAGCATGTTCACACCCTCCCCTCCTAACCGAGAGCTACAGGTATTAATCCTCGATGGCGGCAGCTCCATGCCAGGTTCTCCTGCGAACCACCTCTCCTGGGAATCGCTCTCCTCGGAAGCTGACACCTTGGCCCACAGCAAGGGTATATCTGGGAGAGGGGAAAGCTGATCCTGTTCCCACCCTTCTACGTGACGTTATTACAGCGGATCACACCGCCTACCCATCGCTGGCCACCACTGCCACACGGACCCGCCTGGAGGGGTGACCTGCGGCAGTGCCAATGGTAATTAGTACAGCTGGACTTTTCTCCACGAAATACTTCTGAGTGGCATCTTCCCCATTTACAGACGAGAAAACGGAGGCTCTGAGTGTTCAAATGCCTTGCTCCCAATTATCCATCTCCTGAGGAAGAGAAACGGCATTAACCCGGGCGTGTCCAGCGCCAAAGCTCATCCCCGCTGCTCCAGTGGCCAGAGCTGTCACTGACTGAGCACAGGACCTTTCCGTCCCTCCCAGAGCCTGTGACTCTGGAACCTACAGGAGAGAAGACATTAACCACAAGGAGAGGGGGACGAGCCCGCACCTCGGAAAGGGCACCATCTCCCTCGCCCTACATGCTCCCATCCTGCTCCCCTCTCCAGTGCCTGGGCTCCTTTCCACGGCATGCTCCATGTCCCCACTTTTACGGGCATCTGATAGGCTCCTTTTCAGCACATATGCTCCATGCGCTTTTATGGGGCAGCCTCAGCGACACTGTATCCCAGTCACAAGTCTCTGCGCTTCATAAACGTCAAACAGAATCCGTGTTCTAATACTCGGTAGGGGAGGCATCAAAATCTGCAGCCCCTGTCCCGGAGGACCCGCAGGCGCCGTGTCCCTGAGCGCAGCACCGACCCCCCGGACCAGGCGGCGTGCTGCATCGCGAGGAGTCACCTCCACTAGATGTTGAGTCCACTGCCCGCACATGTGAGTGATGCCTCCCAGGCCCGCTGGGTTTCTGAACAGCCATTCTGGGCTCATCACGCCAGGCCGACAGCACAGCAGGAAACAGAGGGGACACAGCTTTACCAGGGACCTTGTCATTTCAGGGGACCCAGGACACAAAACTGGGGGAAAGGGTGGGTGTCAGAGAGGAGTCTGAGGATGCAAAGGTGGCACTGTGACATCCTCCAGCCCTTCGCACTGGGCAGGCACAAAACCATGAGCTGCAGGCCCAAGGGGTGGGGTCTTGCCTGGCAGAATTTCCCGGAGTCCTGGGTGCAGGCGCCTGCCCAGTCGCGCAGCTTCCTGCCGAATATTTTACGTGGTTGAAAGAGCCCAACAGACACCTTTCCTCGGATTCATAAATGGGCTCCCACCTCATATTACAGGCCTGAGTTTAATTTGTTTAATATTCGCAACACTAACGATGCCTATTTAAGACATCCTGTTAAAAGTTTGTAACATTAATTTAATGGAAAAATGCCAATATCACTCTCAGAACTCTATTAGGTTTTCTCCCTGTTAAATTAATGTTACTAACTTTTAATGGATGTTGTAATTAGATGTTATTATTAACGGGAATATTACCCAAATTAAAGTCAGGCCCTGTGAGAGACACAATGTGCGTTTACAAGAGCATAAAGTCACAGTGTCTGGACATCACAGGCATGCCTATGGGGCCAGATGGCCTGGGCCCTGCGCCCCCTGGACCAGCACCCAGTGTGGGGAGCACAACATTCTATGGGATCAGCACCCCTCTCCCGGTCCCCACTTGGAAAAGGAAGTGATGGCTCCCCACACCCTGGAGGGCAGGACGGGGAGCCATCTCCCAATTTCACACTCAATTTAAAGGTCACTCCGCATCCGGCCTGATTGGGTTTGGCAGTTTGGAATTGATTGTTTGAGTTGTAAAGCTCGCCGGCCTTCCCAGCCAATTTAAAAGGGAGGCTGCTAAGCTGCTGGCCTGTGGTGAGATGGAGAGCAGGAACAGAGGGAATGGCGTGAACTCAGGCCCCTGGTCCGACCCTGGCCCAAGATGGGAAGATGACAAAGCTCTGTTCCTTGCCACGTGTTGCCTAAGGACACACCACCTGACCCTGGATATCAGAGCAAATCTACCTCAGCACCCTCCGTGGGCAAAGGCCCTGAGGGGCAGCTGAAGCTAAGAGGCCAGCTGGACCAAAACTCACCCAGTTCCCCTGCATCCACGACCTCCCTGTGAGCCTCAGAACCACGCTGCAAAGGCAACCCTTTCTGACGAAGAATCCCATAATCCCATAACCCCTGTGCATATGGCCATTTTGATGAATAAGCCAATAAGTGTACAAAGACTGGATCACAGAAGTTTGTTTTGACCATAATGACAAAGGAAAACAAAGGAAGAATTTTGTACCGCAATTTGAAGAGTGTTGGTACAGAAGGGATCATTGAATTGTGATATTTTAGGACGAGAGAATGAATCTCCTAAATTGAAATCCGCCACGTAACCACCAAGAACCTGAGTATGCTGCCAGGAAGAGCAATGGCAGCGTGAAGAGGACGCCTGGACGCAATGGGCCAGATCGTCACTGTGGTGAGACATGGGAATGGTCAGAGCTTCCTGTGGAAGCTGATCCGGTTGTCCAGAGTTGGCACGTGATGGCTGCTGGTGAGGCTGCTGTGGGTTTGAGTGGGATCGACTCCATCCGCTTCCCAGAGCTGGCCCTCAGCAGGGTCATCCCAGCCCCTTTTCTCAGTGATGGGTCTGGGATTGGCATGGCTCAGAGGCCATCTGGGGAAAAAGCAAACACACACAGGCCTGGTAGAACAGAGGATTGGGATGAACGGGGCTGCAGCCCTGAGAAACC
Source organism: Myotis nattereri (assembly GCF_964212035.1). NCBI lineage: Eukaryota > Metazoa > Chordata > Mammalia > Chiroptera > Vespertilionidae > Myotis > Myotis nattereri. The sequence goes on from NC_138083.1 coordinate 54,043,330, forward strand.
ACAGCTAGTACTGAGGTTATCAATGCACCATGAAAGTCCCAGGAGCCAAGATTTCTCCCTCGTGGCTTCAACCAGTTAGAGTTGGCTTTTTCTATTACCAGCCAGCAAAAGCACCCTAACTAATATAGTCATATTAAGTGTATACTGTGAAAATCAGAAAAGTCCTTACACATGATTTCGGGGAAAAGTCAACTCAACATTAAAATCATGACCTCAAAGTGACTTATTTCCTTAATAAATTTAAAATTCCATAAACCTTTAAACCTCATGGGAGGATAAGGACACATATGTAATACCTTAATCAATAAAGAAATTTGAAAAAAAAATCATATTTTCATTCCTAAGTCAGTTTTGTGCAACAAGAAAGAATTTGCTTCTAAATTACAAAGGGAATCTCTGGTTGACCTGGAAATTTTAATTAACCGTGAGCAATTAAAATTCATAATGCACATAATGAATGTAATGTGTAATTTTAATGTAAGTACCATCTAGTTATAGTAAAGAAATGCATGGGGTATCCTACATAATGGTTAGAGCCCTAGGCTTGGTCAAGTCTTGGCAGTGACATCAGAAAGTTGTATATATTTTTTGTATATTAAGAAGCCCTTCTAAGACTTAGTTTCCTATCTGCACGATGACATTGCTAATAATAAGTAACTAATACATTGGCTGTTATTGTCATTATTAATATTAGAGTCTATTAGTTACTTAGTATTCACTTATGAATAAAGAATTAGCTACAGAGTATTTTTAAAAAAAAACAAAAACAAAAAACAGAACCAAAGCCTCAACAAAAACTTCAAATACTTCTCAAAAATCAAAAACAACCCATTTTCCAAAATAGGACATATTTGCTCACGGGTAACCTCCTCTGTTTTGCTGACTGCACTTGACTAGTGGGTTAAATGGAGAGGGAGAAGAAGCTACAGAAGCTACGTCAGAATCTACTCCCTGAAAAAGTGTCCATCCAGAACACTACTAGCAGTGCAAGGATGGTTCAACACAGAAGTCAATGAAATATATATACTGTATTAATAGAATGAAGATCAAAGCACATGAGACTACCTCAACAAACACAGAAACATCTGAGAAAATCTAGCACCACTTCATAAGGGGGGAAATCGCAAAAAAACTGGAAATAGGAGGGAATTTTCTCAACTTAGAAAAGGCACCGACAACAAACCCCCAGCTGAGATAATCTTTAATGTTTCAGGAACACTCATCACCTCTGTTCAAGGTTGTACTAGAGATTCTAACCAGGGCATTTAGACAAGAAAATAAATAAGTAAAAGGCATCGTGTAAGAAAGAAAACTGTTAGCATTAATAAGCAAGTTCAGCAAAGTTTCAGGAGGAAAAGGTAATTTTAAGGTATCAGAGTGGGGAGTAATTTTGAGAGACTTTGGGGTGATTGATGACTATGGATGGGATTCAGACAATGGTGATGTTTGTGCAGGTCTGTGAATTCACCCCATGCTGCCCTGTTCTATACCGTAAAAATACAACATGGGTGGGCACGAATTCCAGGCACACCTCCTCTTATTCTGCCTCACTGTGTTGTGCTTCTCAGATACTGTGTTCTATACAAATTGAAGGTAAGACCCTCCACCAGCATCTCTGTAAGGGTGCGAAGGGCATCCCTGTGAGTATGGAGGTGAGCCTAGGTGTTCCTCTGATCTGCACAGAGGTGGCAAGATCGTGTGGAGGCCAGCCACGGCCTTCAACCATTCTGTCCACTACAGGTGACAACCACAGTGTGAGAAAGCCAGGACCTGCCCAGAGGTCCCCTGGGCAGCTCCCAACCCCCAGCCTGGGAAGAAGAGGCCGTGCAGAACAAGATGGAGGAAAGCCTTCAAAAGGTATCAGTCAGGCCCTGAGAGTCACCTCTAACCTGAAGATCCTGACACGTGTCCTGGAACCTCTGTTGTCTCACCTGCGGTGCTGGAAGCTCTAACCACTTGAGTAGGATTAAGAGAACTGGCTGAGAAGGTGGACCTCTGTGTGCGGGATACCTGAGGCCACTTAGCAGGGGCAGGGCCCTCGCATCAGAGGGCCACCTGGGTGACCCCGGATGAAATAGCTCGTAAGATGACGGTGTATATTGAAAAACCGTGTATTTGACAATGTGGTTGTTCTGATGAAGTAACCAGCTATCTGGGGCCCGTAGCAAGAGGAGTGGAAACGGAATCCTCTGTTTGTTCTGCCGACACATGCGTGGGAGCCAACCTGTGCGGGGAAGACATTTCGGGAGACCCGCGATGGCTTCGTCCCGTGTGGGCAACATATGTTTGGAAACTTATTAAAGAAAAGAGCACAGAGCAGCCTCGTCAGAAAGCTTTAGATCAAGCACCCGCTCTTCCTGGATATTTTTTAATTGGTCAATTAGTTCTGTGAGTGTTTGCGGCAAGCGTCTTCTCGGAACAGCGCTGTGCATGGGTCTGTTTGAAATTATCAAAACCCTGAACCTATTCTTCCCACTGAGTCTACACCCTCCAGCCGACTCCATTGTTTGGGCTAATTGGCTCGTTACCAACCAGGTGTTCGAGGGGGGATGCCCATGGATGCAGAAGAGGGACAAAGAAGGGGTCAGCCTGGTCCCCAGGAAGACAGGTTAGCAACTGTTTGTTAGTTGAGAAATCTGAATCACGTTGGCAAGACTGTGAAGCAAAATGTAAATATAGGCTAATATTTTCATTTAAATCTTTCCATGGACATATTTAAGCTCTTATTTCAAACTGTGATCAAACCATGGCCGGCAGTGTAGTTAGGGCTGTCAGATGAGCCCATCAAGACATCGGCGCTGCAAATGCATCTTGAAATTCTTTCCCAAACCTTCATGCTCTTCCTGCTAATTATTCATGAGCAGGTATTCCTTCTGAGCCATCACAAACCGCTTCCCTTGTCTTTAATTGGGTTTTATTAACTTGCATCTATTGTCAAAGCAAAACAATACCTGGAAAAAGAGAGAATGAAAACCGCTGGAGAGGCAACCCCATTGTGGTGACTAATTGGAACAGGTGGGCACATTGGAATATTTAGTTAGTTGCTTTGTTTCAGCTTAAATTTAAAAGTTTATAATGATCCAATACTTTTTAAAAAATAGACCCACCAATTGGGTGTGAGTTTATCTGTGGATTTCACACAGGGAAGCACTGTGACAGTAAACAGGTCTGTCAGCCGTGAGAAGTTGACAGGCAGCTCCATGCTGAGAGGACCTGGGTGTGCTGGCCTGTTTGGAAGCTAAGTTGATGCATGGCCCCTGAGTGAGGAAGTTTGCTCTGGCTCCTACCAGGTTACTGGAGGTTGTCAGGTTGGGGTCCTGAGTGTGAGTGTATGGTCCCGGCACAGATTTCATGGTTATCAGGGAAAAGAGCAGGTTGGTGTGGAGAACCCTCTTAATGTCTCCTCGAAGCTCCTCAGTGAAACTCTGCAGAGCTATGTCCCCAGGGACCGTGTCCTTTCTGTCAACCATCATGTGGACCCTGTGAGCTCTGTCAGCTGGAAGAACCCACACCCAGTCCCTGTCCTGGGCGAGACCACCATGGTCAGGGGTGGAAGACTCGAGGAGAACAATCCAGGATGAGGACTGTCTGTCAAGAGGACCATAGAGGAGCATCGCAGGAGAGGGTGGAGTGGGTCTTAAGGAAAGTGTGAGTTCTCTGGTCACAGGCTCTCCCAGAAGGCAGCCCGAGTGGCAGGGATGGTCCTATCTCCCATTTTCTCTGGAGGACAGCCCAGGTGTGGGAGCAGCAGTCGGAGCACGCTCACATCCGCACAGACAGGTGCACCTATGGCTAGACACGTACGGCGTTCTGGTTGGTTGGTTGGTTGGTTGGTTGGTTTTTAACAGGAAACCGGACCCAGCTGGAGTCGCACTGTCTGAAAGGGATGCTCATGTCCTGAGGACTGCTGTGACCACCTATGTGCTATGGAACACATCGATTCAATGACCATCCCCAAATTGTCCCCCAAAACCGCTGCTCACTCAAAGATTATTTTCCCTCTTTTCAATGTGAAAAAAATCAATGGCTCGCCCTAGCAAACTTACTTTTATTTAGAAAAGTGTCTAGTTTTGCCCACTGGAAACCTTGGAAACTGTCATTGCTGTTTTGCACTCCTCTCTCCTGTCAGTGTGTCCCTTCCTTTGCAGTGATCTGCAGCTCCATGTGGGGATAACAGGTCCCTCACACTCCTGACTCATGTGCTCAGTGACCTCACTCCTCCGCCGCGGGTCTTTCACGTGATCTTTACACGCTAGGCCTTTACGCGCTAGGCCTGGCTTAGACTCGGCGCCTAATAGAGACTCGTGAAAGGGACTGACCACTGAGATGGGGGTAAAAAACACCCCACTCCTCTCCCACCTCAGGGTTCCCTGGGCCCTGAATTCTAATGTAAAGAGGTCGCCTAAGCTGGTGTGCAAGCCAGCTGAGTGCAAACCATGTAAGAACTTAAAGAAATTATATAATTTTATCAATTGGAAAAATGTAATTGAACATTAAGTTCATGTGCAATTGGCCATCAAGGTACAAAAGCATCCTTCCTAATATTAGGATGTTAGGAATCTCTCTGCATCAGCAGAGACCCCGTAATTCACTCTGGGACATTATTTCATCCTTATTTCTCCCTGATATTCTTGGGGTGCTCTGAATGAGGGGCACACTTCTTTCCTCATTTCAAAGAATGTTTCGAGTATAAATGTAGTGTTTAAACGATTATTTTAACAGTAGACTTGTCAAGTTGATGTGGCTGGGCATCATAAAAACGGTTTAAAACTATAAATTTAACTGTTAAAATTAGCAGTTTCACTGTTGGCTGGTGAATACTGGCAAAAAATGAAGCAATCGTGAACACTAACATTGAAAGTGTGCATTTTTTTCAAATGTCAATATTTTGTCACTTACTGTAACTTTTCTAAAATATAAAGAGGATAATATTTTGAGAAGGGATTATTTCGGGAAATTTGCTAGCAAAAATATTCAATTGGACCAAAAGAGTGGAAAAAAAAACACGGGGTAATTAGTTCCTGAAAATGGCTTCTTGTAACAGCAGCTCCAGTGAGACATGTGTATTAGAGTCCATCTCACTGCCCACAGTTGAGTTTCTTCATCTACAAGATATGTCATCTTCAGTGTGACTAAGTGAGGTTTAATAAGTGACAAGGACTGGTGGCTCAATTCTGCTGCTACTTTTGTGGGAAACACACTTTGTAAGAAATGATATTCCAAGAGAAATGGTAAGTGTAGGGGTGGAATTGCTGTATAGCTGTGGGTGGCCACCTTCTTGAGGGTGATAATCAGGAGATAAATTTTTTCACGAGAAGCTGGTGGTTGTGTCTGTTAATTGACATCTTGCTAATCGCTTGGACATTATCAGTTGGGATCTTTTTTCCTGCATCTAACATAAAATCCTGACCCCCAGTGCACTGATAACTGGTCAAAAACTAGCCCTCCAATAGTGCACACACTCATACATGCTCACACACACACACACACACACACACACAGCCCTGATTTCCAGTTTTTGCCCATTCCCATGGTGTAAATTCACCCACCATGGCCGATTGGAGTATAAACGTGATGTCACTGAACACGCACACAGTTGGCTCTGGAACACCTACAGGTGCTGTCTCTAGCACAACGCAGGTCCTTACCGCTTAAACAGTAAGAACCATATCACCGAAGCCCAATGTATGCCTCCATGGCTGTTCGCTAAGTGGCTGGACAGCTGGCACGAAGCCTGGCTCTTTGCCCCCCCACAGTTGGCCACAGTGGGGCCTCTGAGAGTGGGTCTTAGCTCCACCCGCAACCTCTGCCCACCTCTGTTTTCTCATCAGTCCATCAACAAGATCACCTAGCCTTTAATTAGCAAGAATTTGTAGGCTGCACGTGAGACTGTTCACTTGGACACCACTTCCTCCAGGAAACTCACCGTCTTGGATTTCGACTGTATCTGTGGCTGCCTCTGCCGGTGACGACAAGGAACTTGTCCGGAGGGCTGGGGACAGGTGAGCACGGCTCAGTGAGCATGAATGACTTTAACTGGGGAATAATGAAGGGTAAATGCTGGTGAACAGGCTGAGGCAAGCCATGGGCTCCCTCAGATCCTAGCCCACGTTACTTGTGGCAGTAGGGAGTCACCAAATGTTCTGGAGCTGAAGTCAGTGTGAGGACAGCATGTGATGTGGGAGGGAGAACAAGCAGATGTAAAGGGATGGGGAGAAGCCAGGATGGGATGATAAGGACGAGGACCAGTAGTGGAATTAAAAGAAAGCACCCATATGATGGTCAGAGCTTACGTGAGCTCTGAGGGCCATGAGTGCGGGGATGGATTTTAGCCCCAGACACTGGACTCGAGATCACACAGAGCCTTTTCAGTTTGGTGATTGAAGCACTCCAATGGTAACAAGATTCCCAGATGTCAATGGGGCTGCGATGGGATTCACGATGGGGAAACTGAGCAAAGATAAGGCAAGCTGCAGCCAGAGACAGTCTCTAAGAGAAGAGACCTGGACAGTCTCGAGGGTGAAGTGTGAAAGGTTTGTAGGTCAAGAATGTGAAAGGACAGGCCCATTCAAGAAGCCGTGGCCACTCAGTGTGGTTACGGTGTGCTTGGAGCACGTGGCAGGGCACATGGCAGGACACAGTGAAGGAGGGGACGAAGGCCAGGGGTGAAGATCATCCATGTGCTGTGGGATGGAGTTCATCTGGGGGACTGTGGGGGCCACGACAGGACTGGAATTCCAACCACTACAGGATTTGGTGCATGTCACACAGGCAGCTGCAGCAGGCGCGTGGCGGGCCAGATCTTGCAGTAAACAGGGGATTGGGGCTGAAGGGCCAAGAGGTGCAGGACACCAGAGAGAAGAGGAAGCAGTGACATAAATAGAGCTGACCTGGGGGCCACGCTGCCACGGGGATGACTGGCGCTGGGTCTCCGGGACGCACCTCTTGTGAGGCCTCTGCAGTGTTGGGCAGGGATTCAGCTTGTATATTTGTCTGTATTCACAGCAGCAGAAAACCAGCCCCTTCCACCTGGCCCCAGGGTTTCCTGACACTATTAAATAAACCTAGATTCATGCAGCGATTGTCGAGAGGGTGAGACACCGTGAGCACTGAAACCCTACCGTGGAGGCTTCCCCTGCGGTGGAAGCCGCTATCGTGCCAGATAGATGTGTTGTGATGTGGTTTTAACATTGGAGGACCGTGAGTGGCCCCGGTCACAGGAGGACACCATGACACACTCATGGTCCATGAGCTCTGCACCCGCAGGGCCTCCCGGGGGGATGACTTCACACGGTGCCCATCTGAGTGTTAGATGTAAAGAACTGATGGTGATGCCACCACATCTTGCACTTACATCTACCTCGCTGCTTTCAAAAAACTTGGAGCATTGTATTTCTCCCCATATACTGTATCCAAAAGTTGTGTTCAGTCTGGGGAAAGGGCATTTTTTTCTCTGGGTATCCGTCACCATAGCAACCACAGGAAGATGGAGAAGCCAGTTCAGCAAGACTAAGGACCTCAGCGAAGGCCATGGGGCGTTGGGTGTACCCGGCTGCTGCCACCAGCACTGTGATCACTGTCACGGACACATGGGGAGTTTACATTTGCACCTCCAATTAAATCAGAACACTTAGGCGTGTGGGTGTTTGCAATTTGATGGGGAGCCATGAGACTGAGCAGTGGGGCCTGGATTCCCATCCGGGTCTGCACTCCTAGCCGAGCGTGCCCTCAGCGCTCCCCTTCCCATTGCCCCCAAGGACGGCCAGGGTCAAGCCACACAATGAATATTAAAGCTGGGCAGCACTTTAAACAAATGTGTGTTATTAATCATCATCATATTGTAACTATCGCAAACTGGGTAAAATCAATGCAGGAAAAATGACCCTGCTGGGAAATGTCATTTATGCTAATTCTTCCCTAAATATCAGTATGGCCACAGCCACACACACCAGTGGGTGACCATGTTGAAGTCACTGAGTTGTAACTTACCAGTTATAACCAGCAAACATGGACACAGTCCCTGTGATGCACAGAGCTCACATCTGCACCCAGGGCCCTGCAGCAGCTGTCCACCGTGGTCCCCGCCAGCATCACATCACCTGCAGGAAGGTGTCTGCCCTGCAGCTCTACGGGCAGCACCCGCGCAGTGCTTGATGCGAGGAAGGCCCAGCAAACACCCACTGAATGAAGTAGTGATGGTCCGTCTCTGAAAGCACCTTTCTTCCACATGTCCTCTCTCTTCAGGGTGTCCTCTCTTTCTTTCACACTCAAACATCTGTATCTGAGAGTCTCCCTAGAAATGCACAGGGCAACCGGAATTGCTGAATGGAGGGGGCTGCAGGAAGTGCCCTCCAGGGCCCCCCTTAGAAGAGGGACCCGTGTATCCCGGTGCCCACACACCTGCCTCCGACCATATGCCCCACTCTCCATGACATCAACAAGATGTGCACCTTCCACCATCACCAGACTTGTCCCTCTTACTACGTTTTGCCAGAAATTACCCTGTGAGATGCTGACGGCAGATTTTTGGTGAGGAAAGAGGAAGCCTGGAAAACCAAGGCTGTATCCTGGGTCCAGAAACCAAAGAATAAAGGCCCGGCCTGGTGGTTTTATGTTTTCCTTTCATCTCAGAATCCACACCAGCCCACCCCACCCTGCCCTGTTTAAATTGCCCAGTTTATTAGCTCCTTTGTAAGTGCTGACTTTTATAGTTGGGTGAGCAAAGGTGTCTTTCGTGGGGCGGGGGTTAGAGGGTTCCTTGGAGAAGACTTTGGGGCGGTGACATTTCTGTCCCTGGTAGGGGGCTCCGTCCCAGTGGGCGCGCTGAGGATCCAGCGATCGGGGGCCCTGGCAGCCCTTCTCCGCAGGCCCGGCGGGCCTGGACCAGACGAACGGAGCAAATGGAAATTGGAAATACCTGAAGAGCGTGGCGAGCAGGTGATGGGGTAAGATGGATGGCTCGAATTTCCCAGCACTCCCCGGGCCGAGTTGGCGAAAGCATTGATTGATGAAGTGTTTAAGTCGCCAATCTCTCATCACTCGCCTTCCCGCAAATGGCTGCAGAAGGGCCGACGTGGCCGCGGCCGCCACGGAACATAAGAAAGACCTCACGTCCACAATTGGCTGTCTTGCACGATGTTCAATAACCACTTTGGACGGTGACTTTGCCCACGAACGTTTCACTAACATGTCGGTATTCCTTACTCGAAGCGCAGTCCAGCTCTAAATCCCGGTGGTTACAGCCGGCTCTCCATTCCGCGAGGTTCAGGTGGCTTCTCCAAGCACCACGTTCCCGGGAGGTTTTTTAGTTTGGAGATTTTTCTAAATGTTGGAAATCTCTGTGGAGTGTCAGAAATGCATTCTGTCCTAAAACGTTGCCTTATTTAGAAGGAACGTTCCGGAGAGCCACGGCTGGGCCTGGAATACGGGAGGGCCGTTTGCAAAGAAAAGCAGGTGACCGGCCCGAGCTGCTGCCGAGACAGAGCCCAAGAGGGATGCGACGGGAGGGGGATCCGGGTCAATGCAGAGTGGCATGTCCTTGTTCACCAGGGACCGTCATGTCCTGACACCGCGCAGGCCCAGACAAGCAGGTAAAGAACAGAGTGAAGTTGACCGAGGGCCATGGGCTCCAGAATCCTCTGACCTTGAGGACGAGACCGCCCAGAGGTATTCCTGGGGGATCCTAAGTGGAGTCAGGCTGCAGTGACCCTAGGTGTCCTTCCCAAGTGTCCCCAGCACAGCCACTGCCTCCTTCAATGCTGCAAAGTGCCCATTTACCCCCAGTCCCCCGCAGTCTCCATCAGAAAGTACAGGAGTGACTCAGGCAAGAGCATTTTCAACTTCGCAGGGACTTCCAGCTGCTTCCCTGCTGGTGCTGACACAGGAGCAGTTCCCCAGCACACACTGGCCCTGTCCGCTGAGCACAGGGCAGCCCAGGCTGAAATCGGGCCCACAGCAAGCACCACCAGCCAGGCCCGGGCACGCGGGAGAACGGGGACTCCCATCTCCTTTCTGCATCCATTAATATTTTACGAGACCACACAGAGGGTTCCTGCAGAGCACGGCTCGCTCTCTTTTTAATCACGTCATGTGCTATAAAGCATGATATATGGACTAGACAGAAACCAGGTTTGTTTAGTCGGGGGAGGGGAGGAGAGCAGATTCATTTGAGCTCAGGACAGCTGTCACCCTGGTCCCTGAGCAGAGGGCACTCTGTGAAGTCACTGAGATGGTTCTCACAACTCGGACTTGTGCATCAGATCCCAGTCAAGTGCAGTTCCCACAGAACCACAGTTCTCGAACGGAGACTGAGCCATCCACAGAGGCCAAGGTCCCAGACTGCAGGCCAGTCCCCCTCGGGCTACCATGAGCCTTCCCACACGTCCAGCACCCTCTCCTTCATCTTTACTCCCATCAGCACCCATCCCAGGGCCCACCCGCCCTCAGCACCACCCCCTGGCTGCCCCAGGTTTGTGACTTGGTCGAGTAAACTTGCCAAGTTTCCACACTTCCTGCTTCCCCAGCTCTTCGTCACCACTCACCTTTGTGGAAGAAAATGGTAGGGATTACCTGGATGTTCCCAGAGGCCCTAGATCCCCGGGAGCTGGTTTACAGTCCAGAGTCCCTGTCATGGTCATAGGCACCACCTCATCCCTGTATCAGGATGAGCTACTGGGCAGTATAGGGAGCTCAGCAGTGTAGACAGGTGAGCTGGGCAATAAGGTGGGCTCTGCAATGTAGACAGGCGAGATGAACCACATGGGTATTTTACCTGTAGATTTATAAACTACAGTGATAGTCACAAATGAGAGCATTCAGGAGCAAGAATAATAATGCACATAACTACACGACAGAGCTCCCAGCACCCACTCAGGGTGCAGATGGATCCCAGTGCTTTCCAACATTGCACAAAACTGACCTCCATGGTGTCCTCATGCAGTTTTCTGCTGAAGGGGAGTATTACTGTGTTAGCTATACCTCCCCTATGATCTTAGGTAGGACAAGAGGGCTACTCTGAGGTTCCAGAGGCAGCGAGGGCTCCCCTTCCCACTCAAGCAGGAGCCTCTGTGTTTGTCTCTATATTCCACTTGGTTAGCGTTGGATCCACTTCTGCTCTCCAGGCAATGGTCCCCCAATCCGAATGAGCATTTGCAGATTCATTTGGCTGATCTGTACTTCTCTGTTGTGGCAGAAAATGCTCATTGCTCAGCCGACATCCATTTCCTTTTCCTTTCCTGGTTTTATTTGGCATGGCAATATGCCCGGGCTAATATTTTATTTCTGGCCTCTCTTGCATCTAGATAAGAATTTCCAATAAAATATAACTTGCAGTCATTGGGTAGAATTTCTAGAAAAGTACTCAATGGGGTTTTGTCCCTTTTTTTACTTACTCTCCATCTTCCTCTTCTAAACTGGGCTGTGAAAATGATGGCTAGAAACCAGCAGCCATCTTGTGAGCGTGAGACAACTTTAAGGATGGAGAGCAGGCATGTGTTAAGGATGGCAGAAGAGAAAAATAGAAGGAGCCTGTGGTATCCCGGACCTACCACACCAGGCTTGAACTGCTTATTCCCAAATAAACAAATCCTAGTTTATGTAAATCATGGTTGTTTGGGGTCCCTACTACTCTACTACAGCCAAACACAGTTTCTAAATGGCACATTGTAATTTTTTTAATCTCAAGAAGACAATGGACATAAACTTTTATATTCTGTTATAATCATCATAAAGCCATAGCAAAACCATATTGTAAGGTCTCATTACCTCAGGGCTATTTCATGCTAATGTAATAATAGATACTCATGGGATAATTTATCAGTCCTCCTAATTAGTAGTTATGTTTTTAAGTAGGGTCTTCTGGAATAATGACTTTATCTACAGCAGTGAAATTTAATAACTTAGCAGGCAAATAAGAGATATTTGGGTGCGTAAGTAATTAGGGCCTCCCCAAGTTCATAGTGTATGGACAGCCACCTTTGTTATCTAGCCTTTAAAGGGGCAATTTCCCCAAAACCAGTTCATCCCAGACACCAACATGTGATCTGAACAGTGTGACTGACAGGAAATAGCCAAGTAAAGGCGGAAGTGTGGACAAGGAGGAGACATACCCCTAGAAATGGTACTTACTTTCTCAAATTCTCAGTATTTGTCCAAGAGTTTTGACCACAAAGCAAGTTCCATTGTTTTTGTTGATTGTGATGAACAAATTTCAGACAAGCTTAAGAGTCAGTGAGATGGTTTATAGATGATGTGTAACTTTCCACCGGAGAGGGGTTGGAATACAGCAGGGTGACTAACTGAGGAGGATGAACGCCGGAGCAGAGAGCAATTCTCTGCCATCCATGAAGCATGCGTGCTGGCAGAGAGTCACAGGGCCTTGCCAAACCCACTTTCAGAGTGTGGTCCAGCTCCAATTGTCACACAGAGCTGACATTCACATTGAGCACAGCAAGAGTTCCCGGGCAGGATCCCTAAGAACCCTTCAAATATCTGGCATCCATGTGTTCAACAAAAATTTCTCATCACTGAATTTGTTTATAAGTTATGAGTGAGACAGTAACAAAGCTTTCTGTCGTCCAGCGCAGCGTTCGTCAGCCAACAACAAAGGCTTTGAAGGCAGCGTCTGACTTGAGGAGTCGTTTAAAAATTGAAGGGGAACACAATGCTGATCCACATGGTCAGGGTCTTGCTCTTTGAAGAAACAGGTACTGGGTCTGTTCTTAATTTGAGGAGGAACCCGCTGACTCACCGCTGCAATGTGATATTGATATAAACAATGTGCATCGTAATCAGTTGAGCAGGAAGTGCCCGCTGGACGGGCCTGGGAGGGGCGGACAGTGCCATGGGAAGAAATGCAGAATGTGGAGCTGAGATGATGTTGGGACCACACAGCGATCTCTGCATCCGAGTGGTCACCATGGGGACTCCAACTCCCCAGCACATTTTAGTGGAGCCGCATCTTTCCAGTAAATCAATTGCATAAATCGGTGGCAGAAGGAACAGTTACCTCTCCGAGGCATATGATCTGGCAGAAATCTGACTGTTGGATGTTCCCATGGCAATCAGCAAAACCTGTGAAGTTGGAATAAGAAGAAGTAGAAATTCTATTAGTAAGTTTCTATATTTCTATCTGCCTGAAAGAGGGTTGGTAACCACAGAGAAAAGTGTATTTGACCTTGTAGGACTGACAAAAGAAGTGTGACATTTGACAGTAATAGCTATTATATAATTTATTTCTACTTACGTTTTTAATAGCGCTCTCAAGACAGGAGCGAGCACAATGGTGTGTGTGTGCGTGCCCACATGAGTAATGGAGGGAAAAAATGGGGTGAGCCTAATTTCTTACAGCAATCTCCACACAGCTGGATGTTTCTCAGATATTTTGAAGTGTTTTGATCACTTAAAAAGATTTAAAGCATTACTTTCCTATAAATTCTGACAAAATGATTCTACCAAATTAACTAGTTGCTCTAAACTGCATATTATGTCATTATTTCCTAATATGTATTATATTTTAAAGGCAAGCACCTTAACAATTCTTTCATGTAAGAATCTTTCATTTCAAAAATTCTCGATAATGTATCTTGCAAAAGAATCAATATTATCTCTGCTTCTAAACTTCTCTGTTGGGATCTTCACCCAAATGACTGTGAATTAATTAGGACCATAATTTCACATTAATCTCACAGGTAAGGTGGAAAAAAATATATCATCTTTTGTGTCCTAATTTAAGCTTCAGATGTTAGAGTTTGTTGCTCCTCAAAACGGGACAGGAGAGAAAAAGTGGAGATCAGGGGCTGGACACTAAGACTTCCCATCTTGAATGGGGCAGATGCCAGGGAACTGGCCTGACAGCAGAGGCTGATGGGCAGGGAGAGTCGAGCAACTGAGATGCATCTTCTGAGGGGGAAGCAGGCTGATGGCCCTCCACACCAATTTAAGGCCAACAGGAATTCCCAGTTTGGGGTGTAGCGAAAAGGAAACTTTATTCAGTGCAAAGAGCTCAGTTATGATATGTGAGTTAGCCCTGAGGCACAGTGGCTCTAGGGTGAGTCCCCTTTCTAGCCAGACAGCTCTGCTTTGCTCTGCCCTGCTCTGGCGAGTAGCTTCAACCAGGGAAACAGAATCTGCAATCTTCAGTGGACAGAAAAAGTATGCTCCCAGAACCAGAGAGAAACTGACTTATATAGAGAGAAGTCCCTGCCCCTGACCCCTGATTGGTTCACCCTCATGCAAATGAAGGCTCCAAGTCCTCAAAATTTGGTTAGTCCAAAAGGCACTTCCTGATTGGTCAGAATGGAGCCGCTCTGACTGGTCAGTGAAATGCTGATGGGGATATAGACGCACAGCTTTGATTGGATGAAGAAAGCCTCAGTCCTATTGGTTGAAAAAGGATTCCAGGAATTCCTTTATAAGGATTAGCTCAGATGGCAGGAACACAGTGCAGGCAAGCAGTTCAGTGCCGGCTACTCCCTGAAGTATAGTTTCCATGAGAAGACCCTGTGTAGAAATAGCTGCTAGGCTTTGTTTTTTGTTTTGTTTTGTTTTGCTTTGCTTTGCTTTGCTTTGCTTTAATTAGAACCCAGTTAGCCACCGGGAGCCCTTCTTGGCAGGTATCTTCTTTCTCAGGCTCCACAGATTATAATTGGCTCATTGGAGCAGTGTCTTGGAAGTGGTCTCAGTAATGAGAATCCAGAGTCATGGTGTCTAGGTTTGGGGACCAAGACTCTCAGCTGTCCAGGGATAAGGCTGAAGCCAGCATGGAAAGATGAGCGTGCACCTACACTGAGCTCACGTGGTAAACACACCTCCAGTCAGGACAGGCTGCAGGGCACATGCTAACTGGAGCCAGGGCAGAGCCTCAGCTTCAGGCTGGGCCCCAGGATGGGATCCTCCATGGCCAGTGGGCTGTCTATGCCACGATCATTGTAATCATGCACCATGCCTCAGAGGGTGGCTGTCTCAGTGTGGGCCTCAGTCAGTACCTGTCCAATGGATGATGGACCATGGAATGAGGAGAGTACAAGAAGTTAAGAGGCAGATTGCCAAGCCCATCCTTGGCACACAGGTCTCTGGTCCAGTCGATAGGAATCAGGTGCCCTGGGAGCTGTGTACACCAGAGACACCTAACCCCGGACCCTGCGGGCTCAGCACTCAGACCTGCTGAAATGGGGAATTGGGTGAATAAAATGCCCTGAATCCTTCAGTAGACTTTGCCGCAGTCACGAGATGGCGGAGCCTGGACCAAGTGGAACCAGATGAGGAGAGGTGCAGGAGCAGAGTGGAGAGGCGGCAGAGGTAAATCTCAGGCCTGTAAATGAGCAGTGAGTATGCGTGGCTCTGTGAGTTTATACCCTCCTTTGAAATGTTATCCTTCTTCCTGCGTTGTCTACATGGAGGCATCAGATAAACAAGAAGAGCTTTTCCCATAACAACTTGCCAATTAGACATGAAACCTATAAATAACATCATTTATTTTCTGGTACACTCTAGGAATCCTCCCTTTGGTTTGGAAACAGGAATTCCAAACTAATAGTCCTGGGTCTGGGTGGCCCCTGCAGAGTCAGGGTGCTTTTCCTCAATAGAGCCAAGCCCCAGCGTTCCTGGAGCCCCTGGACCCATATAGCAAGGTGATGACCCCAACTCCGCCCTACACCCCTACAGGCCCCGGCTCCACACTAGCCTCTGGCCTCAGCACCTCAGTCCCCAGGATACCCTCTCCTCTCTTCTCCGCTCTCCTCTCCTCCCTGGAAGCTCTGCCCTGCTTACCTTCCCTCATCAATAGTCTTAGCCGGCTCTCAATGAAGGGAAAATATGGGTGGAAGAGGCCATGTTGTTACTCTTTCAAAAATTACCTACCATCACTCATTGCAGGAGATTCAGAACAGCACCCTCTCTGCTGGCGTGGCTCATGAAAGCTGACGGTGGCTTTGCTGTGTGACCCGCCATTTCTTTCTGTGTGGTAACAACTGGCTGTCTCCATCAGTCCTGTGCAATAACATCTCTGGGGCAGGGACAAAAGACAGGAAGCCTGCTCACAGCTCACACTGAGCGGCCAGTCCCCCCAGATTTACAACTTCTTGTGTTTGTGCTGAGGCCTGGTGACATTGTCCTACTGTTGGTTTTAAGATGAACTGTGAGTGTTTTCTCAAACAGTTGGGTGTCCGTGAAGCAGAGCTAGTCCCACACCGAGCTGTCGGCTGGCCCCAGGGAGAGATGAGAGGGCCACTCTGGAGGAGGAGGTCCCCCACGTTCTGGCTGAGGGAGCCTGAGGATAAGGACACTGGGTCTCATGTGGTCCAGCAGCGGCTGCCTGTCGTGTCCGCATAAACACTGCGATGTTAGGGCTCCCCACACTCTGGGCCCGGGCCTCTGAGAAGAAACACAGAAAGTGTGGGAACGCCAGCAGTCACCAACCCAGGGACGAGGGAGAAGGAGGTGCCCCAAGTTTATCCTTCTCTCGTTTCAAATCAGAAAAGCCCTGTGAGTGCTTCTATTCTCTTCCCTGTAACTCCACTTTGAATGCTTTATCAAGAAATGTTTGATAAAAGAATAAAAATGTTTATGGCTCTTTTAACTACAATGGGAAATTTCAAGACTTGGGAAATGTTACAGAAATCATTGTAAACCTACTTATTGAGATATTTTGCAATAATTAGAAACGGTAATTATTTAGACATGGAAGACTGTTGAAAATAAAATTAAGATGTATTTGCTGATGGACTAAGACATGCAAATTGCATGCATATGGATAAGCATGGAAGGAGATATGAATTTGTAAGTTAGGTATTAATTGTAATCATTCATAATTTTTCCCAAAACCTCCTGTAATTTTGTTTCATTTATTTTACTACACGAGGAGGGATATTGTTATTTCTTTTTATAATTGTCTTGAGTTTGCATTTTATTTTACAGAGAATTAAACAAATTTATTGTATAATTTTTTAATTTTGCATTAGTAGAATTTTTAAAAAGCAGAAAAATCTAAGGAAGGTAAGAGTTCAAGAAAATTTCCCAGGAACATGTCAAAATGTGCTAAGTTTTAAAGGAATGTGTGTCTCCCAGGCGTCTCCTCCTTTTTCTCTGAAAACCAGGACAAAGTGCTTTGTGACCATAAAGCTGAGCTGGTGCGTGGCAGAGACCTCAAGTCAGACCAGGGAGGGGCAAAGTGGGGGCAGGAGAGAAGTCAGGAAGGGTCTCCACCTGAATCGGAGGGGCTGAGGTCCCGCAGCGCCGGCTGCGGTGGAGGACATCCCCATGTGTCACCATGATGGCTGTGCCTCTGCTGGGTTGACTTCTCTGCAGGCGGCACCTTCCATCCAACTTCATAAAGGGTAGGCGGTTGTGCTTGATGACGCAGGGTCTTACATGCCCCTGACCAGGCAGGCATCAGTGAAAAGGCTCTGTGGCCTCATCTTCCAGATGTCCCTGCTGAGCTTGGTGGCATGGGCACTCCCTCCCTGGGACACTCCTGGTGAAGGGTGGGTATGGTCCTCCTCCCTCTCTCAGCCCACGGCCTCTGCCCACTCTCTCCATCCACATCAGGGCAAGCCAGGTGTGGGAGCAAGTCAGCTCACACTGAGTGGTTCCTGTAAAGCCAGTGACAGCAGCAAAAATGGCCATCATCAAAATAGCAACAAACAACAAACAAGTTCTGGCAAAGATGTGGAGAAAAGGGAATCCTCGTGCACAGATGGTGGGAATGTAAACTGGTATAGCCACTGTGGAAAACATCATGGAGGTTCCTCAAAAAATTAAAAATAGAATTATTATGACCCAGCAATTTTACTTCCACTTATTTATCTAAAGAAAATGAAAAACACTAACTGGAAAAGATGTATGCACTCCTTTGTTCATTGCAACATTATTTACCATAGCCAAGACATGAAAGCTACCCAAGTGTCATCAATAGGCAAGTGGATAAAGAAGATGTGGTACAGCCCTAACCGGTTTGGCTTAGTAGATGGAGCATCGGCCTGCAGACTGAAGGGTCCCAGGTTCGATTCCAGTCAAGGGCATGTCCCTTGGCTGTGGACACATCCCCAGTAGGGGGTGTGCAGGAGGCAGCTGATCAATGTTTCTCTCTCATCAATGTTTCTGACTCTCTATCCCTCTCCCTTCCTCTCTGTAAAAAAAAATCAATAAAATATATTTTTAAAAAAAGATGTGGTACAATATACAATGGAATATTATGCAGCAATAAAAAAGAATGAAATCCTGTCATTTGCAACAACATGGATGGACCTAGAGGGTATTATGCTAAATGAAATAAATCAGACAAAGACAAATACTGTATAATTTTCCTTATATGTACAATCTTTAAAAAAAGTGAATAACCTAAACAAAATAGAACCAGACCCAAAGATGCAGAGTATAAGTTGGTTGCCAAAGGGGCAAGGGTGTGAGGATTAGGAAAAAGGGGGAAAAAGGAATATTCATTTCAGCACAGTTAATAATAGTCAAAAGTAGAAATCAATCCAAAATATCAATCATTATTAGAATTTTAAAATAAAATATAGATTTACAATATCATATAGATATTAACAAAGATAAGAATATAGACATGAAAAAATTTATACTTCATCATTAGCTGACAAAAGGAATTTTCTATTTCATTATGTTCTGTAAAACTATTTTTGCAAAAAGTAAGTCACATTACAAAATTTTATACACTCAAAAGTATTAACATAAAATTATGAATCTCTTCTTTTTCCTTAACTATTTTTAACAGAATAGATTTATCTTATATATAAGGACATAAAATAGTAGTTAGTCATGAATAAAATTTATAATTTCTTACCTGAAAAAAAGTATAATTTTCAATGACATCACACTTTTTTGCAAAAAAACAAAAACTGAGATAAAATATTTGCAAATTATATAACTGATACAGGACTCATACCCAGACTAAATAAAGAACTCTCAAATCACTCTAAGGAAGGAGCAATTCAATTGTGTAAGTGAGCAGAATATTTTTAACAGACACTTCCCCACAGAGATACACAGACCAGCGCTGAGCATCCCTGGTTATGCAAACGAGCAGCAGCATCTCACAGGACTGCACGCCTCTGGAATGGTTAGACTAAGAGACAATCGCGCTGCCCTGGTCAGTGCGGCTCAGTTGGTGGGCGTCATCCTGTGCACCTCCAGGTTGCCCCCATTCGATTCCTGGTCAGGGCGCATGCCTGGGCTGGGGCTCCACCCCTAGTAGGGAGCGTGCAGGAGACAGCCTATCGTTATCCATGTGGCACTCTCACTTCAATATTTCTCTCTGCTCCCTGCCTCGCTTGCCCAGGACGTGGAGAAAGCAGACTCTCATTCACTGCTGACAGGAACGTGAAACAGTCTTTGTAAAACAGTTGGGCAGGTTCTTAAAAAGCTCAGCCGACAACGACAGCCTCCCAGCTTCTCCATCCCAAGGTATTCGCCCGAGAGACATGAAAGGGGATGTCCAGGCAAAGACTGTGCACAAGCGTTTATTTCCGTGGGGTTTTGTTTGTGTGTGTGTGTGTTTTGGAAGGGTTGTTTGTTTGGTTGGTTTGGGGGGGGGGGTGTCTTGTTTGTTTGTTTGTTTGTTTGTTTTGAACAGCCAACAAACAGCCACATCCACACAGAGGAGTGGCGCTCCGGGGTGGAGGAATGAGCAAATCACAGGGTAATTTTGCTGAGTGAAAGAATCCAGACCAAAAATTAAGAGCACACACTTTTTATTCCACGTATAAAATATTATAGAGCAGGAAAACTAGTGTCTCGTTAGCTTGGAGGTTGCTGGGAACAAGAGAGGGTGTGGAGGGGTCGGGGAGATGGAGAAGGGCCCAGGAAACTTTTCAGTGCCACAGACATAATCCTCACCTTGATTGCAGTGGTGGCTTCTGCCAAGACTTACCAAATAGTCTGACTGACATGGCTCAGTGGTTGAGCGTTGACCTATGAACCAGGAGGGTCACAGTTAGATTCCCAGTCAGGACACATGCCCATGTGGGCTCAATCCCTGTTCTGGGGGCATGCAGGAGGCAGCCCATAGATGATTCTCTCTCATCATTGATATGTCTATCTCTCTCCCTTTCCCTTCCTCTCTGAAATCAATAAAAAATATATTTAAAAAATAAACTTACCAAATAGTATATCTTAAGAACATGCCATTCATTAATGTCTATTGAATCTCAAAAAAGCTGTTTTGAAAAGTAGCTTATCTGGTATAAAAGAGGGTTTCCCACATGAAAGGTGAGATAATACCTATGGAGCAGGGTGCTGTGACCAACCCACAGAGCCATTGAGTAAGTAAGAGTGGGTGTCGCCAGCCGACCCCACGTGACGCTCCTCAGGGAGCATTTCACCGCTTTACAAGAACATCCATATGGCTTCTGGCCTCTTATGATGCCGGTTAATAACAGGTGACCCTGACTGGTGTCTAATTATGCTTCCCATGCCGATGCCCGATCTGCACCTCACGGTAATAACACCCACCCGGCCCTTTGATAATTGATGAGAGGAACCACCTCGTTTTCTTTGGTTTCCTTCTGCCGCTTCGAATGAGGTTCAAATGACTAACGTGCACGGAACACAAAATAATGATAACCATCCTAATTAACAATTTATATTAATAGAGCCTTCTTTTCTGAGTAGCTGAGCACACGGAAAATACCAGCTTCCTTTGCAGACAATGGGGTGGGGGAGAAAGAAAAAGCAACAGAGCAAAGAGAGGAGGGGAGACAACCTCCTGCTACGGACCGAGTGGGCTCAGCGTGGACCTGATCTCTGAGGACCGCAGCGTCCCTGACACCCTAACTCCTGCAGGACAGCGCTGGGCAGGCTGCGACAGCACTGCTGCTTCACCCAAGTCCTCAGGGTGGGTCTCATCGAAGCCCAGGGCCCGGCCACACACACACACACACACACACACACCACAAGGAAAGGACACCGTAAAGGATCACAGGTCCTGTGTCACCCAGTGGAGGCCCGACCACCGGCCCAGAGCTCCCTGCAGCGGCCCCAGTGCTGTACGGCAGGCTGAGCGCACTGCGGGTCCTGCAGCTCTAGCAGGAGGCCCAGCCGGGTGCATCGCTGCTCCACCGAGAACACAGATGAGCGTGTCGTCCCCTGGTCCATGTAAAAAGGCAAGTGGCAAGGCCAGACATTTCAGCATGGAGAAGGGCAGCGTCTGTTTGGGTCTGGACCTCCAGCATCTTGTAAAGGCAGCCAGCACCGCACCTGGCTGGCTCCTCAGAGGTCATGGGGAGGGCGGAGCTCGCTCTGTCCCCACGTCCTTCATCAGGCCTAGCTCTCCAGCTCCATAGGCTGGAGGTCAGCTGTGTGGGTTAGCACATTGTGTCTCTGAGTCTGTCAGCCTTTCTAGACATCACCCCCAGGACTCCTGCATCCAGGCTGCCCAAGGGACATCCTCCCTCTTCAGTGACCCTTGGCAGATGCCAGGGGACTCCCCTCTCTGAGACCCCGCCACCAGCTTTATTTCTCATATTCTCACAGGCGAGTCTCCATCCTCACTGTGGACTCCCTTCCTGGGAATGGGGCTGGTCTCAGTCGCCGGACGCCCACAGGAGGGGCCTGGGCAAGCCAGGCAGCCGTCAAGATTGGAGAGTAGACTTCTGCATGGGCACGTGTGCTGGGCCCTCCCTGACCAGGTGGTGGTGCTGCTGTCCTTAGGCATCGTGGCCACCTCCTCGCCTGGGGCCCTGCTGGGGGAGCGGCTCAGCCAAACAGGACGGGCCCTCCACAGCCTCCGGGCAGCGAGGACAGGACAGAGCACTGCGGGGTCTTCCAGGCTTTGAAATGACGTTCTGGCCAAATGCTGGGGCTCCCACTCCTGACATGAAACACAGCAACCGAGACGGACTCAGGTGTGTGTGTCAGCCCTGAGCCTCTGACCCCCACGTCCCACCACGCGCTGGGGAAGCTCCGTGACCACTTAAAGAGATGCCTGTGCTGTTTATCTTCCTGATTTATCACAAAACTTTCAAAAACGAGAAGGGGCCAGGGTTCATGCGGGGTCAGCGCAGCCTCGCTCTCCTGGGTCTGACTGTCTGCATTTACAATGCAGCCTTCACATGCCCCTCATTCCCTCCCCGATCCCAGCTCTCAGGGCACAGTCCCTGGTGCCCCATCCACTGAGGAGTGGCCTGAATCTTTGCCCATCTGCTTCCTTCTGCCCAGTGTCCTCACTGCTGCCCGACCCTCACCATCCGTACGTCTCCTCCGAGCCAACTGAGGTCCCACCACCAACAACAAGGTTTGCTCATCTCTCAGACCACCACCATCCGGGTCTTTCCCCCTAAATGTCCTGCTTCTACTCTTCAGCATCACACAGCTAAGCAGTAAGTCATTTCCATGTGACTCACTGTAGTAGAAGGAGGTGTGGGTCCTTCTTTCTATCACAGGAGCAGGGAAAGGGTAAGTCAGCCGTGGGCAAACTACGGCCCGCCGGCCGGATCCGGCCCGTTTGAAATGAATAAAACTATTGAGATAAAAGACCGTACCATTTTATGTAATGATGTTTACTTTGAATTTATATTAGTTCACACAAACACTCCATCCATGCTTTTGTTCCGGCCCTCTGGTCCAGTTTAAGAACCCATTGTGGCCCTCGAGTCAAAAAGTTTGCCCACCCCTGGGGTAAGTGCTGCTGACAATGGAGGCAGAGAGAAGGACCCTTTAGACGGGACTCTATCAGCTGCGACCAGAGGACAGTGCGAGAAGGTGGGCACCTGTCAGATTTCCACCATATGCGTTGGTTTAAATTGAACTGAATCTTAGTGGAAACTCAGAGAGCTGCCTCCCCCTTACCCCCCCCCCCCCCCGCACCCTCGGAACTCGCCAGGGAGGCGCCAGTGGCTGGTCCCTGTGCCTAAGGTCCCGACCACAGCAGGCGGCACCAAAGACCCAAACTCTGCACAGCACAGGTCGGGATGGAACCCAGAGGAGGGGGGTGAAGATAGTCATCAATAGCTGTTCCTCTCAGCTGGAGATGGAAGGAGAGGCCGAGGCCTGGGGCCCCCTCTACCCTGAAGCTTACCCCAGCATCCTCATACAGTACAAAGTCCAACTCGGTGACTGTGGAGCTTAAAATAGGGGTGACGAGGCCCAGCGAGTCCAGTGGGAGCTGATAGGGTGTAGGGATGCACAGAACGGGCATTGACACCCCTCCACACCAACGATGAGGCTGGCTACGGCAGATGGAAGACGGACACAGGTCTGGGGCCGACGCCCACTCTCATCACAGCCGGACACAGCGACCTCAGTGCCAAGCAGGCAAACCCTGCAGGTGGCCGATATTCACCTCAAGGCATCCTTTTCCTCGTCCTCACCCACCTGGCACCTCTGCCCCACCCCACCCCGCTGAGAGTCCCGGAGGCAGGATGGAGACTCGGCAGGAATCAGAGCCCTGCATTCACCGTCCGGCCACTGTCCCGGGGTGGCGCCTTCGAGAAGTCGCAGGGTCCTTCTGGGCTTTTGTGCGTCTGCGAAACGGGGAGTCACATGTGCCTTCCGCCGCCCCCTACCCCCCCCCCTACACCCCCTGCGTTGTTGAAGAGAGCCCGTGAAGGCGCCACCTGAGAAAGGTCTGGGGATGAAGTAAGTGCTCTTCTTTCTTTAAACGCCTGTCTTTACGCTGTGCTTGTATGAGATGCTATGAAACGGGCCGGGTTGCATTCCACTCAAACTTTATTTACAAAAGCAGCGTCTAGTCCTGGGATCCCTGACGCCTGCTCCAGTCATTTATTAGTCACTGCAAGATAAAGTGTGTGGCAATTGTGATTGTAACAAAATAAGTGGTTTTTGTTAAAGACCTGAAATATAAATTGTATGCATTAAACATTTAGTAAGTTACAGATTACACTGCCATTATTTTACTATTCACCCCAAAATTGCTGCCCCATCCATAAACACCCAGACGTGCTCCACTGTAACTTTAGTTATGCGGAGCACACGTGTATGCAGGATTTTAAGCCAAGGAGCCGACAGATGGTGGAGGGAAATGGAAGGCACAGAAGAAAGAGGGTGGCCCCGAATCCACCACTCCCAGTGCATTCCGTGAAGGCACCTGCAAAGGGCATTGAAGGGGCCAAGAGGAACACCCTTGGGCAAGTCCTTGTGCAATAGGAAGAACGTGTTTCAAGAAGGAGGGGGTGAGGAACCCTCTGAAATGCAGTTGGAAATCAAATAGGCTGAGGACAGCAAGCTGACCGCATGGCGAGATGAAAACCTTCTAGCAAAAACACCTTATAGCCCTAACCGGTTTGGCTCAGTGGATAGAGAGTCGGCCTGCGGACTGAAAGGTCCCAGGTTTGATTCCGGTCAAGGGCAGGTACCTTGGTTGTGGGCACATCCCCAGTGGGGGGTGTGCAGGAGGCAGCTGATCGATGTTTCTCTCTCATTGATGTTTCTGACTATCTCTCTCCCTTCCTCTCTATGAAAAATCAATAAAATATATTTTTAAAAAAACACCTTATAGTACAAATGATGAGATAAAATGAAGCCATGCCCACTGCTGGGCAGGGACAGGGCACCCTCCCGCCAGCTCCTTACCTGGTTTCCTACAGGGAAGACCCCACAGACCAGCCCGCAGGAGCACCTGTGGCTTCCGGGCCTCCCTCACCTGCGGCTGGCTAAGGAGACAGTCATTCGAGGAGGGTTCACTCTGGCAGGTTGCGGTTGTAGGGAGGACAGAGGAGACGGTTTCCTGTGAAAAGTCAGATTTGGCGAAGCTCACACGGAGAGAGCGCAGTTCCCGTGGGTTTCGCTCCTGCAGGACGACCCTCCCCATCCAGATGTTCTGAGCAGCCAGGTGACCCATTTGCTCTCGCAATCTTTGCTTTGAGACTTTATTCCCACGTATTTCACACAAGACTCTGCAGGAAGCAAGTTGTGAAAATACCCGAAACACTTTTCCAAGGCGAGACTTCCCATCAGAAGCATCGCATCTGCGGCCCCAGGAGCTCCGGGGCCGCGTCCCCCAGCCTCGGGTCCAGGGCAGCGAGAGGCAAGACTCGCTTTAACTTCTTGCCTCTTGCTGATGGGAGCCATATTTCTGGTGTCATCTTAAGAATGTCTGTGTGCACGTTCAATCCTATGAAACTTGAAATTTGATTACGGGTGTAATGAGCAATTTCCTGTCATTTACACTCTGAAGAAGATGCATTCCTGAACAGGCACATCCACTCCCCTGAATCCTCTTCAACGTTCATTTGGTCAGACTCACAAAAGCTTCCTGTCAGATGATTATTTCTGGCACTCAGTCAACCGCAGCTCCCCAAAACTCCACGGAAGGATGTGCATCCCAGAGTGCAATCCAGAAGTAATCGGTCGCCGTGACATCCCTGGTTAATGGAGGCCCTCGCTTTGTTCTTTTGGTGACACACTTAGATACGCACCAACTGCGAGATCACATCGCTGTGTCCGCACTGAGCTGGAAGCATATTCTTGCTAAACAGAAGTAAGGATTTAGCAGGTGAGAAGATAAAGCTTGATGTTTTATCATGTGACCTCCAAATTCTGAACACTGGTCCGCAAGGGTCCAGGTACAGCTGGTTAGGCGTTTCAGGTAATAAGGAAGGTCTCCGGCAGCTTTCTCTCTGGGCTGGACTCCTTTTCCGCGGGACAGGACTCAGCCTGCCTGCAGGAGTGACTATGACAACTCAAGCCTCAACCTCGTGATTTGAAGGAACACAGCCTTTTCAGATTCTGTGTCTGTTCCACTTCATATTTGAATCAAAATGCAATTTATTTTTTTTTACAAAAGCATGGGTTTATGACCATTCAAATGCAAAGCGTGCATGTGTTATACATAAAAGCGGCACACTCACCTCTGCCTTGTCCTGCTGACCTAACCACCAGCCCTGCCCACATCTGTCACCTCCAGAGAAAGGATGGCACAGAGAGGAAAGGAAAATACTGACTCACTCGTAGTTTTCTATAAAATACCAGCTTTTCGCCCTGTTTGTTGAGGAGTCCCAGGACCCGTTCATTCAAGTGCAAAGGTCAGAGTCCCTCCCTTCCCCCCTGCGAGCCCTCCCAGCCCATCCGCCCCCGGGCAGGCTCCAGGTTAGGGGGATCCAGTGAAGAGAGGGACAGCAAGTGTGCCATTACACATCACAGGGGGCAGAGCTCCCTAGCAGACAGGGAACCAAAACATAAACTCCGAAGCCTCAGGGCCGACCCTGGGGCCCACCTTCCACATCCCGCATCCTGTGTGGGAAAGGTGGGGCCACCTTTGCTGAAGGTCACAGACTCCAGGGAGCCACAGACTCCACGGAGCCCAAAGCCTATGACTGTGGTCCCTGCATCAATGCGGGAACTGGACATTAATTAGCACTTTATTTGCTGCCATGCGCCTTTTCCTACAAATATTTCCTCTTGGGCCACGACAGCCATTTCCTGGCCTTTCATCTCCCCCCACAAGTAATTGAGCCATTAGCCTCCCGGACCTGCCGGATCCGAGGGGCTGCTGGGGCCAGAGGGCTGCCAAGGGACTGGCCTGTGCTGGCCTCTGGCTCACGGCAGGATTAGAGTCCGACCCAGGTTCACATCCCTTTAAGGAAAGGGAAGAAAGTATTAGTAGGTGTAAGCAAATTAACTTCCTTGCATGTGTACCACAACTAAGAGGAGCTTAGGAGTTTTCAGACTTAAATGTGGATGACTTGTAGGCACGTAATAATAATAACTTAGTATAATAAATAATGATGATTAAGTGTTCACTGTGTACCAGGCACCACGCTCCATACTACTGACCCCACGGGAAACCTCACCCAGCTGCCTCACGAGGACGCAGGCGTGGGCTGACCAGCGCCCTGGTTTCCGACACTGGCCTCCAGCTGGTGCGGGAACCACCCACTTGTTAGGGTGGCCTCGGGACACTCCTACACCCTCCAAGTGCCTTCCAGATGCCACGTAGGGCAGGGTCTGAGCAAAGCGGCCACAGGCCCCCTCCCCCATTCACACTGTCGCAGGAGAACCAGTTCAGGGACACTCCCCCCCACCCCCCATGACCCAGACATTCTAATGAAATCTGCTCAATTCTCCCTTCAGTCCAAGTCCCCATTATAGAGATTCGGCTGGTCCTTGGGGACGGGAATGAAAAACAGCCCGCAGGGGTCAAAGCCATACCAGTCGCAGAGTGACACCAGGATGGCTGAGGCAGGGGCTCGGCCCTCTTACCTGCGTCTCCTGACTCTAGTTCTAGGGGGCCACCTGCCTGTCCTCACCACTCAGGCTCACACTGGGAACCCCTCCATGGATTCCCCCACCTGGTCACCTCCCTGAGGGCCCTTCCATACCCACCGACACCTGATCGAGAGCAGGGTGCCTTGTCCACCCACGGGAGGCACTGATGAGGGATTGCTGAGCCGAAGCACAGCCCTCGGAAGCCGGCAGGTCAGAGTTTTATTGTCTCCACGTGTTGACGCTGAGGCTGGAGGCTACGAAGTGATTTGTTCTTAAGATCCTTCCAGAGAGGAATGATATCTTTACACTTCTCTGTATCCTCGCCCCCACCAGAAAAGGTGCTCAGTAAATACTTCCTGGTTAACGACCAGCTGGCCAGGCCCTGCTCTGCTATGTAACAAGCAGCTGGAATCATTTTCCTGTCCTAACGGCCTGGAAAAACGCCAGGTGAAAATTCTAAGCCAGTATCTGATGGGACCCCCGGGACGTATCCATGCACCCGGACTTGGGATCTTCTAGTTTAGATCAACCACACATACATGATACATACACTCCAGCATAAATAACACCATGACCATCTATGGTCCATGTCACGTCATGCTGTCTTTCCTTCTCTGGCAGAGGGAGCTGCCCCCACAGCATCGTGAGCACAGGAGGGAGGAGCCAGTGTCCGCCTCCAGCCCCATCTCCATACTAACTTCTTCTCTCCTGGTCTGGAGACCGGAAGTCTGAAATCCGGGCGTCTGCAGGGCTGTGCTCTCTCCTGAGGCCCCAGGGAGGGTCCTTCCTCCCTGGTCCAGCTCCTGGTGGCCCCCAGCATCCTCGGGCTTGTGGCCACGCCATCTAGTTCCTCTCTGTCCTCTCTGTCCTTCCCTGGTTTCTTCCCGGGGTCTCTGTGTCTTTGCTCTTCTGACAAGAACACCAGTCATTAGATTTAGAGCTAAAATGCAGCACTCGAGATCCTTAACTAATTAAGTTTGCAAAGACCTTATTTCCTGGTAAGGTTCTATCTGAAGTTCCAGGTGGACCAGAGCTCTGGGGGACCCTCCCCCACCTGCTTCAGGATGGGGCAGGTTCTGTTCCCAGCTGTGCCCCCACTGTGTCCTCTCCCGAACCCTCCAACACCAAGCCCCTACACCTGGAGGCACTTCCTAACAGTTCCTGATTCTCTGCTCGTTTCCAGGAACAGCACTAAACCCTCGATGTGTTGTTTAGTGGATCCTCATGATAATGCCCAAAAGGAGACAAAATTGCTCTTACTTTATGCAGCAGAACACTGAAGTCTAGGGAAGCTCAGTGGCCAGTAAGTAACAGGCCGGGACCTTGCCCGGGTCTCAGCCCCGCAGCGCACAGCCTCCCGGGCCCGGAGCCCGAGGCGGAGAGGACAGCACCAGCCACCGCAGGTACAGCCCCTCCAGGATCTCTGCGAGGACCCACGTCACCCGTCTGGAGCAGGAGGAGGGCACGGGCGCCCGGCCTGTGGAGCTGGAACGACCACCGCCCAATATGGCTAATGAATTTTACCATCAAAAGCTAAAGTGAATGAGCTGCAGCAGATGTTTTTGCTCTGGGAACCACCAGACCTCTCTGGCCATTCACTTACCCTTCAAGGGGATAAGACGGGGGCCCGCTATTATGTGTTGTCATTGGAGCATTGCACAACTTTATCAAACTTTTTATTCTGGAAACTGAATTAATTTTCTGCAAGGGGGTTTTTGTGCAGCTCTTTAATCACATTTACGGAGGAACATGTGTACTCTGAGCCGCAGAGCCGATTACGGGCTCCAGAAAGGCCACTTTCAAAAGGAGATTGCCCTCGCTCCCGAGGCCTCCATCTGAAGGCCCCTGGGTTTTGTGAAGAGGAAAAAATTAATTACTATTTTAATAACGAAGCCAAGCCTGCTGAAAATCCTCTTAGAGAGTGGCTGGATGATGTCATGGCTGGCAGGGGGGATATGAGAACACTGGCCACGCGGCCCCCACCCCCGACTCTTCTATTCATCCTCCGTAAGATGATACGGCTGCGGGTCACACATTAGGGAATTGAAATATATAATAACACTGTGTTTTTCTTGGGAAGGGGAGAAGTTGTGATCCTTTGATAGCCAGTTGGTGGGAACTCACATCTGCCCCAGGCCTCCATCTCTGCTGGACACGGAGCTGCGAACAGGAACCGTGGGGTCCTGACGCTGGCTCGGCACAGCCTCCCGGGCCCTGGGGTCCAGCAGATCCTGACCGAGCCCCCGAGGAGCAGCGCTTGGATCTGGGGGACCAGGGGTCTGAGCTGGGCAGTCACTGGGCTCATTTATTTCCAGAGCTCGGTAGGACACTGGGCTCAGATTCTAATCTCTAATCCTCCCAGTGGATCTCCTCTGTGTCTTCTGAAAGAAAAGGTTGAGCTTTAGTCTTTTTGTTTGCACATTTGTCTTGCCTTAACTTGTCCTGAAAAGTAAAAATTTTGTGCCAGAACAGTAACTTGGAGTGTGTTTTTTATGACCCATCCCCCACGTTAATTTGGCAGAGACAGAATATGAGTAAAGAGCTGATGTCGATCTCCGGCCTGAAAGAGACCTCCTATGTAAAATTCTCCTTGATTGTGATATTAATGTTACAGTTTAGAAATAAGATGAAGACATTAAACAAGTAGGCAAAAAAGTGTGTTCATCATCCCAGACAACCTGTTACTTCTATTCCCGTGTTCCTCGCCTGACATTATAAAATTACTATAGCTGTGTTTCAGGCCTGTCATTAAATAAAATGAAATAAAGTGATGATGGTGCCATAAAAGAGACACAGAGGTCAATAGAATAGAAATAACCCCCCAGAAATAGAGTCAATTAATTTATGGGGGGGGGAGAATATTCACTGGGGGAAAGGATAACCTCTTAAATAAATAGTGCTGGGAAAACTGAACAGCATTATGCAAAAGAATGAAACTGGACCCCTGTCTCACACCATAACAAAAATTAACTCAAAATGGAGTCAAGACTTGAATGTAAGACTTGAAACCATAAAATTGCTAGAAGAAAGCAGGGGTGGTTAGCTCCTTGACAGTGGTCTTGGTAATGATTTCTGTTAATATGGCACCAAAGGCAAAAGCAATAATAGCAAAAATAAATATCTTTCTAAAGTGGACATACAGATGGCCAATAGATATATTAAAAGATGCTCAACGTCACTGATCGTCAGAGAAATGCAAATTAAAATGACAATGAGATATCACCTCACACCTGTCAGAATGGCTACCATCAATAAATCAACACACAAGTGCTGGTGAGAATGTGGGGAAAAAAGAACACTAGTACACTGCTGGTGCAGCCACTGTGGAAAGCAGTATGGAGTTTCACCAAAAAATTAAAAATATAACTACCATATGACCCAACAATACCAATTCTGTTGATTTATCTGAAGAAAACAAAAACACTAACTCAAAAAGACATATGCAGCCCTGTGTTCATCGTGGCAATATTTACAAAAACCAAAGTAAGAAAGCAACCTAAGTGTCCATCAACAGATGATTGGATAAAGAAGTGGTGTATAGCCCTGGCTGGTTTGGCTCAGTGGATAGAGCGTCGGCCTGCGGACTCAAGGGTCCCGGGTTCGATTCCGGCCAAGGGCATGGCATGTACCTTGGTTGCAGGCACATCCCCAGTGTGGGATGTGCAGGAAGCTGCTGATCGGTGTTTCTCTCTCATCGATGTTTCTGACTTTCTATCCTTCTCCCTCCTCTCTGTAAAAAATCAATAAAATATATTTTAAAAAAAAAGAAGTGGTGCATATATATACTATGGAGTATTACCTGGCCATAAAAAGAAGGAAATCTTACCATTTGTGACAATATGGGTGGACCTAGAGGGTATTATGCTAAGTGAGATAAGTCAGAGAAAGACAAGTACCATATGATTTCACTTATATGTGGGCTCTAAAATACCTTACATATATTTTATATATAACAAAAAGCAAGCTCATAGCCCTAGCCTGCAGACTGAAGGGTCCCAGGTTTGATTCTGGTCAAGGGCACATGCTCAGGTTTCCGGCTCAATCCCCAGTAGGAGGTGTGCAGGAGGCAGTGGATCAATGATTCTCTCTCATCATTGATGCTTCTATCTCTCTCTCCCTCTCCCTTCCTCTCTGAAATCAATTAAAATATATTTAAATAAATAAATAAACAAACAAACAAGCTCATAGGTACAGAGAACAGATTGCTGGTTGCCAAAGATTTTTTGGGGGGACAAGGGGTGGTGAGGGGGGTAAATGGGTGAATCATTTTTTTATAGCTTAAATAAATTTAATTTAATTTAAAAATAAATAAAATTATGTATTTATTTGTGATGAGCAGTGTGACTGACCTTCAGCAAGTCCCTCAGGTCTCTGGCTTCTTCTTTTTTTTAAATATTTTATTGATTTTTTTACAGAGAGGAAGGGAGAGGAATAGAGAGTTAGAAACATCAATCAGCTGCCTCCTGCACACCCCACATTAGGGATGTGCCCGCAACCAAGGTACATGCCCTTGACCGGAATCGAACCTGGGACCCTTCAGTCCATAGGCTGACGCTCTATCCACTGAGCCAAACCAGTCAGGGCAGGTCTCTGGCTTCTTGAGTCTCTTCAAAAATTCCCACAGTTGCGTGAATCCTTATCTTTCTGCAAACAGAGGTCAGAATGCGCTGTTTACCCCCCGGAGGCCTCATGCTATACTCCCAGCTCCTGAGACTGGTTAACTGACTGATTCCCCGGCACAGGTGAGATGGGGACCTGACCGCCTGGACCACCCAGCTCACTGACAACGCTATTTCCTTTCTTACAACTATTTCCTTCCTTCCCAGTGAAATGTTAGACGCTTATGGACAAGCCAGGCGCTGCAAGTGTGCGTTGGAGGTGGGGGTGGATAAAGAGAGATAAAGATTTAAACATCGAATGGTCTCTGCCTTTCGGGTAGTAAAACCTTCGGAAAGGTGGGGCACTTCCTGCTGAACGCCACACCTTAGAGCCCAAACGCTGTCCCCATCCCTTGGCCTGTCCCTGACACAGGCACACCCAGAAGGATGCGGCCCTGCTGGCTGCTGCCTGTCCTCCTGGGGCTGACCCTTCTGTTTCAGTCATGGAGGAGTCAGGATCCCCAGAAATCAGCAGGCTCCTGGCCCTGAGCATCCTCCCCACAGGCCTCAAAGACAGCACGACCAGCACCTGAGAATCAGTTCGCGGGTTTCAGAGCACAGCAGACCCCACCCACGCACCCACACAGGCTGGGCAAGCCGTTTGAGAGAGGAAAGAGTAACCAGGTCCCTGCCTGGCTCCGCCCTGGGTTAGAGGAAGCTGCATACCTGGCAGCCAACGTGTTTAAATTGGGGAAGCTCATTAATTTCCAGCTGAGTGAGGGAACATAGTGAATGCCGTCGGCTAACAGTAACAACGACGAAGGTGGCACGTGCCTCCAGGGCCCTGCACACACGGCCTCACTGGATCCTCATGGAGCCCTGGGTGTCGATGGCATGCTCCTCATCCCAGAGGAGGACCCAGGGTCCCGCAGGCCGGGGCACAGCCACACCAAGGACAGGAGGCAGATTGGGAGCCACTTGCTGACCAGGGGTCCCCACAGTGCAGTCCACGCGCCCAGTCCCGCCACTGCCACCTCCTGTACAGCCTGTGAACCAAGATGGTTGGGGAAAAAAAATGAAAAGAAACACAATACACCCTGACATGTGAAAATGACACAACATTCCAATTTCCAGCCCCATAACTGGGCCTACCCAGTTCTTTATCCAATCTCCTACCCTGGGCCTGCTTTTGCTTTTGCCCGACAGCCCCGGAGCTGAGTCGTTGCCGCAGGTGCCGCCTGACCCTGAGCCCACAGACTTCGGCCTTCCTTGCAAGGTGGCCACACCCTCCCGGAACCAGCACATGGTGCTGCCCACGCATCAGGCTTGGAATTTGGACGCCGCTGGGCGTCCTCTCAATGTTAGCCCAACTCCCGTCGTCTGATTGCCCAGACCTGCCTGAGGTGAGCCACACCAGGTTGTGCCATCAGCTGGACGGACAAACTGCCCCCAACAACAGAATTCTTCTGAGCCAGCAGGTGCTCTCTGGCTCCACTGCCTGGGAAGAAAATGCACCCAACGAACAAATGGGGGAAGTTTTATTAGCTGTTTATAACCTGCACTTTTGTCTGAATTGCTGCAGCGAGCATAAAGGAGACGTGCCCGTCGAGGGGACGTCCCCCAGTCAGGATTATGAATTCTGCAGCGGCGCAGCTGCCTCCATATCAACATGTTTTTTCATGAATTGCACCGAAAAGCAGGTGTATAAAAATAAAAACTCCCATAAAATATAAATTATCATTGTGCGAGTTAATTCTATCCCCTGAGGACACAATAGCTCACACACTTTAGATTTGCAAAAATGTTTGTGAGTTACTTTTTTTGGACTTATTTATTTATTTCTATTTATTTAGCATTTCTCCCTGGTGCTGAGAGAACTCTGTGAGCTAGACATTTTATTTCCATAACCGTCCCCGGAGGACAACCGCCATCTCAGGTTTCTGCATTGACCTTGAGATCCCAGAAAAGGGGATGCAGGGTGTGTCACCCAAAGTGCACGCTGGCTGGAGCAGGCCTCCTCCTTAGAAAGGCTGCGAAGGGGAGACAGAAAGCAAGTGTGTCTGCTCATCGTAGCCGGGGCCTCGGCAGGGAGGGGGACACAGGAGCCACCAGGAGGAGAGACTTCCACTCGGCCAGTGGCGAGCCATTGTGTGCGGTTCTGGCCCAAACGTCTTCGTGTTGTAAACAGCATTTCCGTGTCTACATTGGAGACCCTTGTCCATGTTGTCTCCAAGGGAAAGAGGTGGCAAAGTTTTGATGAATGAATCCCCGACTGTTTTTGGAAACTTTCTTTGGAATTGTCACCCCACATGCATGCCCCATGAATGGACGCTCTGGGACAGAGCTCCCGCCTGCCTGTCCTGCCCTGTGGACTTGTTAGGGGGAAGCCTGGGACCCTCTGGATCTTACCAATCCCCTGGACAACATCTGCTTCGGCTTGGATCTGCATGTCTGGGGTTTTGCCCTTGGACTGTGGACGCTACGGCGTGGCTGTTGCCCCTTGGCTTCCCTATACGTCTTGTGTGATGCTCATTAGCTGCCTAATGAACAGGACCCAGGGGCCTACGGAGGTCTCGTGTTGAAGCTGCAGCCCCCACGATGGAGGCAGCCCCACCCCTGAGCCCCATCGCCGGGCTGTAAGGAAGATTCTACCCGGATGACCCTCACAGCAGCAACGTTGGCTGTCCTGACCCACACAGGACATGGCTCTGCCTCACGCTCCCTGCTGTTAGAAGCAACTTAAGATATTTTCCAAAAATCTAATTGACTTGCTCCTTCCACTCCCACTTTCAGATCCAGGCGGTGGCAGTGAATTCTGTAACCTTCCCAAGTGGCCCACGAGGACAGAGTCTGTATTCTTGAACAAAGAAGCAAAGTTACAAGATGATATGACTGATACTTAAATTAAATGAATTTTCCCTGAATATTTCAGCTGGAGCACCGGGTACAGAATGTCAGAGCCCACTGCCCTGCCTCAGGGTGGCAGCGACCACATCGGCCTTCCACTGGGCAAGTTGCCGCCCTCGTCTGCTCCTGAGGAACAGAAATGCATTTTGTGTAGCCGGTAGCACCACACACCGTGCCCCACACACTGCTGACGCTTGATAAATATTTAATCAGCCCATACAATGTCAATTCTGCTAGAATATACCACCCGTCAGTCTTTTTATCGGGAGGTCATTTCTTAATTATATCGATCACTCATATCATGTGAACCATAATTGGCCCTTTTCTTCTGACAATATATTTTTAATGAAGGGCTTCTGACCTCTTTGTAACTGCAAAGTATGTCGTCTAGATAAAGTGTATCCCTTACACCGGAATGTTCGCCGTCCTTTCTTTTGGTATTGTAGAATCAAATTTACGGTTTCAGTGGATATTCGTTTGTTTGCTTAGCAGGTAAAGCACCCTAACCATTGGGTGCCGTGCTCTCTGGCACCTTGGAGTGAAGGAGTAACAATTATCTTGAGTTTCAGATCAGGGAACTGAGGCCCTGAGAGGTCACACAGCTCCCGAGGTTGGGGGAGGAGGGGTGGGGGGGACTTTGCATCAGTCTCAGTTCTGCCTGCGTGCTGTGAGGTTGCCTCTGTCCCCGGCTCAGCCAGGAACTACCTCCCCCAGGAGGCTCACTGCTGTGGGAGGGGTTGGAAAGGATTCCCCTTCGGGTAGAGGAAGTCAGTGCCCAGCTGGGCCCTGGCTGCTTCCTTCCCTCCCCTCATAACTCACTTGAAGTAGGCTCTCTCCTTCTGTGACCCAACCTGTCAGAGTAAGAAACAGACTCCAGGGCAGGGGTCTTGCCAGCTGGGCAGTGATGAGGGCATCCACCAGAGCCCTGGCTGGGGATGGAGGCAGAGCAGTTGACACAGCACCTGGGGCATTTCAGAACACAGGAAACAGTGAGCCTGAGGACTGCAGAGCTGGGTGGTAGCTAAGTGCCCAACAATCTGTACATCAGAGTGGGAGCAGGAGTCCCACCCCTGGCGTTGCAGCAGGGGAGACCCCTGAAGGTCAGACACAGGACACCTGGGCAGATGTTCTCTGAAAAAGTACTGGAATGTGCCTTGAGAAGCAAGTTAAGGATCTGAACTCTCTACCAGGTGGCTCACATGCTATGAACAGGGAAACAAAACACAAATGTTTCAGAGTGGAAGTGTTAGCTGACTTTCCTCAAAGGTTAAAGTCTAGAGCAGTGGTTCTCAACCTTCTGGCCCTTTAAATACAGTTCCTTATGTTGTGGCCCAACCATAAAATTATTTTCGTTGCTACTTCAAAACTGTAATTTTGCTACTGTTATGAATCGTAATGTAAATATCTGATACGCAGGATGGTCTTAGGCGACCCCTGTGAAAGGGTCGTTGGACCACCAAAGGGGTCGCGACCCACAGGTTGAGAACCACTGGTCTAGAGGAAAAGTGTGATCCGTCCACCTTGCTTCCCCTCTGGAAAGTGTTTCACTGAAGGCATGATGAACACTGAGAAAGGGAAGAATTCATTGGAGCTGCTGTTAGAGGAATAGTAAGAGTTGATGCTCTGATTTTTAAAAATGATTTCAATTAAATCAACAAAATAATTGGTTGCTTCCTTTCTCACTCTAATTCTATCGCCTGAGCGACAAACACCTCCACCCACAAAGAAGGTCATGGGTTCCACTTGTAATGAGTTGTTCTGAACGATATCATGTCATTATCCCTTTTAATCTTCTATTTAGCTTTTTAAATAATGACTCACATATTTCAAATTCAAAAGGAACAAAAAGCACGAAGTGGGTTGTCCCTCCCACCTGTTCGTACGGCCTGAAAAAAATTATGGCTTTGGTTTGTTTTTTAAATTCATTGAATATTTCCCTAAAACACTTTTCCAGAGAGACCTGTGTTCAGCTATGATTTTCTGTCTTGACTATTTCTTATATCAATAGGTGACCTTTTGCTTTTCTTGGCATTCTCTCCTCAAATTTGCGTGAAATGTTTTCTCAGTTAAATGGGGCTCTTTGAACTCAACATCGTCTCATTCCATGAAGTTTTGTACCGTGTATTTACATGCACAGGGGTGAGTTGGAACGTGGTGTGGGCCAACACCTCATGAGATTTTTGTTTTTGACGAAACTTAGATTTTTGTGTTGTTATTTCTTTTAATTCAGTCACCAGGATGCCCATTTTGATTAAGGAGCTTTCATTGTGGGCAACAGACCTTCCAAACTCCAAGGAGACTGGAGATGGATGATGAAGTGAGGAAACAGAGGCAGGGAAAGTTAAGGCTGCAAAACTGCAAGCAAAAAAGAGCAAGAAGAGGGAGAGAGCAGCTCTGTGGCATCTCCAGAATTTACATCATGTGTTCAGGGATGCATCCGAGCGAGTGCACAAGTACCTTCACAGTCCCAGGTGCCTTCCAGAGTCCCAGGTGATTCTCCGGAGACGCGGGTGCCTTCCAGAGACACAGGTGCCTTGCAAGAGTGGTCAGCTCTCCAACTGTGATAGGCATGAGGAGCTGAACAGTGATGAAGACTCGGCCTCCTGGGTCCCACTGTCAATATGTGGTTCTGTAAATCTGGTGAAGGGTTTGAGAACCTGCAGAGAAACCAATTTGTTGGTGGTTCCTACGCAGCTGGCACTTGGCCCACAGGTCACGGCCTCACTGCACTGGTTCTGAGCAGAAGCACCATTTCTGTCTCCTGCCCCCATCGTCCCAGGATGGAGCGCAGTGCCTCCCTGTTAAGCAATCCCCAGTCCTGCTTCCAGCGAATGACTGGAAGGGAGCACAGTGTGAGCAAGGGTGAGTGAGATCACGGAGGGTGGCAGCATCTCACTTCAAAGGGGCATCTAGTAGATGCCCACTGAACACGAAGTCCTTCCTTTCTGCCCAGGAGGGTTCGCCATTCTGATGCTCTCTCCTCATAGGTGGGGGAACAAGCTCACAGACGTGGAAATCGTGCCCACAACCTACAGGACACCAAGGGGTCCTGTAAAAGACCCCCCACAGAGTTGGTGATCTGTGAGCCAAATGGTCACTCTCATGAAGGTTAATATAGGAGACATCCCGGAGTCGGTTGACCTGTAAGCCTGGAAAAATAATATTTTCAAACCGTATTTGGGGGTCCTGATCTAAGGTTTTCTTTATGTTCTTTTTGTAATGATGCATTTGGTTCAAATAGAAGCAAAACAGCCCAGCTTTGAGTGGCACTTTGGGGTCATGCAGCTGGAGTGGGGGGCCCAGGAGAACAAGAGGAGTGGGCGCTCTCAGGGCCCACAGGCTCACGGTAAAGCCGTTCTGCCACGCACTCAGCTTCCCCCTGAACCACATCCTCTTACAGGCACAGCTGGGCCGCAGTCAAGGCCCTGGACTCACAGAGCTCGAACAACTTCAAACACCACCGAGCAAGTTCTGACAATTCCTTGTAAAGTTTCTCCTCTGCAGGCTGGGTAAACAGCACGCTGTCTCTTTAACAGATTCTGTTTTTTTCTGTTCTTTTTTTTCTCCGTTTAAAGATTACATTTAATATCTATTTCCCAGCAGTGTACCAACTGACATCATCTACTCATAAAAGCGGAATGCTTTGCTTTTTTAAGCTTCAAGCTGAATAACAAATTGCCACCGATGACAGCATAACAGAATAACAGAATGGAATCAAAAGAAAATCCATTGTCAACAGAAACCCCCTGCTGAGGAATTTCAATTTCATATATCTAATTATCCCTGTCAGTTGGAAGAACTGACAAAAAGCATTCTTTGTTCTCTCGGTCTGCCTCCCGCATCTCACTCTCAATTAATTCCGGCATACAAATATGACTAATTGTCTTTGCCGCTGCTCAAGAGCTCTGTGTATAACTGTTCGCACACGGAAAGTGATGGGGAGGGCACGCATGTGCCGTTTATGATATTCAGCCACAATAGACATGCATAATTCAGGTGACCATGTTAGCACCTTCGTAGCCCCCGCCACACAGATTAGGTGGGGGTCTCCTTTCACAGCCCTTTTCATATCTGCTTGGTGACAATAACTCACTTTGCACCTATTAAAAGAGGAAGCATTATATGTCTGCTGGGTTCATTGAAATTACCATGAACAAGATTACCAGCATTTAAATAACATATGGGCAGGGGAGTGATTGGGGTGGGGGGCAGAAAAATATTAGAGACTTTTAAAAAGCACAATAAGATCTCTCTGTGCTCTCTGTGAAGGTTAAAGTTGGAGCTTTCGATTTCAGTCTGTTGATGGTGGTTTGGGGAGATTTGCTGGTTTTATATTTGTTTCTGTCTTTTTTTTTTTTTTTTCCTTTTTTGTCCCTCGGTCTTGATCAGTGTTGTCAAATGCCTTTCAATTAATGCCACTGAGGCTGCCATTGTTTTCCTTCAGGAAATACAAGTCCAGGTCTCTCTCACTCATTTTTACTTTAGCAACTTAAACTTTACACTATTTGGGGCAACGTCTAAACAAAACATGAATGTGATTCAACACATAATAGTAAGGAAATAACATTTAAGAGGACAACAGCTTTGTCACTAGAAAATGAATGTTTCTAAAAATTATACTTTCTCTGTATTCTAACAAGATCAGTTTTGCAATTATAACTTAAAGTTAGCTCTAATTCAGAAACTGAAAGTTAGAGCTCTGCCCAAATTACGGCATCCAAATCATCTGCGAGAATAAATCTACAATATTGTGACATTTATGTTAACTGTTGCCAGATATGTTTAATTGAATGCTTGATCTAAACATATATTTTATTATCATCTATGCTTTTTGTTGCAAAAACATTAAAACATGAAGCATACTTTGGTCATAGCTGAATAGCTTCTAACATTGAGAGAATGAAAGCTATTCACTAACAAGGAGACATTTTTTGGAGTCCAATCATATTGTCAAGGTTACTAATAATGGACCAATATGACATTCTAAAGGGCTTAGTATAAATTACCCCCCAAAAAAGTGCTTTTGAATAGTGAAAGAGAGATTTTTTTGAAAATCGCTTCTCTTGACTGTTTTTGTTTTGTTTTGTTTTGTTTTGCTTTTAGTGTGGGAACTTTAAAAAGTGTGCTTCCGGGGTAATTTTATAGGGAAAGTAGCAACTCAAGATAGATGGCCTTTCCTTAGACACGTTTACCTGTTGGAAGTAGTGAACATCCACCAAACTGACACTCTGCTGTG
The DNA here is from genome assembly GCF_964212035.1 of Myotis nattereri. Lineage (NCBI taxonomy): Eukaryota > Metazoa > Chordata > Mammalia > Chiroptera > Vespertilionidae > Myotis > Myotis nattereri. The sequence goes on from NC_138083.1 coordinate 54,083,248, forward strand.
GGTTAAAAATTCGTTAACCAGAATCCTGCCAAGTGGCAGGAAATGCCAACTCCACTCTAACACTCACACACACCCCCAAAGGCTGCTTGGCTCCCAGGCCCAGCCGCTTCCTCCTCTCCGGGTCCATGGGCAGCTCGGGGGGTTTAGGCCCTAGGCACAGAGTTTCCTGTTGGGGACCGAGGGGACATATGAATCTGTTCTAAACGTGAGCCACAGGGGCTCAGTGAGGTGGTTTGGCACATGAAGCCGTGCACCCCAGCCTGCCCCTGAGGTGGGATGGGCCGTGTCTGCTCGGATTCTCCATCTCTACGTTGCCATATTTCCACAAGGAAGAAAGGCATTTGCGTGCCGGGGCGAGGTCGCCATGGGAGATGTTTTAAGGGAAAATGTGAAGTACCTCCCTGAGTTCCTTATGAAGTCACAGGGGCAATCCCCATGAAAAAGCAAACACATAATGCATCCATAGGAGGCGCCCGGGAGTGACGGTCACCGCAGGTGTGGGCAGGTGTCTGTGGCGGGGTCCACGCCGTTCTGTGGAGCATTGGATAGCGTGTTCTCCGGGTAGACTTCAGATGGAATCACTCTCCATCTTTCCAGAACTGCAAATGCCACCATAAACATCGTCTTCAAGGCACCCATCTCTTTATAACATGACAAATAGTCACAAACTTTGGAGATACTTTCTGATATTTCAAGTTATAAGCTATCAGAACAAAACATTAAGACAATGCAGTAAATTAAAGCTCAATCAAGAGAAAATAGGTTTGTTTGTTCTCAAAAGATGTTTAAAGTTACCAGACAGAGTGGTGAGTTTGAGAGAGAGAATAAAAATCTAACAATAAAGAAAAAAGCACCAGGAAGAAATGCTTCCCCAGGAGAACTCAGCTCAGAGGCAGAATTCACGAGGGGTCCATGCAGTTCCTAGTGCTTTGCAGTGCACCTGAGCAGGCCCCGTCCCCCTCTCCACCACCGGAGCCTGCTGATGGCCCATCAGCGCGTGTCTTCCCAACAGGCCAGCTATTGGAACTGGGGGTGGGCAGTGGCTGAAGGACTCGGGGCTTCAATGGCCCCAAGGCTGAAAGGTAAAGGACCAACAAAGCTAGAAAACAGTGGAGGAGAGAGAGGAGGCCTTGGCATCAGCAATGGCAGAGTCGGAGCCCTGCTGGAGACAGAGGAGGCGAGTGGATGAGCGTTGTGGGGGCTGGGGCCTCTAGGGGAAATAGAAGACCTCACAGCCCAAGAATTGACGGAGGCACAGAGGGAGGGGCAGGGTCTTCATGAAAAGGACCTTCCTTGCCGAAGCCGGTTTGGCTCAGTGGGTAGAGCGTCGGCCTGCGGACTGAGAGGTCCCTGGTTCGATTCCGGCCGAGGGGATGTGCCTGGGTTGCGGGCACATCCCCGGTGGGGGATGTGCAGGAGGCAGCTGATCGATGTTTCTCTCTCATCGATGTTTCTGGCTCTCTGTCTCTCTCCCTTCCTTTCTGTGAAAACTCAATAAAATATATATATTAAAAAAAGGAGGACCTTCCTTGACTTCTCCAGGACATAGCTCATGCCAGGGGAGCCGGGACAGTGGGAGATGGACAGACACAAGTGCCCACTGGGTCTCAAATGCCCATTGGGATGGTGGGCGAGGGGATCAGGGCCTCAGGAATGCTCAGTCTCCATCTGTATGGTCTGCACATAATGTTTAACACATGGGTTTTACAGACTTTTCTGAGACCTAAGTTTTCAATGTGCCCATATAATAAACATATTTTGCCTACCTCCAGAATTGCTGTGAAGGGGAAGTGTGACTTGCACCCAACTGCCTGGGAAAAGTCAAGAAAAGGTGTTGGATTGCAGTGTTGCACAAATATCACACATTTTCATCTCTAAGCGTCGAGAGGGAAGGGAAGCTCTTACAGGCAGATACTCTAGAACAGTGGTCGGCAAATTGTGGCTCGGCAAACCGCAGATTGCGAGCCACATGCGGCTCTTTGGCCCCTTCAGTGTGGCTCTTCCACAAAATACCGACTTCTGCACATGGGCCACGAAGTTTCGATCACACTGTACATGCACGCCCGCACGTGGTATTTTGTGTTATAAGCTATCAGAACAAAACATTAAGAAAGAGAACAAAAATTTAACAATAATAAAAAAGCACCAGAAAGAAAGTCAGCATTTCTAGAACATACAGAAAGACGGTTTATTTATGTTGTAAAAGACCAACATACTGTTTTCACCACACTCGAAAAGATGGCCATGCTGGTGATTGGATATTGCCAAAAATGGACAAACCCGGTTCTAGCAATTTTACTTGCATGGAAACTGTGGTTACTGGAAATTTTGTTTTCTCCCTAAGCCAAGGACAGTGCTTGGTAAAGATGAACTCCTGAGAGCAATGTGTCCTCGAGAAGAATCTCAGAGATCTGCATAGTCTTAGACTGTTTTATAGGAGATTAAAGGATGAGCTCACTGGGTTCCACTATTGTGTTTTACAGATAGGGAGCTAAGACCCATGGTGGGTGGTTTGCCCGAGGACACCTAGTTAGTGGTCAACAACAACTTGATCCCAGGTTCTTGATCTTTAGTTTAGTAACACCCTGCAGTGACATTCTGCCTTCTGTTTAACTGATGAAACCTTTAAAATCAAACTGCACTTATTGTCCAAGCTAGTGAAACTCCCCAGAGGTTTTGCATTGCAAAGCTGTTTCATCACTTTCTCTGCCAAGATTCTAAACATTTAAGGTTGTAATAGAACAATTGATTGCTGGGCCACTCCAGAGCATATTGTATTAGGAGTGTTAGCAATATGATGGCTGATTGTCCAAACCCAGCAAAAATGTCCCAAAGCTGGAAAAAGAGTACAGGCAGGGCTAGGGGTTTTATTAAAGTATCAGCACTCTGAAAGGTTGTGTTTTGGAACTTCACTGTGGGATGTATGTAGAAACCAGAGGTGGTTCTTAGACACAGGGGTGGTGGAGGGCCTCGTCACTACAGTGACTGAAAAGCAATGTCCCATGTCTTCCCTTGGAAGAACCCGGCTTGATGAATGGAGGCATTATGGCGTGGCTGGGTCTGTGAGGGCCACAGAGGCAGCCAGGAAAGAACACCCAGTCCTCCTAGAGCAGGCCTAGGAGTTTGGCATCAGAGTTTGAGCAGGTCAAAGAATAATTTACAGGAGGAAAGCATTCGGAGCAATTGCCTGAAACACCATTGACTGTTCAGATTGCGTTGTCCTCATGAATCAGGAGCATGACAACTCCCACAGAGGAGTATGATGCTAAAACCTACTGAGGGCCACCCACGCAGTCAGACCTAAACACAAGGATGATAGCAAATTATACTAATGGAGTCCTAAGTTTATATCAGGTACTTGTCCAAGTGCTTTCATGAATTATCTCATTTAATTCTCCCACTGTTAAATAAAATGTTCTTATTCTCACATTATGGACAAGGAAACTTAGAAAAATGCTAATTTGCCCGAGTTCACACAGAGATAGTTGGCAGAGTGGGAACTTCTGTCCAAAGAGATTGACGTCTCTGTCTGTGTTCAGACACACACACCTATGTACAAATGTGCTAGTTAAACTTAAAAAGACAAGAAAACCAGAGAAATGCAGTAGCCAGTGGCAAGGGTGTGCAGAATTGAAAACAGACAGCAGTTGCTGTAGACACACCTTCATGGCTCTGTCCCAACCCCAATTGTATTGCTGTCCATGGTCCTGGAGAATTATTGCATAACAGACATAGCTGTTTCTTCTAGTCCTGGAGCACTAGGAACCCTACCCTGCCCCACCACAGGAATGCGGATCTGTATGACAGAAGAGACCCTGCTGAAAGGACAGTGGGAAGTGAAGAGGGAGCATTCTGGGAGTCACAGCTGTCACATTAAAGGAGAGAGACAGACCCTGTCTTCAAATAACCACATGTAATATATGTTTCTGGAAAAATTGGCAACAGTGTATCTTTGCTTTTCAATTGCACTCTCAAGGAAAAAGATTGGTTATAAGCATAACAAATGGACACAGACACTAGAGGGGTGAGGACATGTGGAGGTGTGGGGGAGAAGGGTTTGGCTGGGGGGAGGTCAATGGGGGAAAAGGGAGACATATGTAATACTATATATAATGCTCTAAACAATAAAATAAAACTTTTTTAAAAAGAAAAAAGGATCATTCACACAATTAGAGAGCCTATTTGTGTGAGTTTTCTAGCTTTTCACTTTCCATCTTCCGCCCTATGTATCGACTTTGATGCAGCAGCATTCTAGTAACTAAACAGCCATAATAACAGTTCATTGAATTCATTTAAATGGCTGATCACACTCCTTTTGCCTGCATTGCTGCTTCTCACCCCATCTTCAGTTACTTATAAGGTAAACTTTCCTTGTATGTGTCCTTGAAACTTAATAGACCTTACCTTCCAGGCAGCTCCCTGAGCAAAGGCACGAGGTAAGAGGGAGCCCCCCAGATGGCGTGTGCCCTGGACCCCAGGCAGATGTACAGATAAAACTGTCAGCAGTGGAAACACAAAGAGAAATATTGCTATTTCCTACTATGCACATTCTTCCCAGGAGCTCTCTGCCCAGTTGCCATGGCACGGGCGGTGAGATTTCATAACTCCCCTGCCTGCCATGTGCTCGTGCAACAATGTGAGTTTCATCAGCCGACAGTTGGTTGGGTTTTGTCCATGTGAGTGGAATAAAACTTTCTCACCAGCTAAACCCACAAAGTATCTAAAAGCCATAAATAATCGGTGGCTCTGCTAACTTGCAGCTGCCCACCTCATTTGATCAAGGCTGCCGGGCTCAGAGGACCCACACGGTTCCCTAGCGCTGGCTGCTTCTTGTGGCCACTGGGACCAAAACAGATTGTCAGTGGAAGGCATCCATTTGGGGAAAAGAGGTGTTATTCCTGAAGGGCAAAAATTCTTCTCCAAGCATCACTTTAAATGGAAAAATTCTAACACATATTCCTTATTCGGGGCATGGAAAGAGATCCAAGAGTACAGAAATGAGGGTAAAGACATAGAAAGGGTGTCTGAAAAGTAGGGATTAGAGAAGTGAATTTCACTTGCAGATCATTAGAAATGGAAGAAAGCGCTGGAACTTCACCCTTTCCTTCAGTGGGGAGGGATGCAAACTCATACTTCCAGCCGGCGTGCTCAGGTGGAGCACCAGGACTGAGTTCCTCACACCTGAGAGCTTACTGGGAGTACCTGAAATTATCTGGGCCTTTTCAGAAAATAATCAGCCCTATTTAGAAATGTCATTACAATGTTGTCAGGAGGAACTTTTTTTGAAAAATAGTAATCTGATATTTGCACACCTTAAATGTTGGGCATTAAACTTAAATTCATCCGATGGGTATTTAGACGTGTATATGTTTATCTCTATATTCTGAAACAAGAGTATTAGATTTAAAACACAGGCACTTTGTGGTTCAATGACCATGAGGTTCTTACTGTGTTTTTAGTGGATTAAAGAGCCTACACATGATAACAAACGAGAAAAGCACTGCTTTGACACAGCAGTAGGAGATAAGTTATAATAAATGTATTTGCCGATCCATTTTTCAAGTTAACAAGTATATTTCCCATTACATATGGCCAGGCGTCATTTCACATCTCGGTGAAAGAGCAGGAGGAAAGACAATTATTTAAGCTATTTATCAGTTAAACTAGAACTAAAGAATCAGAAACAAACAATGGGGCGTTTGTAAAATCTTTATTTAAGATGGTTGACTACTCATCTAAAAAGGGTCCTGCTTTGACAAAAGGAGGCAAATGGCAAAAGATGGACTCACAACTCCAAGTATTTGAAGAAGTAAAAAAGCAGGGGCCTGAGATGGAAGTTCATGCCACCCTGTGCTCGTCGCTTCCGTCACAGTCACCCTTCCTCCGCTGGACCGGCCCCACCTGTCCCCTCTAACCTTCCACGTTGTTGGTACCAGTTCGCCGTCGGAGACGTGAATAAAAACTCCTGGTTTGGGGTTGAGATTTTTCGCAGCGAATATTCGTGCAGGGAAGGCAGCCCCTATCCCAACGGCACATCTCACCTTGAACTGGAGGAGTGTGGGGTGATGGAAATGCCTCCTGTCATCTGGTCAGATTTGGGCGACTGTTTTCCCAGGTAAAACGGGGTACTGATCGTCTTCCTGTAAGCTACCAGGATCCAATGGACCTGACCCACTGGTGAGAGCAAAGAAAAACCAGAGATTACTTCCTGAAAAGACCCAGATCATCTCAGTAGTCCCAAGAAGCTCTCCAGGCGTGAGGGCACCCTTTCAAAAACCACTGGGAACTGTTCCGTCACCTTGCATGAACAATGGGTCTAAGTCTTAAGAGAAAAGGAAATGAGACTAAACACTTAATATCGGACACCTCGTAGGTGCTCATTATTGGCCCTGCTTTCTTCACAGAGTCAATTCGTAGAGGAAAAGAAGTAAATGTGCTGCCCCATTTGCTGTGCTGATGCAGGGAAGTGTGACGGAGCGCAGGGCTGCCATGCACGGGGATGGTACCGTGTTTAACGACCTTTCCATTGAAAGGTACCAGCTTTCACCTAGGGGCAGCGGGGTGGGTGAGCAACAAGAATAAAAAGAAAGCTGGTCCTTGTCTTCTCACAATCACCATGGCCAAATTCCACATTGGGCAGGAAGGGAGGGAGGGAAAAGAGACAGAAAAGGGAGCGGAACGTGGAAAGGACCTGCCACGAGCCAGGCCGCAGGCTCTTTTTTTTTTTTTTTTTAAATATATTTTATTGATTTTTTTTACAGAGAGGAAGGGAGAGAGATAGAGAGTTAGAAACATCGATGAGAGAGAAACATCTATCAGCTGTCTCCTGCACACCCCCCACCGGGGATGTGCCCGCAACCCAGGTACATGCCCTTGACCGGAATCGAACCGGGGACCCTTCAGTCCGCAGGCCAACGCTCTATCCACTGAGCCAAACCGGTTTCAGCCAGGCCGCAGGTTCTTACTGGATATTCTTATCCATTTGATGAAGTATTATGACTCCCATTTGCAAATGAGGGGGCTGAGACTCCAACTGGCTAACAAGTGAAAACGGAAAGCAAATCTTTAATCAAAATGTTCGAACTCACCTAACTCTTAACTCTGGCTTGCTGCACCCCACACGGCCGTCCTACGCCTTTAGCTGTCCCTGGTCAGGCCCCATCTGCCTTAGCAACTCTGTAGAGCTAGGATGCTCCATGTACAACCAGGGTGTTCTGTGTACTTCCAGATGCTCCTCGTGCATCTGGGACTCTCCGTGTACAGTCAGGGTGCTCTGTGAACAGCCAGATGCTCTGTATACAGCTGGAATGCTCCGTGTGCAACCAGGATGCTCCCACAGGCAGAGCTGTGCCAATACCTGTATATAAGCTGGCCTGGGGACTTCTGCATAGACTTTCCTGATCTGGCACTTCTGACAATGTATGTTCGTGCATTAGTTTGCTAAGGCCACAGTCACAAACCGCCATACACTGGGCGGCTTAAACAACTTAGATTTGTTCTAACGGTTCAGAGGCCAAAATCCAAGGTCATGGAGTCAAGAGGGTTTGTTTCCCGGGGGCTGAGTGAGAGACTCTGCCCCGGCCCCTCCTCTTAGGGGGGTTGCTGCAGTCCTTGGTGACCCTCGCCTGGTGGGTACATCAGTCCAACCTGAGCCTTCATGGTGCATGCTTCTCCCTGTCTGCATACCTCTCTCTGTGTCCACATTTCTCTTTCTTAGAAGGTCAGTCTTACTGAACAAGGGACCAGTTTAATGACCTCATCTTAGCTTGATCAGCTGCAAACAACTTATTGCCAAATAAGGTAACATCCGTAGATCCCAGGGGCCAGGACTTTCAACACACAAATTTTAGGGACCAAATTAACACTATCACAGGAGGCATGTCAGAGACACTTCAAGTAAGAGAAGAACAGAGACATGTTCCAGGGAATTTCACTCATAGACACACAGAATGGGGTTTGAAGGGTCCCCCAGGCCCTGGGAGGGCTCTTCCTGCCACTGCTCAAGCCCGAGCCCTTGGGAGGCGACACTATGGCACCATGAGTTAGCTCACTATTCACCATGGCCTTTGTGGCTGTACTCCCTCTCCCCCCCCCCCCGGCCCCCGCCCCCCCCTCCCCCCCACCCGCCCCGACGCTGTCTAGGACACAACACCCAGAGGAGTACAACAAACCCAAACCCTAGTGTCAGACACTTTGAGCAGAGACAAGGTGGGTCCCAGACTCCAAGTCACCATTCGCATTCCCGACACTGCCTTGCTATTTATCACATTCCAGTGGAGAAAGTGGAAAGAACCTGTGAACAGGGAAAAAGAGACCCTTTCTTGGATCTCTGTTCCTTTTTCACTATTTTTGTCGCCTCCTCCCCTGTCTAGGTTTCACACCAGCCTGTTCATCCATCAGGAGGGGGTTGATGCAGCTCGGGGACTTGCAGCCGTGACAGCGGCCCACGGAGGGAGTCAGCTCAGAGGACCCAGAGCGCTGGTCAGCGGTCAGCCCTAGCAGAGCCCAGCGCGGCCTCGGGCTAGCTGCCCTCCAGCTACGGAGCGGGCACCTGCAACACCCTGGCTCCTCCGAGGGACTCTGAATGGAAAGGGAACAGGATACACTCTGCATGGGACCACACTTTGAATGGGACCCTCACACACAGCCCCGGGGAAATCAGCAGAGCGCTTGACAAAGAACCCCAGGTCCCTCGAAGGACCCACCGAGCCCACATCTCGGCCCACTTCACGCAGCCAGCCGGGCCAGCCAGGGAGACTTCTCACCCACAGCCCACAGCCCACAGCCCACAGCCAGGAGACTATTCACTATCGGCAATTCACTGTCAACCGGGGAAAGAGTTTGCCAAAGAATGGATGCTTTACATTTTATGCATAACTAGTTCTGAGACCAGGGCTATAAAAGTTTTCTATTAACATGTAAGCACTAAGACACATTTTTTTTTAACTTGATAAATATACATCACTCCTTCACAATGGGGCTCTTGTGTTGCTAATGGGGACCCTTAATGGAGAGTTATATTTCCAGGATTATATCTTTATTCAGTTGCAAATGATTTTTGGGGGAGAGTTTTAATACTCTGCTCCCGTCTATGAATAATAGTATCATTTGAATGCCGCGGACACCTGGCGCAGAGAGGACAGTGGGAGCTCTACAGTGACCCGGCAGCCTTGCCAACTTCGCATTTTCCCAGCCTTCCCTATCCGCTCCATTCAGCATCTAATTTCATTCTCCCTCAGCAGAATGCTAGACACTTGTAACTTTATTCTCCCTCTGCAAAAACTTGCTCTCTTGTAAGGAAAAAATCCTGGAAAAAAAAATTCCTCTTATCAATCTCTTCTTATATGCAGTCTAGTAATTTGAAGGCTGGCTAAAGTTTCAGGAAAAACCTTCCAATTAAATACTGTAAAAAGATAAAATAACAGTGGCCTTGCTGCTGCCCAATGGCTTTATTGAAGCTCTTTTGTTGATTTATTGTACATTAGCCACTGAGCCGTGCAAAGAACATTACGTTTCAGAGGGAGCTATTCGTATGCGGCCTGCATCCACTCCAAAAACAATCAGGCCTGTATTGCGTTTTGCAAATTTATACCAGGATGTTGGTTTAGAGTGTTTCCCTGAAAAGTTTTTCAAGTAAGTGTCTGCTTTCATGGCGAGAGTGATTGAGGGACACAAACAAACCTTTGTTTCAAAACTCACAGATGTATGGCCGAGGCCGAGCTTTGTTTGCCCTTTAAGAAGTATTCTCAGATTTTTGTTTTGAGCACAACACAGGATTGTACAAAAAAAAAAAAAATCAGCTTGGGGATGAATGTCTCGTATAATCTTCGGCTTTTCCAGATTTTCCCAGGGTTAATTTTTCTACTCCCAACTTTTCCTGTGGGGTAGGTTTTGCGGGTTTTGGTTTTTCGTTTGTACGTTTTGTTTTTCAAATTCTGGAACACAAGGAAAAGGAATTCTGGCTATTTAGGCTTGTAAGGGCCTCAGGAAACTTCATTTCAAAGCTATCTGGGGGTTTGCATGCTCAATAAATATACTTTTGTTTGCTCATGATCTGCCTCCTGCTCTCCTGAGTGCCTGCGTTGTTCCGGGACATCCGTGAGTGCCAGGCCAGGATGTCACCGTGCACGGGGGCAGCACCTGGGTCGGCTGGAAGGGAAGCCAGGGTGACAAAATATTTATCCTCCGAGCCAGGCGCCTTTGGGGGCACCAAAACAATCCTCCCTCCCAAGTAGCAGATGGGACGTTTTTGTGCTTCACGTGGTCATTTGTTCAAATAAAAAATACTAGAGCGTAAGTGGAGGTCAGGAAGAAGCTGTTCAAGGAAGAACCAGGTGCAGAGAGAACCCCAAAACCACAGGCACACAGGCTGCTGTCTCCAAGGTCGCCCAAGACCCGGTGGCTTATGCCGCCAAAGTCGCCTTTACCTGGGGGCAGATAGTGTCTGCTGGGCCTGAAGTCAGTGCGGACAATGGCCACACCCAACTATCAGGCTCGCGTCCAGACCCAAGTGCACCCTTAGATCCTTCCTCTAACCAGGTCAGACCCACAGGATGAAGCCTGGTCCCTCTCACAGTGTCATCTTCCTTTTGAGAAAACAATGACATCACACAAAATCTGATTGCGAAGCAACGTGCCATCACGTGAAGTCAGCGTGGACACGGTGCCAGCGTGGGTGAGAACAGAGGGACAGAGAGGGTGAGCTCACCGCGTCATCATTAAGGTTGGTGATCGTTCTTTTAGTTGTAATTTATGGAGCACTTACCAGGTCCTCTTCATATTATTGAGTCATTTTTGTTTCATTTAACGCCCACAACAACCCTGCAGGGCTAAGATTATTCATCGCATTTCAGAGATGAGGAGATGGGGACCCAAGGGAACAAATCATTGGCCTGAGGTCACCCAGCTGAGACCTGGCAGGGTCGGGGGTCAAGCTCAGGGTGTTCTAAGTGCAAATCCAACTTCTGTGCAGGACCTGAGTCCACAGAGCTCCCGAGGCCCGAGGCTGACAGGGCGGATTGGGGTCCTCAGACTAAGGACGTAGGAGTGCTGGCTATCACTTGTGCACCTCTTCTTGTGCTCCTTTTCTCCCCTGGAAAATGATCTCAGGTTCTTCGCTGTCACGGGACTCAGTCGTCTGTGCCTCTGCTTCCGTCGTTTGAGGAGGATGACTGAGGCGGCTGAATTTTTCCAAAACTCCTCCGCCATCAGCCACCTTGAACGTCCTGCTCACGTGGATATGCAAGGGCGTTGTTAACCTTTCCTGACATGTTAACCCAGACATAACTTTAAATCTAGAAAATGGGGCACTGGGTGAGTTTCTCGGAAGAAGAGACAAAAGCGACAGGACGGCGAGACAATGGTGTGGCAGGGGTAAGGCAGCCGCCAGGTAAAGGCAGGTGGTCAGAGAATGCCGGGGCCTCCTGGTCCACGTCAGCATAAGGGTCTGCAGTTCAGAGCCAACCCGTGTGGCGCTGTCCACATGTTTCAGATGTGTACTGCTCACCCCGCAGGCTTCACTAAACCACAGGATGGCTTTCACTACAGATTCCCCGACGGCATCCGACAAAATCCATGGGTCTGGAAAAACATCTGAAATTATGAATAAAATTTCAGAAGAGTCAGGGCTCCTGGGAAGCATTTGCAAAATTCAAGGAAGTCCCCCCCAAATAAAGTGCTTGTTCGGAATCCTCTCTCAGAAGTCACGGGTGGGGTTACATTCTCTGTATCACCATGAACTTGAGGAGCTGCTCCGTCCAGAGGAGACCAGCCTGCATCGCAGTCCCTGTGCACTGAGGACACCTACCCTCGATCCTGGTGCAGATGCTGAAACACTTGCCCTGTTCATCATTACTTTGTGACAGTCTAGGGCAGTGATGGCGAACCTTTTGAGCTCGGCGTGTCAGCATTTTGAAAAACCCTAACTTAACTCTGGTGCCGTGTCACATATAGAAATTTTTTCATATTTGCAACCATAGTAAAACAAAGACTTATATTTTTGATATTTATTTTATATATTTAAATGCCATTTAACAAAAAAAAATCAACCAAAAAAATGAGTTCACGTGTCACCTCTGACACGCGTGCCATAGGTTTGCCATCACTGGTTTAGGGCCTGACCAAAGTGTCCTTTACCATTTAAAGGTGTATTGTCTCAAATCTGAGACTCGGGGCTTCCTATTTTTCTCTTCAAGAAACTGAAACTCTGTGTGTGGGACATTTTTAAAAAATGTTTTTTTTCTTTTTATGATACATGGTTGTCAAAATACCCAAATCTCACTTCCCTAGGCCTGAGTCCCCGAATCCTCAAGGGACTCCTATAGCTTCCGAGGCACAAAATGACATAGGGCAACCACAGGGAATGGAGATTTTACAGAATGCAAATCCAACCCCTCTTTCAAGCTCATACTCAGAATTTCAGGATTGCATGTGGGAAACACTACCCCAGGCATAGTTTCTCAGTTTTATACGATTTTCCACAAGAAGGTAAAGCGTTCCTTCTCAGCTGAGAGTCCGTTTTCGAAACGCTGGCCGTGCAATGAGCAACTCTTCTGAGAGCCGGGGGAGAAGACCGTGTCTGAAAGCACAGAGCTCCATCATTAGATTTTCCTTTGTCCTTTTCAAGGAAGAAGCCAGGGTCTGCACTCAGAATCCTCACCCACTGTCTTTAAGCACAGGCTCCCTCTAAGCCTGGCAGTCACCCAGTCACAGTTGACAAGGCCTGGGTGCCTGGTTAGGCTGTGGGACAGTCACATGCTCCCCACCCCCCACCCACCCTCTGGAACCAGACCCCCATCCACACTGTCCCTCGAGAGCTCACAGCCACCCCAGGTGGCTTTCCCTCCCAGCCCAGGACCAGCTCCCAGCCCTGGACCAGTCCCGGCCGTGTCGCACCCCCTCTGAGCTTGTCCAGGGTAACCACTAGCTGATCTAGCCAACTAATCTGTGAGAAGGGAGAAAGGCTAGAGGAAAGTCACCCAACCCCGGGTGACAGATGGGCGTTGGACATGGTTCCCTCCGACTTGGGTTTCACCCAGCGGGACTATAGCTTCACCCAGCAGGACCTTCCTGGCCGTCACTGTCACCCATGCCCCTCCCATCATCACCACAGGATCAAGCGGTGAGTTTGTCCAGTGGGTCCTGAGCACGGCATCTGGTCCTGAGAACACGCACATGCACACACACACACACACACACACAATGTGCACACATGTACACTTTACTTAAGGAAGCATTGTGGCCCAGGACCCCATCCATGTGTGTTAGCATCCTGTGTGTGGTGCTGACGTGGCCACAAGGCCCTGACTCCCAGCCCTCGGCGGTGGTCCCCGCACAGCTAGGGCAGCCTCTCTGTGGCAGCTGCCCTGGACTCGGTCCTTTGCCGTGAGGCAGGGGTGGCAAGAGGCCGTGGCTGAGACTGCGACATCGCAGGGTCCTCTAATGTGCTGAGTGATGGATGGCCACCAGGCGCCTCGCAGAGCGATACTGCTTCTCCAGACAGACACGCCATGTATGTGGCCATCAGCATCTTACGTTGAATTATTGGCCTCTGTCCTGATGCCTGTATTTTAGCCAACTGCAGTCCTGGAAAATTATTTTCACTCAGGTGGCATCGGTGATAAAGAGCCCATCAATATTTTCCGTCTGAGAGATGGACTGAACCCACCCCCGGAACGGAAACCACGCTCTGTGCGGCCAGCCTGGAGCCTCGCAGCTCAGCCCATGCCCGGGCGCTGGCTGGGTCAGATGGTGGGGCCTGTTGTCCACTGAGGACAGGCCAGAAGGAATGGTCTTTGGCAATGGCGCTGGACAGCATCCGGCCGTCACCTGTCCTGTGAGTCGCCGCCATAGGGTGCCAGAGGGTTCCTTAGTCAGAGTGACCACACCTCTTTGGCCACCTGTTGTCATTGTCACCGTGGTTATCACGTGGCAACGTGATCAGTCAGCACTGGCAATGCACCTGTTTCTTCATGGGAAGATGGCTAGAATAGGACACACAATCATAGTTTCCCTCAGAATCACTGGAAGAGTGAGCTTTTGCTTTTTTTTTTTTTTTTACTTAAAATCCCTAAGTCTTCCCTGCTGTGAAGATCAGAGCCCGCCTGTCCTTACTGGTGGCTGTCCTCACATGCAGCCGCTGGCTCATTCGGTGGCATCTGGTTACAAGAGGGACTTCACAGACTTCACCTGCGACTCAGGTGAAGGGCCCCCGACTCCCTGTGTCCCACAGGCCAGGCGTGCCCGGTGACCTCTCCACACATTGTTGTCCCGCTTCCTGGCACTGCTTTCTGCCAAAAAGTCTGCGAGGCCTTTCCGAGCCTGGGCAGCACATCACAGCCCAGACGACAGAGCGTGAGCACAGGTGGAGTCAAATACACCCCACACCACCTGAGGCCCAGGAGCAGACACCATACAACTAAAGGGCCTCCCCGCATGCAACCTGCTCCTCTCCCCCTGGGACTTTTATGAGTGCCAAATAAAATTATGGCACGCAGCAGGGCCCAGAAAATCAGCGTGTCCTTCTTATATAGCCCCCATCAAGGGGCCTGAAGAAAACTCAGCATTGCATTCTCACTTCTACTGAGAGTTTCCTCCAAGGAAATGACTTCTTAGTGATGTTTATTGAGCACCTGCAGAGTGAGTTCAGGCTCCGGCTGCAGCCTTTGCTCACTCATATCTCCAATAGCAGAGTGAGATCCCAGGTAAGGAAACACCAGCCCCTCAAGGTCCAGTCCCCTCCCCAAGGTCAGGTCAGCGTGGGCCCTGCCAGGGTTCATTGTTGGCAGGCTCTGGTCCTCCTGGAGCACCTGTGTGTCACCTGTGACCTGCTCATGTAGAGATACACCCACCAAACACGTTTGTTTCATTGAAGATACTCCAACTCCAGTTTTTCCTTTCCCAGTCTGACATCCCCTCCCCCCAGCCAGCCCATGCATGAATTTGTGCACAGGGCCTCTAGTATGTATGCAAGGTGCACGAAATTTGTGCAAGAGTAGGCCTTCCTTCCTCCAGTTGCTGGCACCAGCTTCCCTCTGGCACCCGGGACCCACGCTTTCCTCCGGCCGCCAGCAGGCACCCAGGATCCAGGCTTCCCTAGCAGCCCCAGCTTCATCCAGAATGTTGTCTGGAAGGACATCTGGAAGGACGTCTGGTCTAATTAGTATATCATGCTCTACATACGTGTGTGTGCGGGCGCGCGCACGCGTGCGTGCTTTACTATAGAAAAGCCACTGGAGGTGGCAGGCCTTCCAAGTCCAGAAACAGAGAGCAGATGGTCACTTGAGTCTCCAGGGCATTTCCTTACAACTTCAGGACGTTTTCATCAGCCAAAGCGATAGGGATGATCACCCGGCTCTTTTACTGGCGGTAACACAAGCTGGGCAAGAGAGGGCAGGACCACGCTGCCCACAGTTCCCATCGCCCCAAACATATTATGTTTAGGTATCACTTGAGGATAGGAGGCTGGAGGAGCTTGAATCAAAGGACGATAGAACTTCAGAGCCAGGTGGAAAGGATCTCGGAGGGCAGCAGCCAAGGCCTGTCTCCTGGATGAGTAAGCCGAGATGTTGCCTCTGGCCCAGCGCACAGGCTGGTGGGAAGGGCTGCTGAGGCCCAGCCCCCAGCAGAGCTGTCTGCCTCGCACTAGGGAAGGTTCTCGTCGGGGGCAAATGTGTATGTGTATAATTATATATACAGTTACACATCAGTGTAGGATTGCATTGTGCTGTCAATTAACACTCTCTCTATTACATATAACTGAATGTCTATCTGTCAGGCCCCACTGTCCCTTCACTCACACCCCACAGCAGGCAGGGTGGCTGGGAAGCACCCCACACATAGGGGAGCACCCACTGTCACAGGGCTCCACACTCTTTCATGAGTCACCCGGAGGAATCTTCTTCCTCCAGCCTCTAGCCCCACACCCTTGATGCCCTCACCCACTACTGGCCGTCCCCGCCCAGCTGTTGCAATGACCGGTCGGCAGCCATTTTCAAGGCCTCTCCAGTGAACCCGGGAGTGGCAGGGTGATGAGCCCCATTCGACACTGTGTGCGTGCAGTAAAGGTTTCACCAGGGAGGGGGTGGATACAAAGGTATGTGACCTGAGACCAGCACCCCAGCAGGTTCCTGTCTGTGCCACACCTGGGAGTGTTTCCCAGGTGATGTGGGTGCAGCTGGGGACTTTATAACATGCAGATTCCTGGTCTGCAGTCTGAGCCTCTCCTCTCCTCTCCTCCAACAAGCCCAGCAAGGTTGGTGCCCATGGGTCCCCGCGGTGCCCACACTGCCTCTGGGAGGTTTTGCCCTAATTTTAGACAGAGAGCTGGGCCTTTCGGACAGGGTGCGCTGGGAAATGCGGGACAGCAGTCTGACCCCTGACTTGGAGTGTTTGCCCGTTTCCACAGGGTAAGGCTCCAACCAGGGCCAGTTGACCGAGGCACTGTCACTGACTGTGTCTCCTCTATGCAGACAAACAGGTTGAGGGCACAGACCACGTGCAAAGCAGTAAGGCAATCAGGAGGTAAGGCGTTTGACTATTTACTCTCTTTGTTTTTAATGTAACTTTGTTGTTAATTATATGTTTACATAATTTGTTACATATATAACAAATACATATACTTGTAAGCCTATATAATTTGAATCTCAATAATAACCCTGTTTAACAACAAAAATTTAACAGAATTCCTGAAAAATTAATAGTGGGCTCTTGGGAGCGGTGGGAACATGTGGCCCCCATACTCCTTGCAACAGGAAGGCCTAGATTGTCTGGATTTCCTAGGTAGTAAACTGTGGATCTGGTCAGCATGACCCCAAGTGTCCCTGACCCTCAGGACCTACACGATAGCTGAAAACTGATAAAATGTCAGATCTGCAGAGAACACTGAAGACCACCCAGTCTAAGCTCACGGGCTAAAGGAGAAAATAGAGGTTCCTAAAAATAAAGGAACTTGCCTACAGTCAAAAATCACTTTTCAATTACTCTGTTCTTAGGAGAGAACTATTTAAAGATAAACTGCTTGGCAGCAGGAACCAATGGGCCAGTGGAGGTATTGTCCACAACAGCAATCCTTGTCCATCTAGAGTCATCTATATATATAAAATCCTAATATGCAAATAGACCGAACGGCAGAACAACCGAACAACTGAACAACCAAACAACTGGTCACTATGACATGAGTTGACCACCTGGGGGCGCACGCACAACGCGGCGGGCGTTGGCAGCAGGCAGCAGAGCATGGAACAGTGTGGGCATTGGCTGTGGCAGGATGGTGGAGCAGGTGAGCGGGGGACACCAGACCAAGGCGGGGCACTGGTCACTGTCATCGGGACAAGCCTCTGGTGGCTATTGAAATTTCTGTGCTTCCATGTGCCATAGTCCCGCCCAGTGCTTGTCCTGCTGCTGGCACCAGCCCTGATCGCACCTGCAGCTGGCATCAGAGCCGCCACTTGCACGCACTACTGGAGCCCAGCACCAGCCCCAATTGCTCGGCACCGTCAGAAGGTGCGAGCAGCAGCTGCTGGCCCTGATCACTCCTGAGGGCTCCCCCACCTCCCTGGCTCCTGAGAGGCGATCAGGGCAGCAGCTGCCATTCGCACCTGCTGCTGGCACCGGCCCCAATCTTTCAGTGCCATCAGCGGGTGCGAGTGGGGCCGACAGCGTCACCACATGGGAGCGGTGGCAGCAGGAGAGGGGCTGCGGGCAGACAGGGTACTGGGGGCCATGGCAGAAGGGGCCAGGAGAGGGCACGGAGGATGGGCCGAGATCCACCCATGTGCCCACTGCAGCCTCACAACCCACATTTCCTTTCAAGGTGCATGAATTTGTGCACTGGACCCTTAGTCATTCTATAATATCCAGTTTAGGAATATTATTACTTTTGCTTTGTCATCCAGCGTAATATCAATGGAAAACCCTTTAAAATACCAGCCATGCTGGTAAAATCCAGCTCAGTAAAGCCATGTTCACTAGGGTTTATAATCTGTGTAGTAAAATACAGTATTTTTCTGGTCAGCATTTAATACATGAACAGTTACTCTTGTTCCTCCCAATGGATTCATAGTATGATCAATTTCAGGTAATATTTATTAGGCTCGCATCCTATATATCAGTAACGCAACTAGGTTTTGCAAATTTCTTGCAGAGGAGAAAAATATCATATTCTAATCGACAAGTATTCAAAATGGTAAAATCCTGTTTAACTGAGTTTTAAAGGCAGTGGGGATATTGGGGATAAGACATACACTCTGTGTTCTTACCTTAGGGCATCGGTTCCTGCATCACTGGGACCCAGACCCTCTAGTTAAACATGGTATCGAGTGAGGCGGTGGCTGAGCCTAGCAGACAAACAGCCAAGGTCAGAGTTATTAACATGGTCACTCGGAAGCTAACTGTACCCACAGTTAGGGTGTCAGACGTGTTATTCGCCAATGCCACTCAATGGAAGATTAATAATAGCAAAAAAGGGGCAGGTTTTGTCCTGATTTTAGGCAAGAAGCTGAGCCTCTCAGCCAGGGGTGGGCTGGGAAATGTGAAACAGCAGCCCGACCCCTGACTTGTAGTGATTGCCCATTTCCATGGGGCTAAAGCTCCAACCAGGGCCGGCTGACCGAGGCGCCAGCACTGACTGCCCACTGTCACCGCCACTTTGCCCAGGTGGTCAGAGGGCGAGGCATGAGGGAAGAAGGCGCTCGCCAGTGGAAGAGGCTCTCAAAGAGAAATGGTCATTTGTTTCCCTGTTTTTCAAGCATTATGGACATGCTTTCCCATTCAGTTTAAATTGATTTTTCAATTTGATCTTGGGCCAGACTATACATGACATGATGGTGTCCAGCCCTCCCGGGCCCGGACCCTAATCTCTTGTCTGAAATAGTTAGCACAGTCTGTGTCTCGTGCATGGACACCCAGGGCCCCGCAGGGTCTTCTGACCACACCTCTGAACAAACAAATCGGGTCTCCTCTGCTCATGAACTATGGTGTCAGGGAGCAGGAAAAGCAGCAGCCACATCCCCAAAGCTCCTGGAGCAAGCAGGATCCAGCTAGCAAGCGGCCCCACCAAACGAGAGATTGAGCTGCCCCGCCTCCCCTGTGCCTGGGCCTGCCCAGGACCACAGCAGGGTGGAGTGGAGCCAGTGATAGGGGCTCAGGTGAGCCTGATAGCAAAGCCCAGCCAGGACCATAGGCAAGATTCATTGCAGCTGCTGTGGCCTATTCTTCAGGGCCAGCCCCCCACCAGGGATCAGCCAGGTCATCACCCAGTACCCAGTCATCACCTGGTGTCCAGTGGTCCTCACCTGGTACCCACAGGCATCACCCGGTGCCCGGCAGTAATCGATGCCCCAGAACCAAAGGCTCCATAGCCTTAGAAGCTTCTCCCGGGATTATTCTTCTGGACGCAGCTCTGTCAGCACATACTGAAAATGTTTAAAACAAAAAGCCCAGCATGCTGTGAGCACTTTTGTGAATGTTCTGTTTGAGCAGAGGCCAAATATATTGTAAGCCCCACATTCCACGCATTTTACAAATTACTTTTTGTTGTTGTTGATGTGTGTGTCTTTTTATTTTTTGGTAATTCTTAAGCATGTGGTTCCCTCTATAGGGTTTTTCTAAATCTTGGTCCCTATAGCTGCCAGAAATTAAAACAAAAAGACTGTGTGACTCTCTTGTTCTTACTCCTGAGGTTTCAGAAAGGAAACTATTGTTAACTGCAAATTACACTGAATAACTCACTCTGTGTGGGTTTTTCACTCAATTCTAATTATTAATAATTACCCTAAAGTTTTGGAGCTGGGTGTAAAAAAGAAATATTCTTGCTCCTATGCACCAAAGAGGCCCCCTGCCTTCTCACCCCCAGGGAACCTCGCTGAGAAAGAGGAAGGGGAGGGAACAGCTTGGTACCTCATTTTATGAAATAAATATGTCCGTGGCTATTGCACCAACTGTATCTTATCTTTAATGACCCAGAAGAATTAGCAGGGCCCCAGCAGTGAATCCGTTGATATGGCAAATACTCTCTGTAAATAACCATCCTTTAATTTACCTGGAACCTTTTAAACATTTTTTTTTGTATTGGGTTTTAATAAGTGGAACAACTCAATAATTAAGCAAGAATATAATTTCATCCATCGTACAGTTTTGCTTTGGAAATGTAGGCTTCATACAGAGATGTGAAATGAAGACCGATGCTTTCACAAACTTCCTATGAGAGTGGCCCTGGACATTGTCACCAGGTCCATTTGGGCAGAAAGGTCCACGGAGTCCGCCCTCCTGGTCAGGGGCAGAATCTCCCACAGAATGCGCTGCCAGGGTGCCCTGGTGCACAGGCCGCGTCACCCAACGCATCAGGTGAGCCTGGGAGGCCGGCGCAGGCCAGCATCTCCCCATTGCTCAACTGAGATCCACATTGTCCCGACACCATGACTTTCCTACTTCCAGCAGCCACACCCTTTAGATCTTCTTTCAGATCTGGATTCTATAAAAATATAAAGCAAGGCAGAAGGTATAATGGATGCAAAATATTCAACGTTTTCCAAATTGCTTTTCCAAAAGAGAAAACAGATAGGTTTGCATTGATGGAGTATTACAGACTTTGGTTTTTTGCTTCAATATGTTTTTCTCCTCCTCCTCCTCCTCCTCCTCCTCCTCCTCCTCCTCCTCCTCCTCCTCCTCCTCCTCTTCCTGCTCCTCCTGCTTCTGGTCCTCCTCCTCCTGCTGCTCAACCTGCTCCTTCTCTCGAGGGGGGTGATTTAAAACAGATAATAGAGATATAAAGCCAAGTTGTCGCCTCACAGCTCAGTTAGTTGTGGCTCCAGAAAGAAATGATCCGGAGTGGCGGCCTCGTTGTGCAGACAGTGACCATCGTGCTGACACGCCCTGTGCTGAGATCCTAGCAGGGAACCTGTAAAGGCCCAACCAGGTGGGAGCCATCAGCCGAGCGAGGCTGCCTCCTGGAAGCTGTTTCCGGGTTTCACAAAGAGAATCCCTAGCTCCTCCCATGGGCAGAATCAGAATGGATGAAGTTAGAGGTGGAGAAAGCTGGTGGACTTACTCTACTCCCAACCCGGTAGAAAGGAGCATGGCCAAGACTCCCCGCCCCCGCCCTCCCAGCGTGGCCACACTATCATAATTGACTTACAATTTTTCCTAATATCTCTCTTTATGAAACCTGCCTTGAGGGATACATCCAGGCCTGCACACCGAGGGCTGTGCCTCATTTGTTCCTGTAGATTGTGCCTAATTAACGCTAACTTGTCTGTACATAAAAAGTACAATGGGCTGTCCTTTCCAATTTAATTCCGACAGTTTAATCGAATCTGTATTCTTTCAAAAATAATTAGATCATTTACACTTCATTAACATGTAATGCAATGTTGAGACATTCATCATAATGATTTCTTATTTTTCTTGGGCAATATTATCTCCTCTAATGAAACTGCTAGCACCATGCATGCCTTAATTAGCTGGATCATATCACTGACAATTTCTGCATAAAGCCACATTTTTACAGATGAAATTGAATTATCTCGGTAGGTATATTTTCAGCAGAATCTGTTCTTTTCTTGTTGAAAATCACCTTCCGGCTGCCCAGCCCTGGTGCCACGGGCATGATCACAGTTATCTCACGTGGCCATGTTAGAGTGGAAGGTCCTGTCCCACGCCGGGCCATGGGGAGCAGAGCCTTGCAGGCCGCACATGCACTGTAGCCAGGAGGACACGGCTGCCAGGCAGCAGGCCTCATTGCTGTAGCTTACAGAGTGCAGAAGTAAACCCACCGAGGACAGACCTGGGACACACTCGAACCAAAAGGTGAAACTGCAGCCCCACCTTGATCACATAGGCAGATAGAAGCTGCATGGTCCCCTGGGTCAGGCAGGCAGGAGATGGAGGCTGCATGGTCCCCTGGGTCAGGCAGGCAGGAGATGGAGGCTGCATGGTCACCTGGGTCAGGCAGGCAGGAGATGGAAGCTGCATGGTCACCTGGGTCAGGCAGGCAGGAGATGGAAGCTGCATGGTCACCTGGGTCAGGTTGGCAGGAGTAAGACCACCATCAGGGCGTGGCCTCCTTCACCACATGCTCTTATTAGGCTGAGTTCAACAGAACCTTCAGGCACAGGGAAGGGTCCCACCTGATGTGAGCTGGGCTCTTACCTGGGAGTCATCCAGCAGAAGAGGTGAGAGGGTGTGAGGGGGATGAGAAGGGGCCCACGGGCATTTGGAAAATAAATCCATTTGCTTGGGAGGAGGCAGCCAGCTCAGAAACCGAGGGAAGGGAAGAAGGGTGAGGAGGCCATCCCTACAAGGAAGGAGCAGCTGCTAGTGACGTGGGGGCATCTGTGCTACGCCCCAACTTGGATGCTTTCCCACAAGGCCTTGTCCAAACCCAGAGCTCTAACTACTCTGCGCTCACGACCCCCAAACACACTTTCCGAGACCCCTGCACAGCTTGTGAGCATGCCCATGTGTACACTGAACAGGTGGGGACATACTGTTCCTCTGGGTGTGGCGGCCGGGCAGGGCCCTGAGACCTGAGTGTTCCTGTCTCAGAGCAGGAAACCTGCGGGCAAGAGCTGCCCTTTCACAGGGCAAGGGGAACCAGCCACCACATCACTGGGAAAAACCCGATCTTCAACCTGAGATCATCTCCGTCTGCGCCATTTGCACTGCTCAGAAATGCTGAGAAGGAGGAAATGAGGATGTGTTCGTGCAGACCTGGTGTGCAGACCTGCGGCGTCCGCGCGAGACCTGGCACTTGCCCTAAGACAGGACTCTCTGCTTCCCGCTTTTACCTGCAGGAGGTCTAATAGCACCCAACTAGGAAACCAACTTGAAATGGAATAAAACAAAACCCCTGAGCCCATGATTACACAAAATACGTCTTCTGTGTCTGAGAAACGCATCGTCCCTGCAGGCCGGGCGCGGGGTACGCCTGAGCCGTGGGTCCTGTAACTCACTCTGGAGCTCCCAGCCAGGATGGTAGGACAGTTGGACGCAGGGCTGGATGTCACGCTGATGTCCTTTGTCAATATCCACGCGTTTCTTAAGCACATGCGGCTCACTCTATCTTTTGCCCACCGTGACATAAACAAAAACCTTACATAGATTTTTCACTTGGGCAAAGGAGACAAAGGACGCTGTGGAGTGTGATAACTTCAGTGTTATTTAGGCGCCTTCTGTTTACCTTCCCCGCCTTAGAAACGCATGAGGAGCCAGCTGGGCGGCTGCCGGACGGTGAGCAGAGGTGGGCGAACATCACCCTGAGATCCTGAGCTTTTCAGAGCAGCACAACATAATTGTCCTGCAAAACATTTGGAGAATCCAGGCTACTAATTAACCGCCAGTGCATCAATTAGCTGTAATAGCGGCAATAATACACAGACAATGGACGGAGTTCTGTGCTGCTGGGCCTCCCTCTCTGTTTGGTGAGGTTTCCTTTCTTTAAACCTTGCTTTGAAGATTTAAGTTAATAATTTATCCCTAATGAATTTGGTCTTTTTGTTTCTGCAATATGCAGGGCATTGCAATGACTGAAAGAAATGATGTTATTAACACGATTTTTTGCCTTAAAGAAAACTTTCACCAGTAAGAACAATCTTTCCAGAGGAATGTTCCTATGCTCAGGTCCCAGCGGTGAGTTTAGGAGGTTTGGCGATGACCTCGGAAAGAGCGAGATGGAATTATACCAAGTTGATTTTTCTTCGGTTGGTGATTTGACAACATTTCATGAAAATTTAGTTCATCTTCTATAAGGTACACACGCAAAGGCAACACACACATGACCTACGAATTAAAAGTAATTCACGAGAAAGCAAAATTGTTTACAAGCCTAACTTCTCTTTTTTGATAGCGGAAAATAGCTCACAGAAGTAAATCTATTTGCCAAAACAAATTCCAACTAGCGAAAACCTTCCAAGATGCATCCCCAGCTGTCCACACCCCAGACAGATGTTCCCATAAAGCCCGCACTCTGAGCCCCCCTCCCCCGTGGCCGCCTTCTCTCCCATGGAACTAAGCACTGCTTTCCTCCGGCCCCTTCGGGTCCCCCGGGGTCTGCAGACCGATTCTGACTTGCGCCCTCAGTTCTCCCTTTGATGGGTCCCAAGTTAAGGCAACACCTTCTGGCGTCAAATGCAGCCCACAAGCTCGAACCCTCAACACACACAGAAGCCGGCTGAGGCACCAGAGTGACCTGATGGCCACTTAGCAGCTGGGCAAGAGTCCAGAACGTTGACCTGGTGGCCTTAAGGCACTTCTATTACCAAATTATTTCCGTTGAGAAGCATTGATGAAAACAGGTAAAACAGTGAGGTGTTAACAGGGTTCGGTATTTTCGAAGCTTCATGAAAAGAAAACCAGCATGGCCCTTCTGCTCCAGGCTCCCCCAGACTGTGGGCCTCACAAAGCCATTCCAGCTCCAAGTTCTGGTTGGATAAGTAGACCTACGCAAACAAAATAAACACATCCCAGGTGGGGAAATTCTCCTGTTCATTTATTATTTCTTACCATCTTATTTGGAAATCATCATAGATTCTCAGAAAAAGGACAAAAACTGTACAGAAAGTTCCCCCTTACTGGCCACCCAGCCTTCCCCAACGCCGCGTCATTTTTTCCCAGCTTTATTGAGATATGATTGACACCGAGTGAGAAGTGTTGCTAATGTAAAGATTCTTCGAATCTTCTGGTTTCTTATTTTACTTGTTCCTTTCATTAGTGATTCAGTAGACCGTTTTTTAAGCACCTTCCTTGACCAATTCTCAGTTCTAACTCTGAGGTTGCGGAGACGGGAATACAGCAATGAATGAGGCCCGAGCCCGCCATGGAGTAGCTTGGAGTCCAGGTGAGGTGACGGCACAGGGGCCATCCCTGGAAGCGGGGAGTCCTGGGCACCACACAGCGGGTGGCACCGGCCGTGGAGAGAAGGTGCTCCTGACACGGGATGGCGAGGCCCACACTGCATCCCAGGCCAGCGGGACCAGCGAACATGGCGGCTAGATTCTGTGATGATGGGAAGGACATCTCAGGAGGTAACAGGGTAGCGAGGAGTGTGGAACCTGGTCAGGTGACCTCACGGGGCACAGAGCTCATGCCCTGGGACAGAAGGAGAACACGAGCCAACCTCTAGGTCGCTCCCTCCCTTCAGGGTCCGGAGAATGCCTGTTCTTCCCAGTCAGACAAGACGGAACCTCGGAAGTTTCTGATCAGGAGTAATGAGAACAGAGCAAGATGGACGGCAAGGATGGTTTAGGACTCTTGTGCCAGACTCGATCCGCAGGGTCAGCACCAACACTGGGGAAGCTGTGGGGCCAGGGAGACGTCCCAGCAGTGAGGACTGAGGGTGGGGGGCTGGGGACCAGCGGTGGAAATGGGAGTCCACAGAGGGGTGAGCCTCAGGCGGAAGCGATCTTATGGGCCATCACGGATGGACCTCCCCAGTCGTGGCTGAATATCCCTAAAGAGTCCTAAACATTTGGTGGATCTGGCCATTCAACAGACAGGACTTACCTGCCTCTTTCAGGAACGTGCTCCACAAACACTGGTTTCTTTCTACACGAAAGCTCGGCTCCCATGCCGTGACGGAGGCGCCAGGGTCCCTGGGGAACATGAGTGCCCGTCTCCATCATGAGAAGGTAGCATGACTTCCCTGGTAGAACAGAGCACCTGGCTGAAGTCACAATACAAGGAAAATAACAGTGGTTTATGGGGTCATGCAGATTGCAACATTTACTATATTTGCCTTTGTGGTTTTATGTATTTTTTCCCGACTTTCCAAATACTGTAGATTGCAGGTGTTTCAGCAACTGAAACAGAAAGGGCATGGGCCTTGGGGAAGAAGGACCATCTCCCAGGCATGATGTGCAGGGACGCGGTCAGATCAGCCCTGCATACATGTGGCCGTTTGCCTGGGGGCCTCGCTGTTTCTCAAGGACGGAGGAAACTGGCCTCATCCAGAGGGCTTTCTGGCCGTGGACAAAGTGGCGAGAGAGAAACACACAGCCTGGAAATCAGGAGCCCGGGGCCTGTGGGCATGGCCCAGGCTGTCCTCAGACAGCCAGCATCAGCATCTCCCCAGCAACGGGGAGGCCTGGGCCCACAGGGCACCCACCACCCACCTTCGTTCAAACTGAGGCCCCGAGCAATCGAGGACCTGCCTTTCCCTTGGTTTATTCACCCTCGTGGTCAATACTCGGTGCACGCAGCTCGGGACGTGTCCTCAGCTCAGCGCTCTGAGTGGGCAGGTGGCCCTCAGAACAGCTGGAGGGGACAGGTGGGGCTGGGACCGGGGGGCAGCCCCGTCACCTGCTGTTATGGGCCGCACCGACGTTGTTTTCTCTGCAGGCTGCAATGAGAGAAGGTGGACAGCAGCGACGGAATCACCTTGAACTAAGAAATGGCAGCACTTGCTTCTGAAAGACAAGAGGAGATAGGGCAGCCCCACCGTGGGCCGCGAGAAGCAGACGTCCACTGAGCGGGAGCTGACCCACAGGTGTCACTGGTCTTACCCCAGGAGTGACAACGATGCCTTCACAATGGAGAGGCAGTGAGGTCAGCCTGTGGGTGGAGGTCAGGAGGCTGACACGGCCTTTCTTCCAGCACCCTCGGCACCTGTGACCTAGGGACCTGTGACCTATGACCTAACAACTTGTGGCCTGTGGCTCCAACTGCCCCCACGTCCTCTGCAGTGACTGGTGTCTCCATGCATTCAGCCCTGCCCTTC
Organism: Myotis nattereri; assembly: GCF_964212035.1. NCBI lineage: Eukaryota > Metazoa > Chordata > Mammalia > Chiroptera > Vespertilionidae > Myotis > Myotis nattereri. Next base: position 54,109,958 of record NC_138083.1, read on the forward strand.
TCCCAAAGCCCTACTCAGTGTGAGGACTGAACACAGGGCTACCTGCTCAGCAGGTCGTGCGGGACGGGGTCCCTTTGACCCTCCCAGGGCGTGCGCCTGCAGCGAAGAACAGGGACCACCCTTTGCCTCTGTCTCGGTGGCTGTGGTCCCAGCCCCCCTTCTCTGCCCCGAGGGCTGGCCTGCTCAGGGTTTCTACTCAAACCCGGTGGCGGGGCAGCCTCACTGATTTAGAGCAGTGGCTCTCAACCTTCTGGCCCTTTAAATACAGTTCCTCAGGTTGTGACCCAACCATAAAATTATTTTCGTTGCTACTTCATAACTGTATGTTGCTACTATTATGAATCGTAATGTAAATATCTGATATGCAGGATGTATTTAGGCGACCCCTGTGAAAGGGTCATTCGACCCCCAAAGGGGTCGCAACCCACAGGTTGAGAACCGTTGAGTTAGAGGATGACTCAGGGTAACAGTGCTGCTCTCCTGTCCTTGCCTGATCGATCGGAAGCCTCCTGAGGCCCCGCTGGCTGCAGCTCCTGGAGGTCAGCCCACTGGATGCAGGGGCAGGTGCCTGACACCGTCCTATTGTGGGGTCCCCATGACCCCAAGGCCATCGGCTTTTCATTCAGGCCATCCCTCTCCCCATCTGGAAAGAGCAGCTGTTCCCAGGTGGCTGACATGGGAGACGGAAAGCCTGGCAGGTGCGCCCAACACTCCTAAAAAGCAAATAACACCTGTGCAGGTAGATGAGCAAAAGGCCTCGGTGGTGAGCAGAGGCAGGAGGGCAGAGCAGCCGGGAGAACCCAGTGGCCATGTGCTCTGGCTTCTCCGGAGCTAAGGCAGGTGGATCCCTCATTCGGACGAAGCAGGTAGCCTTTCCTTCTGGGAGGGGTTACGTGTGAGCAGACGTGTGGCTGACTTCCCTGCAGCATCGCGTCCGCCAGCCTGTCCCTTGGTGAGGACCCCAGGGAGGAGCCGGGGCTTCCGACGGCCCCTGGGCCCAGGCAGCTCCAGGCCTGTTTCCACACTCTGTTGAACCCAGAGCATTGATTCTGGGTTTGATGTGAAAAGAAATTAAAGCTCTGGTCTCATTAGATAAACCGGCCGTGGTTAAAGACCACAGGGAGACGCGCGCCCCTTTGTGTGACGCTGAATGCCCACAGCAGGCAGCTCCTTGCACACAATTGATTTCAAGCAGAGTTTTGTCTGAAAGATGCTTCTAGATTATGGCAAGAAAGCATTCTGCAATCCCCCTGCCGATGGCGTTCTGTCGAGCAGACAGGCCCCTCCTCCCCTGACCAGTAACGCTTAACTCCAGCACCTTGCAGCCCTGGGAGCCCACAGCCGGCTTCTGACGGGGGCCGGCCGAGCCTGCCGATTTGCTCAGGCACCTCGTGTGCCGGTGAGAGTGAGGTTGGCATGTAGGTGGCGGCTGTGGGTTTGCTACCTGAGCCTGAAGCGTTTGCTGCAGGTGGTGATGAAATAATAATAACTTCGGCTGAGATCCTGCGCTTCTCACTCATCCTCTGGCCCACGGTGTGGAGAGGCCCGTGCTCTCCCACTGAAGTGCTTCCTGCCAGAGAAAATGCAAAAGCCTGGCAGGTGCGTCCCACACGCATAAAAAGCAAATTACACCTGCTCAGGTAGACGAGCAGAAGGCCTCAGTCGTGAGGAGAGGCAGGTGGGCAGAGTGGCTTGGAGAACCCCGTCGCTGTGGGTTCTGGCTTTTCCGGAGCTAAGGCAGGTGGATCCCTCATTCCTACAAAGCAGGTAGCCTTTCATTCTGGGAGGGGTTGTGTGTAAGCAGACATGGGGTCCCCTCCCACGTGGGCGCATTTGCACATCAGGTCCATCAGAGGGCAAGCATCTGTCCAGCACAGAGCCCTTCCTCCTCAATCTCCGACCCCAGGGCAGGGACAGGAAAGGGGGAGACTGGAGCCTGGGTCCTGGGGACACAGATCCATTCCCTTTTGTGACTTCCATGGCTCTGGACTCTCCTCCGTGGCACTCTAATCTTTTACAGCAAATGGCACTGAATATGTGGTGTGTTGTCCACGTGTCAATCTGCATCGTGTGACAAACCCAGGCTCTGGGGCTCCCTGACCCCACCCCAAGTGCCCAGGGAGCTGCAAGAGCTTCCTGTTGCCCACAGCCTTCAGGCCACTCCTCTCTCGGCAGGACAATCTGGGGCAATCCATCTCTCAGCGGAAATCACTGGGACACCAACAGATCTTTTAAGAACCGGAACATCTGGTCAGTCACCTTGCCCCATACGATAAACGTGCTTTGTTAATAAGCCCACAGGCGAGCTGACGGGAGGCAGAGGTGGTTTTAATGGTGGCAGAACAGTGCTGGGCTAATGTGTCACCCAGGGAAGGAGGTGCAAGGCCGTGGGCGACCACTGTGCTAATCAGTCCCTGTAAACGGCAGATCGCGTGGAGAGCTGTTAAGTGTTGCTTTAGGAAAGTCGGAAAGCCCGGGGCTGTGCTCATGGGTTTGTTTGTAACGGGCGAGTTTCCTGTGGTTCTTGTGTAGAGAGCCAATCCAGTGTCTGTCAGGTGGACACCATCATGATTGCTACTTATCTATTGGGAACTGGCTTTTAAACAAGTATGATTTTATTGGAAAAGGGGGTTAGGGGAGGGAGAATGCTTTCCATGTTTCAAAAACTCAGCAGATTGGCCTCTTATGGGAGATGCAGAGGCGGGGGCTGGGGCACCTCTGGGCGGGTATTTGGGTTCCCTCTGCCTTCCCAACAGGATACCTGGCTGGGTGTGGCCGAGTCCTTCAAAGAGTGGCTGTCACTCCAAATGGGCATTTCCATGAAAGCACAGACTCGTCAGCCAGTGGACACATGCCAGCCCTTCCATCAAGCTGTTCTGCATCCAGGTCACTGCAGCTCACACACACATTTGCATGCATGCTTACATGGACACACACACACACGACACAAACACATGGACACATGGACATGTAAACATGTGCACACATATATACACACACATACATGCACACAGAGAGACACACATGCACATGCACGGCTGTCTTTCTACACTGAGAATTCTGGTCCAGAGATAAATCCATTTAGTGAAAAATAAAAAGGGGGAACCCACAGGCAGGCCCCACTGTACCACTGCAGGTAGAACCAAGTCCCCAGACCAAGGGGCACGCACGTGTGGTCGCTATGGCCTTCTCCTCCGGACCTCCCCTCAGGCGGCCTGTCCCCTCACAGGCGACCTCGCATTCTCGTGTGTGTCTCAGCATCTCAGCCGCGTTTTCCAACAGACTGTCTACCATTGGTCGGCAAACTCATTAGTCAACAGAGCCAAATATCAACAGTACAACGATTGAAATTTCTTTTGAGAGCCAAATTTTTTAAACTTAAACTATATCGGTAGGTACATTGTTATTAACTTAATTAGGGTACTCCTAAGGCTTAGGAAGAGTCACACTCAAGGGGCCAAAGAACCGCGTGTGGCTCGTGAGCCACCGTTTGCCGACTACGGGTCTAGACCAGTGGTCAGCAAACTGCGGCTCGGCAAACTGCAGCTTGCGAGCCACATGCAGCTCTTTGGCCCTTTGAATGTGGCTCTTCCACAAAATACCGACTTCTGCGCATGAGCCACGAAGTTTCAATCGCACTGTATGTGCGCGCCCACACGTGGTATTTTGTGGAAGAGCCACACTCAAAGGGCCAAAGAGCCGCATGTGGCTCGCAAGCCGTGGTTTGCAGACCACGGGTCTAGACCAGTGGTTCTCAACCTTGGCTGCACATTAGAATCACCTGGGAATCTTTTTAAAATCCTGATTTCTGGGCCTCATCCTCCAGAAATTCTGTTTCTTTGTTACTAATGTTGTGGCCCCACCCCATAACAAAGAAACAGAATTTCCAGAGGATGAGGCCCAGAAATCAGATTTTAAAAAGATTCCCAGGTGATTCTAATGTGCATCCAAGGTTGAGAACCACTGGTCTTGGAGCATTCGGTCGACGTCACCCTCACCACTGTGTTTTAGATTTCTTCAGCATGCACATTCCGGTGTTATTGAGTATGAAAGCCAGGACGCCATTTGGCAATTTCATCACTGCAGGTGTAATAAGAAAAGTCTCCAGTGATTGGGTGTCATTTGGTTAAGTCTCCATCAATCTCCTTTCCCTTTGAAAGCAGCCAGATCCACAGTAAGTAACTACAGCCCAGAATTAGTGATCACGTTTTTTTTTCCTTAGAGTTAATTGAAACTGATGTGTTTTGAAATCATAGTGGGGGTTTCTCAAGAAAACTGCTATGTGCTATTCAATCAACCAGCAAAACACAGGCCCGCGTCCGCCAGGCTCACGCCCCAAGGTCTGTCGCTGTTGGCACCAGTGGGCCCCGGCACCATGGCCTCTCCCAGTGGATAAATATTTAAATTATATGTATGTCAGGGTACAGAGCAACCTGAAAGAAACCTGTTCTTTTTCCTTCTGTCGTCTGGCTGTGAATTTTGAATAAAACTCTAAGCTGTGCAGACGCCCTTTTGTAAATCACAGAGCTAACTGACCTGTGGGATACGGCTTCCCAAGACTAATTCTCCCGGCCTAGTGGGGGCATTTCCAATTAACAGCAACGTGGTTTGGGATCACAGCTTCGAAAAGATTCAGCTAAGAAGTAAATACCGGGCTCCTCGGTGACAATAATTCATAAGCCACAGGAAGGAACGTGCACACTTGTGTTGGGCTGGTCAGAGCCCGTTCTGTTTTATAGAGTTCCACGCCCGCTATACTCCATAAATTCTTCACAATGATCATAAAACTCCTTTTTATTTTACTCTCATTCCTCCGCCCCTTCCATAGCTTCCGGAGTTTATTCGTGACACGTAAAGCGTACTGTGGGAGACACCCACGAGGCATGGCCTGCAGACGTCGGTGCTGGAACTGGAATTGAGTGGAACCAGCTGCTGATGCGAGGATACCTGCATCTGTCAATGACCACAATCGCCAGGTCACACTCCCAGCACCGCACAGGTAAGCAGATTACCTGGAGAGCTTTGCCACCTTAACGGGAGGTGGAGGCCTTGCCAGAGCTAAGCGCCCTGGCAGTTTGGGGGACAGGAGATTTGGTTCTTAAAGTCATGTGAGTGTGAAACAGTGAGTCCTGAAGGGGATGCCACAGTATGGTGTGATTCGGGGGAAGGGGAAGCAGAGGGCGCAGCCCCCACCTGACTCTGTACCTGGGTCCTCCGGGAGAGGAGAAGGCCTAGTGCCAGAGACTGTGATGGTGGCTAGCCATGGGCACAGCTGCAAGGGGCAAGGGAAAACCTGGACGGCCACAGTGGGCGGTGCCACCTTGGCGCTGCTCTGTGCCTGGACACCCACCATGACTCAGGAAGATGCAACCATTGGAATGCCTGGCTCCCCCAGGGCAACGTGACACTCTGTGTGGCTGGGACTCGGGCCACGGGCTCTTCCATCGGATCCCTGTGGTGTCCTCGATCCAGGCCTGGCTCACTGTCTCTCAGCACCAGCTTGATCAGCTGTCTCATGGTCAGCCAAGGCTCAAAGACACACGAGAGGCCAGAACACTTTCTGCGAGACACCATCTGCCTGGAGGAGGCCGTGCGACATGTCCTCCATTGGAAGCAGTGGCGGTGGGAAAGAAGCCGAGAGGAGGTGGCTGGAAGGAATAGTTGCTTCGGAAAGCACACCTGTGAGGGAAATTTAATGATGTAAAAATGTTCACAATATGGTGCCATCTAGAGAAGCAAGCACGGGGCTCTGTTCTGTGCTTTACAAAGAGTTTTACACCTGATGTATGACTGCAGCTTTAGGTGTGGACATGTGTGTAGATACAGATATGGGCAGGTAGGAACATAGGTACAGGGGCAGGGACAGGTACAGGGACAGGTGTAGGTATAGGTACAGATATAGTATAACTGCAGGTGCAGATATAGTAAAGAAATGGATATGATACAGGTATTGCTATAGACACAGACATAGACATAGAGAGACATGGGCATAGATACCTACACATGGAAATGAACATGGATATATGGATACAGAACAGATATCTGCAAGCAGATAGCCTGAAACTTATCAGTTATTGTCTCAGGATAAAGTAATTATGGGAGATTCTTTATCTCTTTTCTGTGTCTCTTGAATTTCCAACTTTTTTAAAATGTGCTGCTATATTTTAAATTCAGGAAAAAAAATGTTTATTTTAATGAAGAAAGTGATTGAGCTGCTGGGTTTGTTATCAGGCTGAGAGCCCTTCCCTCTGTTCTTACCCCCACGGCCCCGCCCCTTCAGAGAGCAAACTGTCCACCACAGGTGCCGCTCCTAAATGCTCCTACAATAGCACTTCCCAGTGAAATGCTGGTGTCACAAAAGGCAATGTTTTAAAGACTTCAGAAATGGGAGAACGGGACTGGATGCCCTTTGCGGAGTCTCCCGATCCCGCACCCTGAGCTGTGGTGAGACGCAAACGGAGCCCCCACCGTCTGCATTCAGCTCCATCGCGCTTGGTGAAATGTTGTCTGAAATAGAAGTATTTTTGTCGCCCCTAGAACAACTAGAAATGAACCAGAACAACTCAAAGCTGAGCCCTTTTCTGGATGATCTCAATTAGAAACGATTCTTTCCTGTGGACAGACTATGAGACAGTGTAGAATTTTAATGATAGCCATCATTGTGGATGAGGCCCACATTTTGTTCAGAGGCAAACATGTATTTTAACTTTAAAGAAAAAAACTTTCAAAGACAAAATGTGGGCTGCATTCTTTAGGAAATTCAAAAGCCAAAGGGTCTCCCCTCATGTTAGAGACAAAGGTATGCATGTGTCCACAGGCCTCCCAGTCACACCAATATTTGAGGTTGTTTTGACTCAGACAGATAAACCTACACGGCTACTTCCTGGCTTCCTGGGCCCATTAAACCTTTATGACTCCCCACACCTGTGAGACCAGAGGACAGAAAGATGACCTGGGTTTACTAAACGAAGACTCGACGTCACAATGCCCATGTGTTCACCACTCCTGTGCCTGATGGAAACTCCATCCCTCCCCACAGATCCACTTTCATCATTAGCTGTGTGTTGTGTACATGTGCGTGGAGACATGCGTGTGCCGTGTATGTAGATGTGTGTGTGTGTGCTCCTGGGTCTACAGATGAAACCCTCGCCTCCTCACATTGAGTGTTTCTCTCCCCAGCACCCGCCAGTCACTCCGCAGCCCCCTCACTCACATCACTGTTTCCCTGATGCCCCCACCTCAGGAAGGGGTCCGCCCTGATCTCTCATTCCCACCCCACATCCAAGCAGACCACCCTGTCCAGGCTCCTAACTGGCCCCCATGAGTCCACTCTGGCTCCTACACATAGCATTGCCTCAATCTTTTCAGAGCAGATAGCTGATCGTGCCATCTTTGCCATGACCCTGCACTGGCTCCCCAGTGCCCTACTGAGCACACCCAGCTCCTGGGTGGCATGAGGCTTGTGCTATCAGCTGCCCCTCGGTCCCCTGCTTCCTCAGTTCTGACCCCACTTCCGGCCCCAGGGCCTGAGCTGGGCACATATTGGCTGACGCCCACGCGGGCTTCTCTTCTGTCCTCTGTTCCTTTGTCACACCCTGACATCCTCAGCACACCTCTCTAAGTTCCCGGGTTTTCTGCCCACGTCCTCAGAGGCCCTGAGTCTCCTCCGAGCTGGCCTCCCCAAAAGAACAAGCATCAGGTTGGCCCTGGCACTGGGCAGTGCTGCCCAGTCACTGCACTGAGCCCAGGCTGCCTTCTGAACCGTCAACGTCACTAAACCTGAGCAGAAAAGTCAAGGAGCATGAACCAAGCAAGACGGAGAAGACGGGGACAGGAGAGGGTGTCAGACCACCCTTATTGGAGCAGCCACTGTTCGCATGCACGTTGGCACCACTTTGGTTGGAGGAGCGCATTCTCCGTGGACTCTGCGTGACTGTAGAAAGTGACTCCCAAGCATTCTAGAACGGCTGCTCTGAGTTGCTTTTAGGAAAAAAGAAATAGACAAGTATTCCAACCAGGAGCCGTGACATGGTAGGGACATGAGACCCTGGATCACAGTCTGTCCCCAAACTGCCCCTCTAGTCACCTCAGAGGCTCCTCTTCTCAGCTCTGAGATGTAACTGGTGTCCTTGTTATTACAGGAAACAACGTTCAAAGTCACGGCAGCTGTGTTCCGTGGTGCACCCCCTCTGAGATGAAAGAGAACAATAGAAAATGCACTTGACTTTTTGGATTCCTAATGAGAAAAACTGAGGCTGTACCAGAGAAGCATGCGCAGGCCATAGAACAGCGCTGCGTAGGAATCATTTTCCAACCAAGACAATATTTAATTTGGAATTTGGTGATAAAATGCTAATTGTAATGTGTGATGAGTGTCGAGAGTAAGCCCACAACGTCGTTTAGTTTGCCCAAAGTAAAATTAATAGCAAAATGAAATACATAAGGTCTTGGAAAAGAAGCCAGCCTGAAAAATATGTTTTGTTTCTCAGTTCTATTTCCCTCCTAGGAAATCAAATAGTTCATAAAAACTCTCGCCACGAGAGAGAAGATTCTTACTCCGCTCTCCAAAAGAGACTTGATGTGTTTTTTCTCCTCCTGCGCAGTGTACTGAGGACACGGTACTGCTTGCTGACGGCGCCCATCGTGGGCATCAGACACGAGTGACTTGGCTCCTCTGATGACTCCCCTGCAGCCAGCAGCCCGATGGCAAGGAGGCCTGACTTCCCAGCGACTGTAGGCAGCAGTTCTGCCCAAGTTCTGTTGCATGTGCCAGCCCTTCGCCTGCAGTGATGACTTCCCCTGCATCATCCATCAGCGGACGGCTAAGCGTGCCATAGCAAGTGTTTATCCCACCTGCACCCCACTTCCAGAATCAATGCAAATATGTTTCCATTTTTCAGTGGCTTAACCCATTCAGGGCTTATTTCTCACTCACTTCGTCCAATACGGCTATTTCCATTGGCTGCCCCGGACCTCCACGGGGCCTGTCTGGGAGCCGGCTCCTTTCGCCTTCTGGCTCACCCCTCCTCCAGGGCAGGCTTGTCTGCACTCGGCCAAGGGTGGGTGAGGACACCATCCTTTAACTACTGGCCCAGAAGGGACATACATAATTCCCACTCCCATCCACCCATCTGCAGGGGCACTGCAGAAAGTGTCCCCGTGCGGACAAGTGCCTTCCGGCCACAGCTGGATCCCATGACGAAGACGGCCAAACCCTAGAAGCCACCTCTGCAAGTGCAGCGAGAAAGATTCAGAAGGGTCGCCACACATGATTCTCAAATGTGTTCTGTGCACTGGAATCCACAGAGGCAGCTACATCAGCATGCAGGCCCCTCACCCCCAGGGCCAGAGGTTTGCATTCAACAGGTCTGGGCTTGAGGCCCTGAGATACTGCTTTTTAACAAATACCCCCAGGAGATTCTGCGAGTGTCCTTTGAAAATACAGCAATTGGTTATCTGACGCTATTCGTCAAAGGAGGATAAACAGCACTGATTGGCAGAGAGGAAGGCTCACTTCAGTGTGAAGTGCATCTGTGTCTAGTGGGTCCAGCACAGTCATGGGTGTCCATGCTCCGGGCTGTGTGACCCTGGGAAAGAGAGAGTCATTCCTAGTCACTTCGTTGGCAATGCTAGAGAACGTCTGCTCACATTTTCACTGTAAAACCAAAACGGCATGCATAGGAAACTTGGTAATCACACTTCCTGCTCAAAGTTTGCTCATTTTCTTAGTAAATACATTTTCGTAAAAACAGCTCCTACTCAGTTTGGCACATTTTGCCTACATTTTTCAAAGTCCATCCAATCCTTCAACAGGTACATAATGGACACCTACCAAGCATCCAAGCCTATACTGACCACAGGGGCTAGGCAAGGGAAGACCAAAGTTACCCTCGAAAGCCCATCTGCCAGACAAGATGGCATATAAAGATGAATGGCAATATGTCACGAGAGAAGCATTAAAAGAGTTTGGGGACACCAAAAGGAAAAGGTCCTCAAAGTGGCCTGGGTATCTCTGTCCCCATAGAAAGAGCCCATTTGCTTAATGATGATCAGCGTGCAGGAGTGGTTGAGGCATCAGGCAAAATGCTAAGCAAGTATACAGTGTCCACCAGCAACAAAAGTTGCCAATGGAGAAAAATTGATTTTTATTTATTCACTGGAGGCCTGGTGCACAAAATTCATGCACAGGGTGGGGGAGGCAGGTCCTTCAGCCCCGCCTGCACCCTCTCCAATCCGGGACCCCTCAGGGGATTTCCAACTGCCGGTTTAGGCCCAATCTCACAGATATCAGACCTAAGCCAGCAGTCAAACATCCCTCTCACAATCCAGGACTGCTGGCTCCTAACTGCTCACCTGCCTGCCTGCCTGCCTGATTGCCCCTAACTGCCTCTGCCTACCTGCCTGATCGCCCCTAGCCACCTCTACCTACCTGCCTGATTGCCCCTAACCCCTCTGCCTGCCTGCCTGATTGCCCCTAACCATCTCTTCCTGCCAGCCTGATTGTCCCTAACTGCTCTCGCCTGCCGGCCTGATCGCCCCTAACCACCTCTGCCTTGGCCCCCGCCACCATGGCTTTGTCTGGAAGGACATCGGGTCTATCCAGTCTAATTAGCATATCATCCTTCTATTAGTATAGATTATTTTTAGACTGCACGAGATCATAACAGCAATGTGGCACCTAAAACTGAATAGGAATTGGTTCCAGCACTCACATCAGCAGCTTGCTAATCTTTGGACAACTTAGGACCTTGGATGCTCACCGCAGGTACCTGGCGCCTCAGTGGGCTGGGCTGTTAAACAGAGATGCAGCCAGCACCTGTCTCATGTGATGATGTTGGTGGAGCAGGAACCACGGTTCCTTAAGGGACCCTCAGACTTGAAGATTTCCAGTCACAATCCCTAGCTTGCTCCCTCCGTGGAGCTGTCCGTGGTCCTGGGGTTTCTGGTAGCATCCCTTGAAGAAGCCACTTGCCATTTCAACTCAGCTTTTCTTTGCATCAAATAGAGTCCCCCACTCCCCCAGTGCAGGGTGCAGACAACCATTGCAGGGAGGGGACGGTGCCTGGGGACTGGCCCTCGAGAAAGCTATTTTTGCTGTTCACCATCCAGGCAGCGGGAGATAGGAATATTTAATTATCCTGACAGCCAGGTTTTAAAGACTTGCAGACATCTGAGGCTGTCTGACCAGAGTGTCAGATGAGCTAAGTCACCAAGGGGAACAGGTATGTACATGCAGGGGAAATTTTCTCATTTTGTAAAAATGGACCTTGACCCCCATGATTTCAGTCAAAAACTCATTATTACCGACTGTTTACAATACACTCAGAAGAAAAGTGAATGGTCACTGATTCTTGAGTGGATATTTGGGGACATTCAAAAAGTTAAGTTCCTGCTCCATCTGTCACAGGCTGGGATCCCCAGGAACCAGCCATGAAACACAAGGGATATGGGAGGCAGGTCCTGAGAGCAGCCCAGGGAGAGGAGAGGAGAGGGGAGGGGAGGCAGCTGGGGCCCCAGAAGTTCAGCATGCTGTGGCTGCAGCAGACGCCCCAACCTACGAGGGCCCCAAAGTGAGGCTGGCCCTGCAGGACTGTCCCCACCGTGGTATCTGGCAGACACTCGTTACCTGTCAGCCTCAAGCCTCTTGCCCAAATAGAGGCTGACTCAAGAGGGGTCCAAGATTTGGGGGTTTGACAGCATATCCATTGCAGTCTCTAACTTCTTGCTAAGCTACACGGGTATAACAACTTTCTCACCATGCTTAGCTGTCTCTGCGCGGGGGCTGGGGGGGGGGGGTCCTACTATAAAAACAACCTTTCAATGCAGTTACCGAAGCCCCCACCTCCTGACCAGGGTCTGGCCACTCTCCATCTCCTCTGTCTGGGTTTCAAGTCCTTTGTTGTGTGGACTTCACAACAAAGAACTCTGATTGGTTAGATTTCTTTGCAATTGTTTTCAGTCAAATTAATGGAGAATGAAAGTACAAAACTTTATCTCCTTCTTTTAATGTGATATTTTATGTACAGAATTATGTTATAATAAAAAATACTCTGTGCTCTATAAAACTACTGATTTAAAGCTTAGAAAGAAATATCTTGGTTTCTTAGATCATACCAGCTGCTAAGGGGCAGTAAAACATTTATATGCAGAAGAACACCCATTCAAATCACCCAATCCTGCAAAAATATTCTTTAATATCCATGTGTTGTCTCTGTAAGAGACTGAGGAGTACAGACACACAGTGCCTGGGAAGATGTCTTTTCCAAGAGTTTTTACTTTCCCCATCTTTTTTGAATTAGCCACTTCCATTGACCATGTTTTAGCTTTCTCTGCATTTTTACCACTGTCTCTGTTTAAATATATGAACTTATAATGACACTCTGAGTGATTGTTTCAAAGAATTTGTATTACTGTCTGTTTTTGAGTCACAAGATAGTATTCTAAGCAGACAATAATCTTAAAATAGTTCGTCTAACTGATGCTAGACCATTGAATTACTGAGAACCAAAGGTACAAAGAAGTGCATTAGAAAAATGCCATGAATTTAAATAAAAAATAAAATAGCTCCCAACATAGAAATACTTCCTGAATAAGAGATTTAATTCCAACAGACATTTCAGCCAAGCTTCCTACCTGGACCGGTGCTGACACAGGCCAGGACCAGCCTAAAGGTTCGTAACTCCCACCACAGAACTGAATATATTAAAATCACGGGGGGGAAGGGGGGCGGAGAGAAAACTTCCTTAAGGAAAAATATTCAGTAATAAATGTGGAATGAATTACAGAAAAGGTAAGTCACCGTTAACATCCCTCACCAACTGTCACAGGCTGGATTTACCAGGAGTCGCTACAGCTGCTGAGCAACAGCTGGAGGAAACACTGAGTATTTGTACAATTTCAAGTGTCGTCCCCTCCCCAGGTATTAATCAGTGAAGAGGGAGCCATGGTGGCTTTATTGTGGAGACCCAGCAGATGCCACCCTAACCTGTGATCAAGGTCCCATCACCAGGAGTGAGATGACAGGGAGACTCCATGTACCTTCAGATATGATGCCCCGAACATCACACCACATCACCCCTTCGCTTCTCTTGCCCAAAATGCATCACTTTGATATAATCAGGAGGAAGCATCAGACAACACAAACTGAGGGACATTTTACAAAGTAATGTCCAGGAGAGACTGAGAGCCATCAAGGGTGAGAGAGCGAGGAGCTGTGAGGAGACATGCGGCAGAGACCCTGGGTGGGACCCCGAAGCAGAAAGAGGGCATTGTGCCCATAGCCACCTCTCAGCTCTGCCCCAGGGATGCACGAGGTTGACGGCAAGAGGACCCGGGTGGCGGGCACCCAGGAACTCTGGGCAATTTTGCAACTTTCTGTAAGTCAAAAATTATTTCATTTTTTTTCTAAAAGCTAAACAACCTAGGAATTGAAATTCAAGTGGCTTTGGGGATGCGGTGGGCAGTCTGTGCTGCAGGGGAGACCGAGGAATGGGAAGGAGACTCAGGGAAACCTACAGAACCCGGGGTTAGTCAGGGCAGCTCGCCCAGCTTGGAATGAAATACGGGGCTGCTGCCTGCACTGCGGTGACACTCGCTGAGCGTCCCATGCAGGCAGCGGGCGGAGGCACCCTCTGTGAGGCAGCTGACCCGCTCAGACGGTCCCCCCACGCACCAGCTCAAGGAGGAAGGGGCACCATGCGGAGCAGGGGAGACGGAGCTGAGGGTGAACTGCGCCTCTCCCAGGCTGGTGCCGAGAAGGACTGAGGTCACCGCCATCGCAGGTATTGCCTTGGAGCAGACACACCGCAAACACTGCACAGACAAGAAGCTCGCGCCACCTCCCTCGCCCCCCTGCCCAGAAAGAGCTATCTGGCTGACTCGCGGTTTCTAACACTATCGATTATATCCCCCAAAGGTCATGAATTACATTCTTAAGATACTTGCTGAGCTTGACCTCTTGTAATGACCATCCTGCGCAGACTGGTCAGGTCAGCGGGATTTTTGCTCCTCGGCTGCAGTTCAAAAGCCCCTTGTCCCTTGTAGTCAACCCTACCCACTTCCTGGGAAAGGTAAAGACGTGTCCAATGGTGGGGACACACTGGCTAAACCGTGGACGCAGCTGGGGATCTCAGACGCGCTCCCTCTGGGACAAAGCTGGCTGCTCTCGGAAGGGGATCGGGTCTCCTGCATGGGGACCTCCTGCACAGAGGAAGCACAGGCATCTGAGACATGTCAGAGCAAACTCAATTCCAAAGGCCTGCCATGTCCCCAAAAGACCCAGGGTTAGAGCAAGCCCGTTTATACGCATGTTGCTATGGCCCTGGCTGGTGTTGCTAAGTGGTTAGAGTGTCGGCTTGCACACCAGAGGGTCACAGGCACGTACCTGGGTGGCAGGTTCGATCCCCAGCCCAGTTGGGGTTTATGCGGGAGGCAACCAATCGATGTTTCTCTCTTCCTGCCCCCCCACCCCCTCCCACCACTATCTCTAAAAAAAAATCAATGGAAAAAAAATATCCTCAGGTGAGGATTTAAAAAATAAATAAATAAAAATAAATACATAAAAAGCATTTTGCTGTGAATGGGGCCAATTGCAGGCCGGTCACCCAGTGAAGGACAGATGACAGCTGAGGGGTGAGGCCGAGTCACGCTCTGGGTGTCCGAGGGGCTTTGTGGTCTAGAGTTGTTTGAAACGAACAAATAGGGGGTAGGAGGGAACACACAGCATCAGCATCGCTTCACACACGTGTGCACCGACACCCAGGCTCACAGGCAGACACCTGCCTCGGTAATGAATTAGTGAGTCCGTTTCCTTTATTGAAGAGGCTTATTATGTTTTTATCTGTAATCACCTGAAGTTTGGTAAATGGTTTAATGTAATTCACTACTGATACAGTGTCCTTCATACCCAGCATCACCAAATGATTGGCAGCAAGAGCAAGACAGAGTTACAAAGAACTTTTGAGCTGGCCACACCCGTCCAGTGACAGGGGAGACGGAGACCACAGGTGACCCACAGAGGCAGTGCCCTGTCCTACGTCCCCATTTCCATCTGGGTCCACCTGTCCTTAAACTGACCCAAATCACACACTTGCTGGAGCCCTGGGGGACCCGGGCCTGGGACTCAGCCAAGGATTGTGTCCCTCCACGTCCTGCCATTAAAAACACACACAGAAATGGAACCCGAAGCTGCAAAGACCCCACTCGGCTCTGTGCGAACTTGGATTCTGTTGCTGTGCTGTTTATTCTGAGAGGCAGATCAGATTAATTTTACTGCAGTTGAAAATCATGCAAATATAGTTGAGAAAAAGGCATTTAATTCTTTATTGCTCCCACGCACGCCACCCCCAGCACCTCCAGTGCGAGCACTGCCGGCGTTTTAGTGTTATTCCGCCATACAGTACATCACGATGTTAATTTTCCACATTACTTTACTCCTTCTCCAGACCATATTTTACAACAGAGAAAACAAACTGCTTGTAATTACACTGCATGCCAGGACAAATTAAGTAAACACGCATTTTTAAGGCTTCGGGCTGTTAGGGTACAAAACAAAGGACTTCAGTGAAGGTCAATATTAGAGTTGTGCAATTGCCCAGGGACACGGAGACAAACCCTTGATTGAAAGTGCAAATGGTTCCGTTCCCCGCACAGAGCTGGATTCCTGAAAAGGACGCACTGCCAGGGAGGCCGGGACATTTTCCCTGTGCTCTATTCATTTTCCTGGAGATGAATGCTAATGCCAATAATAAAAAATAAGGACAAACTAACCAAAAAACCTATTGTGTCACTAGCAGGGACATAAGTCACCTAAAAGTAAGTCTGCTGCCTTCCACACCCTCCACTGAAACTGACATCTACCTATCTATATAATAAAAGCCCAGCAGCCATCACAGTGAACGACCAGAATGACTGGTCGCTATGATGCTCACTGACCACCAGGGGGCAGACACTCAACACAGAAACTGCCCCCTGGTGGTCAGTGCGCTCCCACAGCTGGAGCAGCTCAGCTAGAAGCCTGACCCATGGCTGGCAAGCACAGCAGCGGTGGCGGGAGCCTCTCCTGCCTCTATGGTAGCACTAAGGAGCGGCGAGCCAAGCCGTAAGGAGCAAGCAGGTGGGCAGTTAGGAGTGAGGGGTCCCAGATTGCGAGAGGGATGTCTGACTGCTAGTTTAGGCCCAATCGGGCCTAAGCCACCAGTTGGACATCCCCCAAGGGGTCGTGGATTGCAAGAGGGTGCAGACCGGGCTGAGGGATACCCACTCCCACCCCTCTCGCATGAATTTTGTGCATTGGGCCTCTAGTACAAACATAACGTGAGGCCCACAGGACCTGTAGACGTGAGTGGTCACATGCCTTCTTTCTGATTCCCTCATGCAAAATATTACTGACAGCCACACCACCTATCCAGGATTGAGGAAACAAAATCGAGACAGGGTCCATGGGAGGCTGGAATTTTTAATGAGCCAAGGTTATGAAAAGGAACATCACTGAGATTTGTGAAGATCGGGAAAAGACGTTTCTGCTTTGGCAGGCCACCCGAGGACAGCCCGGCAAAGGCAGCCCCACAGTGGCCTTGCAGAGAGGGTGCAGGGAGCCATGTGGCTGTCGGTGCCGCAAACGCTGACAAGAGCCCATTGGGAAAGTTAGGTGTCTCAAGTGGCCGCCTCGCTGACACACATACTGTGGTTTTCCCCCCACAAAACAAATATTTGGCCTCCTCTTCTCTCCAGGACGTTTCTAAATGTGATCAGATACAGTCAATTCTCATTATTCAAGGATTTTGTACTTGCAAAGTTTCCCATTCACTGGAATTTGTCACCTTGAAATCAATACGGTGCGTGTGGTCACCCTCAGACCGCGCACTATGAGGCACCCAACAGGCTCCAGCTCTTGTTCTGTAAACACCTGTGCTTGTTAAGGTCTATTTAGTGCCACAATTTTTTTCATTTGTGTGTATTTTGCCACTGGCTTTGCTGTTTCAATGGCCCAAACTGAGTGCTGGGGTGCTGTCTGTGTCCCGGGCTCAAGGAGGCTGCGTGCGAGGTGCCTCCAGGGAAAACACCTGGGCAGGTGAGCTCGGTGCAGGCGGGAGTCAGAGTTGCTGGCCGCGAGCTCAGTGTTAACAAATCCACGATACGCATCAGATCGGGCATCTTTAAA
The DNA here is from genome assembly GCF_964212035.1 of Myotis nattereri. NCBI lineage: Eukaryota > Metazoa > Chordata > Mammalia > Chiroptera > Vespertilionidae > Myotis > Myotis nattereri. The sequence continues at coordinate 54,127,119 of NC_138083.1, forward strand.
CAGAAACACACGTGCGTCAAGGTTGATGAAATCATAAACATGTGAGCAGAGGCTCCCAGCACCTCACCTGTGTTTTCCCGGAGCCTGGGTTCAGTGTTTGTAACTCGGGGTTCATGGTGACCCCGTAGAGCAGGACCTCCCTGAATAATGGCATCCACTATAGTATGTATTTCACATAAATGTGAAAAGCACATGCATTTGTGCATAAACACACTTGTAAGCTTTACTTCATAGACAGGCTGTGGATAAAGTCTGCTGTGGAGAATGAGGAAGCACAGTCCCCAGGGAAGAGGGACTCTGTGTCCAGCCGGACCTCTGACCTCCTTCCTAACAGGATGTAAGTAACAGGGAGAAGGCACTGCCAGCTGTCCAGGCTGTGCACACACACGCACACGCAGGCACACGTGCGCACACAGAACCTGCATTTTCACTTCTAATTTCTCACCCTGTGTGCAATGAGATTTTAAGGAAGCTCAAAGGAATCCTTCCCCTTTGCCCACATTTGACTGGAGCCCTTACATTCACTAAAACACCCAGGTGAGTGTTCCTCAGCCACCGCCCTCGCGCCAGGATGTTCAGGTGTTTGTAATCCTGTAATTGGCAATTGAATTTGTTTTTGCAAACCAGCATACGCTCCGCTCTCCGCGTCCCCAATGTCACATGATGGATGGATGGCCTCTGCTTAATGTGACCACCCACTTGATCCTTTGGTTTCATGCGGCAGAAATTAAGGTGTCTTATCTCCAGGGATGAGGACAAAGCTGACTGAGCATCGATGAAACGGTGCTGGTCAGCTTTGTAAACCATGCAAACAAGGCTCTGTCTCTCCTCAAGCAAGGACGGGAGGTTAGCCCCCTCTTTCCACAGAGCGCCATCGCCCCGCTACCGGTGGCAATGAAGACTTGAACTTGGAAAAAACCTGCTGTGTTTGGCTGTTTCTCAAGTCTGCAAACTCCCGTGGACGGCTGTTCAGAGAACAGAGGGCGTCACCGTGCCAGGATGTGGGGTGGTTTATCTTACTTAGCTCTGAATATCTTCTGCCATTCCCGTGTTTTCCAACATGAGAGTGTGGGCACAAGCAAATGGTCATTATGGAAAAACAAACTCCCTCCAACACCTCAGCAGGCCAGTAATCACAATAGAGATCACTGTCACGTCTGCGCCAACTTCCTTCGAGGGTCTGGCGCCGCTGTGCACACGGTAGCCTAAGATGCTGGTGGTGCCACTTGGAGAGACGACCACACACCATTCTGAGCCAGACTCACTGCCAGTACATGGATGTCGCAAACCTGCTGGAGCCTGAGATTCTGCTCCCCTCCTGAAGGCTGTGGTGTGATTTTTAAGACTTTTCATATTCACCACTGCTCAGCCTGAAATTCTTTTTTAATAGAATTTAAATTCTACTTAGATTCTTCTGTGATAAAATTATTTTGTTAATAAATAATTAACAAAGCCAGATAATACGCTGCTAAATTAACCCACCCCATCAATTATACACATGCCACACATGTGCACAGGCATGCATGTACACATCCACACATATACTAGCATACATGTACATATGTGTGTGTGCACATACAATCGCACACCCCACACATACATGCACATGCATATGCACTCGCACATGTACATTCATCTATATATACACCTACAACGACATACATTTGTGCACACATGCACATTCACACATGTATTAATACATGCACACATGCATGCTCTCACAACACACAGGCACACACATGCATACTCACACTCACACATGTGAATACATACAATAGACACATGTGCACATACACACACATTTATCTGCCAGAGGTGAGTCCGGTATTCAAAATCATCCTGAGAGGTAGCACTTGTATAAAAAGATGTTTTGTGCACAATCTTAGTGTTAAAGGGTGAGGGAAGAGATCCAGACAGCAGCACCGCAAGGCTACATTTACGTCTTTGTTCATTGTTATTACTGCATGAAACCGTCTCCAACACGTGGAGCCTCGGTCTCGAGGAGCTTTCCTTCCCTGAGGACCTGCTCACTCCCACCCTCCATCGCTGAGCTGGTCCAAGGCGCCTTGTTATGAGACAGGACCCGTCTTTCCCATGACAGGTCCTCACTGCAGCCAGCCCTGCCCAAGGACCTCCAAAGACTAAGAATTCCATTTTTAAAAATCTAGTTAACATCTGAAAGAGCAGTAAATGTGCAAATTGCTGTCCTAAACCTTCCTTTATGGCTTTTTCTTTTCAGACAAGCTCCGGCCCGGCCCGGCCCCCAATGAGGTTACTCACTGGAGAGAAGACCCAGCGATTTATGTCCTTCAGATGTTTACCTTCAGTAAAGACACTTCAAAGAGCAGGCATGGGGCTCCCCCTGCCCAGCAAACACTTAAAGCCCCTCGCCGTGATGGATGGGGCCGCTCCCAGATTTAATAAATATCAGCAGCGGCCACTTCCCTTTCAGGGCAGCTGTTTCCGCAGTGGGCGCGCGGCTCCTGGGTGGCCTGGCCGGCCAGCGGGAGGGTTACGGGTTGCAGGGACGCCAGGTCCCTCCTCTTTCTCCCCAAGCGCCCCTCTCCTGCGGAGGCTGCTATTGTGCCTCCCGCCCAAGCATTCCACGATCTTGACTTAATCTTCCTGCAGACGATGATTCTCACAAAGATTGCTGTTCCTCTTTTCATATCGAGTTGCCCAAGTGGTTTGATGAGCATCCTCATTAAGCATAGAACGTAAATAATCTCAATGTTACCTCACCAGACACATGAACTTGCTGAGAGACGGGACCACATCACTAACTCCCAGGAGACTCTAAGGGGCCGAGTCCCCAGGGAACAGCGGACACGCAAACGTTAACCAACGTTGGTTCGGCTTCTCTCTGGCTGCTACTGAGGACTTGGGGAAAACGCATGCTCAGAGTGGGGCTCAGAAGGGGGACGATGGTTTGATTCAGGCCACAAATAGCATCACTTCTCAATGCCAGTTATAATAATAACAATAATAATAATACTGTGGTTCACATTGCACCAAGAACCTTTTAGGATGGTCACTAATCCTCCTAGTCATTATATGTTATTTGTCATGTTTTAAAAATAAAGAAACTGTGCCTGGCCAGTATGGCTCAGTGGTTGAGCGTCAACCTATGAACCAGCAGGTTGCCGTTCAATTCCTGGTCAGGGCACATGCCCAGGTTGCAGGTTCTGTCTCTGGTGCGGGGCGTGCAGGCGGCAGCTGATCAATGATTTTCTCTCATCATTGATGTTTCTCTCTCTCCCCCTGCCTTCCTCTCTGAAATCAATAAAAATATATTTTAAAATAAATTAATTAATAAATACACAAACTGCAGCTCAAAGAAGTTAAAAACCTTGGCCAGCGTCACCCGGCAGACTGATATGCCCACCAATCTATGAATATTTCCACCGGGCACGGTGACTTGGCCGGGATCACTTGGAGAGGCAGCCCCTCCAGTCACCACAGGGCGAGGGAAGGTCATGTTCAATGCGAGCTCAGTCTAATGCGCCAGACCCAAAACTTCTGTCTCACGTGTGTCTTTTCCCCAACGATGCTTCGGAACAGCCAGGGGTGCACAGTGCCTCGGGAGAAAATCCACATGGATTTGAGTGGAGTCTGTGCTCTTCAACGTTGTATTCGTGTCCTGGCCTTAACATACACCTGCGTTAACATACACCTGACGGTGTGAGCTGCCTGGTGCTTCAGATGTTTCTGTTCTAACTGAAGAGCCAGGGTTTCAGGAAGGACATAAAGTCCATTCATCTAGAACAGTGGATCTCAACCTTGGCTGCACATTAGAATCACCTGGGAATCTTTTTAAAATCCTGATTTCTGGGCCTCATCCTCCAGAAATTCTGTTTCTTTGTTACTAATGTTGTGGCCCCACCCCATAACAAAGAAACAGAATTTCCGGAGGATGAGGCCCAGAAATCAGGATTTTACAAAGATTCCAGGTGATTCTAATGTGCAGCCAAGGTTGAGAAGCACTGTTCTAGAAGGTTCCCAACAGCCCAGGAGGGTCCAGGTCTGTGAGACCCTCCCAGACTCAGCACTGAGGGGCAAAAGGGGAAACCCATTCCGAAATAAATGGCACTTTTGAATCAACTCTGCACGCTAGTTCTCCGCTATTTGGAAATAAAACTACCTGGGGAAAAAACTGGAACTTGACCTAGTGAGTGAAAAACAAAATGTTCGGCCAGTTTTCCTCAAACATTGAGAAAGATTTCTGGAAAGTGTCTCCCGAATGTGTCCTCGCTCAGTAGCACCAGGCCCAGCCTCCCAGGTCACGGGCAGACAGACTCCCATCTCTCCAGGGAGGATTCGGGTCCAGGGTGCAATTTCTGAGTTTTTGTCGGGGGTTTTTCCGAGGAGTTCAAGAGTGGGAGCTGCATGTGTGTGTGCGGACCAGGATACAGAAGCCACTCAGTACCTGTCCTTGACTCCTCTCGCCCCTTCACAGGGGTGGGGAACCTTTCTTCTGCAAAGGGCCATGTGGGTATTTATAACATCATCGCGGGCCGTGTACAGTTATCAGCTTAAAAATTAGCCGGCTAGGTTTGGTCAAACATTTAATTAACTCACCCCTCATGCCTGGGCAGAGCCAGACGAAATGACTTCCCGGGCCTTATACGGTCCCTGGGCCAGACATTCCCCACCCGTGACTTACAAGGTTGTAACTGCAGCAGACACACCTTCCGAGTAGCAACAACAGCCAAAGGCACTGCTCCCCTGGGTCCTCGCAATGACCCTGGGAGTGTGTCTCCCCCCCGCCGCCCCCCCCCCGATTTTACACATGAGGAAACTGAGGCACGCGGGTTAAGTGATTTCCAGGGGTCATATGTCTCGTGGCAAAGACAGGATTTGACCCCAGAAGTCTGTTCCAAAGTGTTTCTCAGCTCACATCTGAGCTGCCCTGACTATTTGTCTGAAACTCCTGTACCTGGAACAGAAGGATGCCATTGGGGAGCCTGCTTCGAGGGAGGGGCCCAAATCTCCAGGGTTGTCATGGTTACGGGGCTGCTTGGAGGGCACAGGTGTCTGCTTCATGGGTAACGGCCGTGTCTCCCTCGATGGGACAGCCTCGTGTGGGCTATGCTGCTGTTCTCTGTGGCTACCTATGCACGTCAGTGGTTTTTCAGGGTGTGTGAACCAAGAGGTCTTTTATTTATCCTCACCTGAGGACATGCTTATTGATTTGAGAATGAGAGAAACGTTGATCGGTTGCCTCCAGCATGGCCCCCAACCAGGAATCAAACCCAAGACTTTCGGTGTATGAAAAGACACTCCCACCAACTGAGCAGCCTGGCCAGGGCATGAGTGGTCTTTTTAATTCTCTCAGGAGATAAGCCCCTGGAGGCATCTGCCCTCAGAAATCACCTGTTGAGTCACAGGAACCTCCCCAGCACTGTCCTGTTCGGCTGCCCTACAAGTGTCCACTGCTGAATGGGCTGGGCTGACAAATCCATGCTCAGTGCAGGGGAGTAGCTGCATTCTTAAGGCACAGCAGCAAGTGAGCGGCATGAAGACAGAGAGCTGAGGGCTGAACTGCAGGCCTGGGCCCGAGGGCCAGGCCTGATCCGTCTGAGGCCTGTGCTGAGTCCCATGTCCTTTTCAGGCACAAAGGATGCCCGCCCACCCGTGGAAAGTGGCATCTCCATCCTGTTGCTCCCCAAAGTTGGTTGGGGAGCTGGGTGTCCCCCCACATGCTCAAAATGCATCCTGGTCTATTTCCAGAAGGCCTCTTCGCATTAATAATGCCATTGTCATCAAGAATAAAAAAAAATGCAAGAAATGTAAAATTCAAACATCCAGTTGTGGCTGCAAGATAATTATTAGCTTTCTGATTATAACTGTTTCTTACCTATAATCCTGGTTCCCTTAGTCATTAGTGTCGCTATTATCGTCATCACTGGAGTCTGAGATTAGGCAACAACGAATTTCCATCCAGTGAAAGAGCAATTAGCTGAGCCGTGTCCACTTGACCACAAATGAGCCCAGGAAGGGACCCTACACAGGCTTAATATTGGTGTGTGTTTTGTAAGTCACAGAAACGTGGTTTGTGTGAGAGAGCGGAATCAGCTGTCCACCCCTCTCCCCACACACACCTGTGAGTTTTTATACGTGGAGACAAGTGTGGAGGTGGGTGACCTACAGATTGCACCTTTGGGCAGTCTATTATGCTCCTTTTGGACGTCTATTATGGCTAACTTTAAGGAACTATAGGTTCCCACTCGGCTCTGATGTCCTTTCTGTGTCATCTGACGGTGGACAAGGATTCTCGGGTTTGCAATTTTGAAACACCCCTCCCTGCAGAAGTGGGCGCCGCCTCCATCCTGCTGGAGGCACGGGATGAGCTCATCGGTGGGCACGGGCGCGCTGAGCGCCTCCCCTCCGCTGGTCCTGCACCCCGTCCCCAACAGCTGATGACAATTAAATCTATGGGTGGAAGGAATTCACCTCGCGCCACTCCACCGTAATTACAAAGTTGCTGCCGACTTCCAGTGCTGACAGGCTCCATCTCGTCTGCCCCTTGGCGCTGTGGCATTTATTTACAATCTGCGGCACGTCTCACAGACGACGGGTCCCACGGGTGCCACGGATGGGTGATGGATATACGGTGGAAAGTGGGCAGGGGCCAGTGGTGAGAGGCAGAGGCTGGGATCGTGGACGCTTATGTAAATTTCGCAGGCGACTTTGCAGCAGGCTCGGGTGCGGAAGGCTGAGACAGCCGGACACGGAGGAGAACCGGGAAAGTGCTCGATGGAGCCACCGAGACGTCCCGAGGTCTGCTGGGGTCACGCCCGGTGGCTGGCGAGCTGTTAACATCGTTTTATCCAAGTGCTCACTTCGTTCCACATCAAACATCTCTGCAACTTATCCACCCAAGACCCGTGATGGCCACAACCCAGAAATACAAACTCAGAAACTAAACACCAGACACAGGGTATTGGCTTGGAGTCACTTTCTCACCCTCGTGTCCCTTTTCTGAAAGGCTCTTTCTCTCGGGTTCCTATGCACAGGAACTGCAACGCGGGGCTCTGATGAGTGGTAGCACCTCTACCTTCCACAGGGATTCACAGAATCCTCCCACGTGGGTAAATGTTGAAAAACACCACCGTGTCATGAAGAAATGACCCAGAATTCGTCGTTAGCGTGGGGCCATACTCAGGGGCTGAAATGAGCATCAAAGCCAGAGGAAGTGATTGTCACCATTTTCACCTTAAAGACGAAGACTTATACAAGCTGCATCTGGGACTAGTCTTCAATAAAACCCGAGCGATGTAATATCTGAGTCAGATATTGGAATGCTCAGTCACTTCGTTGGCTTATAAGAAAATGTGCAGTTTATGTATGAGTTTATTATTTAAGTTTTGAAAATCGCACTTTACCAGATAATGTCATCCCTAAATTGCTATTATGCTTGCTGCCATCACCTTAGCATATTTGGAGCGTGAGGAAGGGACCGTGACCTTGTAGGGAAATTCGCTAACCTGTGGGTGAGTTCGTGCATCTGTGAAGCCGGCCCAGTGGCCCCGGCAGGAGAGCACTCGGGTGGGCCTCCGCTCTGGGCGGTGCCAGGAAGGGCAGCAGCAGGGTCGCTGGGGAGCCTGGCGCCATCGGTGTTCACCAGGCAGCAGTCCGGCTCCGAGGGGCGGCCGTCTGTTTTAAACGGAGGAGTTTAGGAGCGCCCCTGTGGGTGGGAGGCCATCTGTGCACTCTGTAACCACACAATCCACTGAGGCTGGAGAATACCTGAAATGCGGAAATGTGTACAATACGTTAACTACTGAAACAGAAAGCTACGTTCCCGGTGCTGTTAAGGCCTTGGTGAAGAGCTCAGGCGGGTTCTCCCGGCTCCTCTGTGCTTGTGAGCAGCCTTCCCTGTGCTCTGCTACATGCCGACACCTGTGCCAGGGCCACGGGATATGTGTGTGACCAGAGAGAGACAAAACCAATGTTGTTGCCTTTGTTTTTTAAAGGCGTCTCTCTCTCTCTCTCACCCTCTGGCATGAGTAAAACTCTCCGGGTTTCTGGGTCACCAAGAGATACTCGTGTTAAGGCTCTGTAAGGGGGGGTTGGGGGGGAAGGGGACGGGGGGTGTCTAGATTACCTTCTTCCCGCCTTAGGAGGAAGCAGAGTCTACTCCCCAGCAGATGCTTTGCCATCTCCTTGAGGGTGAAGGTGGGGTTGGGAGGGTGACAGTTGAGGTTTCTAATGGGGCTAGGAGAGACGGTGAGAGAAGGTGAGGCCCTGCTCCCATAAGGGGAGCCTGGCGCAGTCGCTGTGGCCTGCTCCACGGTGACACCTGCTTCAGAGCCGGCCACAGGTGCAGGAGAGTGGATGGCTTGGGTCCATCCGAACAAGACCACCTGCCAAGCATTCAAGCCTTTGCTTCGAGCTCTAGTACAAAAGGCTCAGCAGCTAACGGCAGAGGAAACGGACACAGAAAACACGCTGCCTTCCTCCAGCGCACAGTGTTCCCACACCCCACGCTGCCAGGCCCACGGGGCCGGGGCACAGGGGTGTCCTGCAGGAGCCCAGGTACCTGGGACTGGGGGGGCGGGCTTAGAGGGTGGCTTCCTGATGGGGTTGAAAAACCGATTCGTGGTAAAAACAGACCGGGATTGTCTCCTTGTAAAGCAGTAAAGATTCCTGATGACAGTTACATTCTTAAGGGAAATGAGTGTTAATGGCTGTCTAGACATTTTATTACTACAGCGAAGCACTGGCCATTGACCATCTCCTTCCTCACGAAGCTCCGGGTCAGCCTGAATTGTTTGTTTCCAAGGACGACAACAGCCCAGGCTCCATGCGTGACTGAGCCCCGAGCCCACAGTGGAGAATGTTGCCAGGAAAAATCAGGGGATACGTGCCACAGGCACTGGGGGCGAAATCTGCTTCGTGGGCATATATTTACCTGACTTGTATAATGCAGACCAATCTACCGTGATTTTGAACAGATTCCAGCAAGCATGTGACTTTCTCTCTGCTCAGGTGCTTTTTTTCTTTTTGTTCCTGTAATAGTTATTTTTAATCACTGTGCAACTACTTTCCATGAGGGCTGTGGCATCATTGGGGTTTGAGATGAGGTCTGGTTAAGGTGGACAGAAAGGGGCCTGGTCCTGCTAACCCCGGACCTCATGTGCGCCAGCTCAGCCCAGCGTCTGCCGGAGAAGCCGGGCGTGGTCCCTCCTGGCAGCACTGACCCTCCTCAAAGCCCGAGCTCTGGTCACTCGTCGGAGAAACCCCATCTGGCCTCCCGCTTGTCCTCCTGCAGGTTTCTGCTCTCACATGACTGTTCAGTACAAACAAAGAAGCTGGAAGGCCCAGAGGGAGAGACCGGGGAGGTTTGGAGGGGAGATCTCTGCAGGAATCACAGACGTTACCTTGGCACACACGCTTTGGAACCAGCAAACACAGAACAGAAGAGGTCAGCTGAGTCTCAGAGAGAGTCTCTAGAACGAGCTGGAAGGCGTTCCTTCCATGCATGTGATGGCTCTTCCGTCACTGCCAGGCCCTGCGTGGCCCCTGGCCACGCACCCAGCTCTGAGCTGGGAAGGTCGTCACTCCTCTCTATGGCCAAACCATATCCATGGTGTGAAGGCACATGCTTCGTTTAGTCACTCATCAGCTCATGTGTGTTGTTTCTTCTTTTTGACTGTTTTGCATAATGCTGCTGAGGACCTTCGCCCACAAGTTTGTGTTCATTTCTCTTGGGCATTCGAAGTGCTGGGAAATGCTGGGTTTTGAGGAATGTATGTTGACTTTTACACCTGTTGAACTTCAGGACCTCCCAGACCTTCTTTCTCTTTCCCTCTCCCCGCCCCCCCCCCCCCCCGCCCGCCCCCTCTCACTTTCTCTAGAGCAGAGCTACCACCTGCAGTTTTCATTCTCATTTGCACAGTGCAAAGCCGCAGCAGCGCACTCAATTCCACCCTGCACAACATTTCAGAACGTAGAGGAGCACAAGTCTCAATTAACCCGAGTTAGGACCAGGACAATGGGTGTTGTTTTATTCCTTAATCCCCTGAGGGCCCCAAGACCGGGCCTGGGTTTGAAATGACCTAAGAGGCACTTGTCCCCGAGGCCAGCCTGCAGCATCGCGGTGACCACGGGCTTTTCATCCCAAAGCACTCCGCTTTCCTTTTATGCATAATCTGTTTCTAACAAGGTACCTGCTCTGGCTAATTCTTTTCTCCTGAAAAATCAATGAGAAAGAGTGGATGTTTTACAAGCCTTGTTTGCAGGCCAAGAAGAAAATGATTTTTCAACAAGCAGGAGAAGAAAAGAAATGGGGTCGCTCCACCTGAGCATTACATTTTGTAAAACCGGGAGCTCATGTCTGAGAATGCAATGGCTTCTGAAAATACGTCTTTTCACTCACTGCCTTGCAAAACAGCTCCGCTGGTTTTCAGAGACAGTCCCCACTGAGTCCTGCAAACGCCCTGCTCCGTGGGCATGCCTGCCATAGTGGGGTATGGTGGGGGGGGGGGAGGCGGGGAGTGCAGGGGGGCACAGCTGCTCCCATGTGGGTGAGACACTGCTCAGCTATCTGATGTCAGATTTTTTTTTAACCAAGTCAAGCCAGTGAGTGAATAAAATCATTGTGTGAATAAAGGCCACTAGTCCTGTGATGTTGCCTATCAGAGCCGACAAGGACAGGCCACCCACACACTGAATCTGCCCGAGAAGCAATTTGGGAGAGCGGCAGGCCACCACGTGTGGTTTTCCAATTTGTTCACCACCCCCTCTGCCCCCCGGGGCCCACAGCGCTCTGGAAAGTCAGGGGCATCCGGCGCTGCCAGTCCCCCCGGAGGTGAGGCAGACCCCCTGGGGATGTGCCAGTCTTTGCTCACCTCCGGCACCCCAGGCCCAGGCCCGTCCACTGACGCGTGCTCCACCAGGAAAAGCCCAATAGCAGCCATCGGGACCAGGGTGCCTGCCTCACACCTAGCCGAGGATGATGACACTCCTGTGACTCACTCAGGTAGCAGGCCCCATGCGCCCACCAGGGACCAGGATGTTGGGGCTCATCAAGTGCCTCCTGACCTTATGGAGTTTGTATGTTGGCAGCTTCATTAGGCCCACGGCTACAGTGTGAGTCTGTAACCTGTCCACAGGTGACGACAACAGCAGTAACACCTTCTGTTCATGCTTGTGGAGTATTTGCTGTGTGTCAGACTCCACACGCCTCATCCCACTTGATTCTGGTGAAGATCCATGGTGTGGTTATTCACCAGTCAGCCTTTCTCGCATCCGGCACGTTCTAAGCCAGTGATGGCAAGCCTATGACACGCGTGTCAGAGGTGACACGCGAACTCATTTTTTTGGTTCATTTTTCTTTGTTAAATGGCATTTAAATATATGAAATAAATATCAAAAATATAAGTCTTTGTTTTACTATGGTTGCAAATATGAAAAAATTTCTATATGTGACACGGCACCAGAGTTAAGTTAGGGTTTTTCAAAATGCTGACATGCCGAGCTCAAAAGGTTCACCATCACTGTTCTAGGCTCTTGGGGGGACAGAGTGATAAAGACGGGAAGCTGCACCCTCACGGAGCCCATGTGGACGGACACACAATGAAGTAATTTCTGATTGTGTGTTGCGCTGGAGAAGCAGGAGGTGTGAGGCGTGCTGGGAAGGAGGGTCAGGGAAGCATCCGTCATCCTGCCGACAAATGAGAAACTGGCCTCTGGGCCAAATGATCGCCATGAGCCCCTGGGTGCAAGTGGAGCCGGGACCCCAAGGCCAACGTGAGAGTCCTGTCTCATCGTTGTGCTCCCCACAGACACCCCTTGTGGCTCCTGGCCCTCGATTTACCACCTGCGTTCATGGTCCATCCAACTGCTCTGAACTATGTAACTCTGTCTTCTCATTGTATGTGTGTGTGTGTGTGTGTGTGTATATAGAGTGTATGTGTGTGTGAGTGCGTGAATGTGTGTGTGATTGTGAGTGTATGAGTGTGTGTGTGAGTGTGCATGTGTGTGAATGTAATTGTGATTGTGAGTGTATGAGTGTGAGTTTGAGTGAGTGTGTGTATGCGTGTGTGTGACTGTGAGTGTGCCTATGAGTGTGAGTGTGTATATGTGTGAGTGAGTGTGTAAGACTGTGCTCACAGGATGTAAAGGGCTGGGGCCTCTCTGAACCCCAGCGCGTGCTGGTCACACACTGAGTACCTGGCCGAGCCCAGTGTTACAGGAATGAAGCTGCTCAGAGAGACAAACACCCTGTGAACTAATTTCGTAGCTACGCCCACAGAAGCACCTCAAAACTGACCACAGGCCCCAAGTGACCGCCGGTGCAGTGCCCTTGAACGTTTCTCAGCCCCGATACCTGGGTCCAGCTGCAGCCACAGCAGTCACTTTTCAATTTGTTTGTTTCTGATAGAGCGAGAATTCCAGCCCCAGAACAGTGACACCTGCCTGTCTGCCACCTGTGCCCACCCCCCCCATCCCCCGCCCCCATTCTGTCACAGCAGCTGAGCTGACGACAGCGGCCTGGACAAGTCATTGCTGCCGTCGATAGAACTTTCCGGATAACGAGGTTCTCAGAGTCCACATGTGGGTGCCAGAGCTTGGAGAACAGCGGACGTGGAGGCCCAGGTGGGCCATGCAGGACGACATTCACGTCACAGGTGGAGACGGCCATGGGTAGAACCACAATGGCTGGAGACATAAATCTCAGAAGCTGTGGGAAGACGAGGGAGCGTGAGGCCGAGGTGATGACCGGGCCCCGTGTGGACAGACGGAGACAGAGAAAAAGGAATGTGCTGACCCCGTGAAGAATGACAAAAAGAAAACGCAGCTACGGGACCAGGGTGACGTGTGCACACGTCATCTTACCTCAATGCCGAGACAGTGCAGGTGGCTGGTCCCTTAGCCTCACCTTCCAGGTGAGAAAACCACTGTCAGAGCGTTGGAGACCTGCCCAGGGCCACAGAGCCCACAGGCAAGCCAGAGCGGAAGATGGTCAAGGAGAAATACAAAGGGGGCCTCAAAATGTGAGCAAGAAGCATTCTTCCCACTGGAACCTTCCACTGGCTCAGAAGCTAGCGAACCTTCCAACAGCCCCCACTGGTTAACCACATGCAGAGAAGGACCGGCCCCGAAGGCCCAGCTCCTGGTTCCAAACCAGACCCCAGTCGGGCTGTCTCCATCCTCATCGCCTGAAAAGTCTGCTCAGGAGCCAGCAGGACATCCTGAAGGACAGTCACCTGACACCTCCCTCTCCCTGAAGGAGGCTTTGCTCCTGCTCCTGCCCCCTGCAATGCCCGAAGCCTCTGCAGGGCCACGGGCAGGGCTTTCCCTGGGCAGCAGCCTCCTGTCCCGGCACCTATGTCAGAGGTCAGCTCTCAGGGAAGCTTTGTCCTTGAAGATGATCACCTGTGGTGGGTTAGCAGGAGCTCTGATTTGGATGACATGGGGGTGATATCAGGATCCCCCGACGGTGTGTCAGCCTCCTACAGGGAACCCTTCTCCATCATGAAGACCACAAATATTTCTCTCCGGGTGCCTCACGTCGCCCTAAAGAGCTGTCAGGAGCGGCAGATCCTCTGAGACAAGTAAAGAAGCCGATCCAGCAGGTGTTGAGAATCGGGAATCCAGCCAGCCCTCAGCTGCCATTGCTTAGACGAGGCCCCGTCAATGCCTGCAAGCCTCAGCTTCTTCAGCTCTCAAATGGGCACGTTCCCTCCCCGGGTGGGGAGTAGATGTTACATTCATGAAATCCATAAACAAGGGCTTCTGTTACTTCGTCTTTATTCCATGCGTCTAAAGCAATTCAATTCTCCAAACCTCTGAGAACTAGCTGCGCACGTCTGCGATGCCCTTTTCGCAGCAATGGGGGAGATTTCCTAATAACCACGTTTACAGTTACACTCAGGAAGGGCGCAGGCAGGTGCCTCCTTTCACCTGGCAAATGGTGCGTCCACAGGCCAGGCCGCACAAAGGTAAGGTCAGGGGCAAAGGTCCTGGGAGTTCCCTGCTAGAGGATAATTTTTCCAACTGCACTGCAGACGTTGCAGTGGGCAGGCGGGTGAGATGTTTTGCCTTGTGTGTGGTCCAGTTCATCACGTGGAAGCCTTCGAGCATGTTCAAAAGTGTCACAGAAGGGAATTCCCTGTCCTTACAACTTAGACAGATACCTAACAGACAGCTTTTCCCGTGAGGGCCACATCATAAGTAGCTTAGGCTTTGTGGCTCAGGCACATCGGTCGCAGTGACTCAGCTCTGCCGTTGTGACCAAAAGCAGGGCAGACAATCCATAACTGAACGTGTGGCTGTGTGCCAATAAAACTTTATTTACAGACACTGAATTTAAACTGTACGTGGTTTTCCTGTGTCAAGAAATTTTATTCTTTTCTTGCTTTTGTATCCCTTAAAACAATGTAGAAGCCATTCCTAGTTTGCAGGCCGTACAAAACCAGCAGCAGCTGCTTCTGCTGTCCCCCTACAGAGAGGATTATTTGCCACAGAACCAGAACCTCCATAATATTCCCCTGTTGTATTTGCATGAACAAAAGAATGTCATTTATAAATTAATTTATTTAATTTGAACATTTGAAATGTCTTACGATACGTTTCAGTTATCCTGTTACAACCCAAAATAAGCAAACCCCTTGTCTGAGCAGAATGGGTTCTGACTTGGACCTGAGGGGTCCCGGAGTGGGAACACCTCAGGTGGGTCTGGTTCAGGAAGGAGGAGTCTGGGGGAGGGGCAGCACAGGGGTGAGCAGTAGCCTGGGAGGGGCTGAGGTGGGGCACCCGGCCTTCAGTGACTGGGCCCTGCCCTTGCTGTCTTCCCTGGCTTTCCTTGCCTCTCAGAGCAGCCTCCAGACTCCAGGAGTCGCTGCTTCCCCTCCAGCTCCAGGCCCCACCTCTCCTAGGCCCCACCCCTGAAGTCCCAGATAATGCAACCCAACCTCCCTCCCAAACCCTCCCTCCAGGGGCACAGGCCAGGATGCCAGGGTAGTCCCCCTTGTCCCCTGACACTGCCGTGCCCCGTGGGCCTATGCACTAGCACAGTACAGGCATCTGCACATCCCCAGCAGCTCGGCCTGTGTGCAGACGCCCCACCGCCACCTTTCCAAGCCTGCGTGATGGCCTTGGTTAAGACAGAAAAGGTGGAAAAAGCTTTGCTAAATGTGTTAATTTTCTAGAATGATTTAGCACCTGGGATATGGAAAGAGATCAAGAGCAAGCATTAATCAGAAAAATATAAAAAGAATTAGACTGAAACTTAAGTTGTGTGGAATAAGGCTCAACCATTTTAGAAGAAATTAGAAGAGCCATGCTCAAGCACCATCGCCTCAGAGAGTGTGTGTGAGTCAGCATGTCTGTGTGTGTGTGAGGTCATGTGTGTGAGGTCATGTGTGTGAAGTCATTGTGTGTGAGGTCATGCATGAGAGGTCATTGTGTGCAAGGTCACATCTGTGTGTGAGTTCACATGTTTGAGAGTGAGTTCAGTATCTGTGTGTGAGTTCACCCATTTGGTGGAGTTCATGTCTGTGCCTGTGCCTTGTTCTCTCCTGGATCACATCTTAGCTGCGTGCTGTATGGATGACACTTGGATTTGAAAGCAGAGCTCATGTGTCCAGCATGGCTTCTAACTAGTGTCAGACTCACAGACAGAGACAGAGAAACCGTGCATGGAGGCGGGACCACAGTCTGTTTAGAGAGACACAGCCATGGTGGCCCTGGGGCCTGTCTTGTTCAAAGGGTCTGGCTGGAAGCCGCCCCAGGGCCCTTGGGCAGCTTTTGGCAGGAGGGAGGGAAGTGGGTGTGTGCTTCCAGCGGGCAGTCTCCCCACACAAGCAGGCCCAGCCAGGGACCAGGTAGGCCGCCACCCCTGCACCCTCCTGCTTAAACGCCAGTCCTCCCCACAGCGAGCCCCTCCTCCCACTCTCAAATCCAATGTGGGGGTACGTCTGCA
This sequence comes from Myotis nattereri, assembly GCF_964212035.1. Lineage (NCBI taxonomy): Eukaryota > Metazoa > Chordata > Mammalia > Chiroptera > Vespertilionidae > Myotis > Myotis nattereri. Next base: position 54,143,050 of record NC_138083.1, read on the forward strand.
TTAGGAATTAATGGCTTGAAAATGTCTACTTTCAGAAAGAAAGCCATTTGTGCTCAAGAAGTGGGGAATTCGCCTCAGTAACTTTCCCAAAGTGCCTTTCCCTGGTAGGTAAGCTCGGCCAGCAGCACCCATGGGTAAGGAAGTGCTGATGCTAATGGTTCCTTCAAGACCGCGTCACGTGGCAGCCCTGGCGGTGGGAAAACACCTGAAACCCTGAGTTGGCCAAGTCCTAACTATTCTGTCTTCTATCAGGGGGACGCTTATTGCCCTGAGGTTGTTCGCCAAAGGGGGCTCAGGCATTGGAGCTGAACTCACTTTGCAAACTTTTGAAAGTCTTTCCTTTATTGCCCCGAGGAGGCCTTCAGGGCCACCAACACCCCCTGCCTCCCTGCCCCCACCCTCCATCCCCACTCCTGCAAATTCACTCTCCTGCAGCTTATGCAGTGGTGACTGCGTGCGCACACACAGTCACTTACCCAGTGCCTGGCCCCGCCAGGGGGTAAAGTGACCCAAAGTTACACAGAAGCTCATGGTTTCACAGGTGCACATGGCCACCTCCAGCCAGAAAGATCCTCCGTTTCCACAGAAGCGTGTCCTCAATCGACTGGCTAACTGTGGGTGGGTGATGGGGCCTCTCCAATGAGACTGCACAAGGGACAGTGGGAGCTCAGGAGGCACTCTGAGGGGACGCCCACTGAGGGGACATGAGCACCCACCGTCCCCAGCCACAGGGCGAAGGGACCCTGCAGACGAGGCTGCCAGGTGGTCTGAGTGTCTCCGGAGAGGTGGCCCGTCTGGAAGGCCTGCATCGCCTCCCCGCACATCCTGGGCATCTAGGAACAAGGATGTGAGCAGCAGAGGCTGCACCACGGACCTGAAGGCGGAGCCCACACAGTCGGCAGCTGCTGGTTAAGTCTCAGAGATGCTGACTTTGACACTGACCCGCCGCCATGTCCTCCACCTCACTGCCTCTTACCGGGCGCCCCTCGCTGTGACAATGGAACAGGAGAGTATGGCAGTGTCCTCCAGGGAGGTGGCCCCAGTGTGGCAGCCAGGAGCGCCCCTTCCCCCGCACCTCCTTCGTTCTTCTCCCTGAGCTCTTATTCCTGTCACACGTTTTGTCAACCAAACACTACCGAGATCAGGTGCCCAGGGCAACGGGATCAGGAAGGACGTGGGTACCTGTTGCATCAGTCGCGTGCTGATGGATTTTCCTCGCAGATGAGCACACCCAGCACCCACCGTGGTCTCCAAGGAGGGTGCGGCCCCTCCAAGACGGGTAAAGCACATCTTCTGCCTGTTGATCGAGAAATGCGGGCGCATTTGTGCTGCCCTTTATTTTTGTCCATGGTGCCTGCTGGTATCACTGTCTGTGATTGTCCCTTCATCCCTCCACCCCCTGTGGACATGAAGTCACAGTGACCGCCCAGGAGCAGTGTCAGCTTGAGAGGCAGCGAAGAAAAGCCAAGAGGCTTAGCTGGGCCCCAGATTAACTGCCTCTTCAAAGACGCCACCCCAGATGTGGCCGCGCCCCCGCCTCCTCGGCAACAGCTGGGAGCTGCAACCCTGCTCCTGCCTTCTGTTCCCACCGATCTGAGCACATGAACGCTGCCTCCTTAACGGCTGGGGTTAGTGTTGGAGGCATAATCGTCTAGTTCCATTACAAAAGGGAAAGCTTTGTGTGTTTTCACTCCTGAGGGGGATAAAGATGAGCTGCTCTGGCCTTAGTAACCCCCGTCGGCACAGGAGCCGCCCCAGTCGGAGTCGGATATGAGGATACGAGCGGTCCCTGGCACCCCCGCACTGTCTCTCAGCTGCTACGGGAAGTCGGAAGTGGCTGCTAACATTCAACTTCACATTTCTGATCAGGGCAGGTTAGTTTGTGAGGACAAATAAAAGTCCGTGAAGAAATAAACCTGGTTCTAGTCCAATCCAAGACCCAGCGAGTCTCTTAGTGTCACTGAGTGTGTACTCGTCTGTGACACAGGAACAGCCATGCTCCTCCACACAAGAGTGTCCTAGAAGCAGGTGCCATCAAAGAGCAGCGATCTGAATGGTACACAAATGTTATCTGCTATGATGGACAGAAGGTGACTCATCTACAAAACAAGGAGGAGCGATGTCAGCAAGAGCTGTTGTTACTTCTCTGCTGGGAAGGCTCTGCATGCATGTGCATGTGTTGCTGTGTATGTGCATACATGCCTTGTGTGTGCATGCATTTGTGCATGTGAACATGTCTTATCTGCATGTGCGTGTTGTGTGTGCGCACCTTATGCCCATGTGTGTTTGTGCATTGCTTGTATGCATGTGTTTGAGTGCATGTATGTGTTTACATGTATGGTGTATCAATAGGAGCTACCTGTGTGGATACCAAAATCCGAGGATTCTCAGGTTCCTTATATAAAAGGCATAGAACAATGCATGCTGTTCACTCCATGGAAAAATAGTCCTCGATCTGTAGTAAGTTGAATCTGCAGATGTGAAGCCAATGGGTGTAGCATGCCTGTGTGCATATGTATATGTGGAATGCATGCCTGTGTGTATACATGGGTGCATGTATACATGCATGTGTGTCTGCGCTGTGTACATGCATGGCTAAGCATTAAACATGAGTGTATAATTATCAATAGGAGCTACCTGTGTGTGTGTGTGTGCATACATGTGTGTTATGTGCTTTTATGCATGCTGTGTGTGCATGTGTGTCAGTGTGTGTACATATGTTTCTGTGTTGTCGTGTGTGTGTGTGTGTGTAACATCTCTCTGTGTGTACATGTGTGCGTGGTCCCAGCAGGCAAGGTGAGGATTTCCTACTTGTGAAGACCTCCTCTGATGCATTCTTCTGGCTGGTTGACCTCAGTCCCTTTTTCTCAGCTTGGCAATGTGTGAACCCCCCAACTTCTGTACTCCTCAGCACTGCATCCCTCAGCTCTGTTCCCCTCAGCTCTGCACCCCTGGGAGCCAGAGCAAGTTTGCCTGATCTCTCCCAGAATGGGGCTGCAATGCAGGGCCGGGGTGGGGGCTGTACCAGGCAGCCCAGGAATGCTCAGCACCCTGTGGGGTTCCTGGGCCTTAAGGGGAACTTGGTTAATAAGTGACAGCTCGCATTTGGTCTCTGTGAATGTACCATGTCCTCGCCGGGCTGGGGGGATACATTTAATAGCTAATGTTTTCTTGGTCCCACATCTGAAAGATTTCAAAAGATAATTAAGGAAAATAAAAACAGAATGGACGGTTAAGAAAAGCAAATTGGAGGGTAAAGACAAATTTAATTATTCTAATAAGATGTCTCTTTGAGAGTTCGTTTCTTCATCAGGCCAAAACCTGACTATTAATTAAGTTACCCCACTAAAAAGGAGAAAAGAAGTCACCTCTAACTTTTTAAGGGCCACTTTGTAACCTTCAGTCCCTCCCTTCCTACTGTGGGCTGCAAGGGCATAAACCTGTAATTAACAACTTCTTTATGGCCGGGCAGTGGTAATTGCCATGTCTAGCCTCCAGGTAGTAAGAATAAAAAGTCCCTCCTGCCCCCTCCCCTTCTCCTCCCACCGGCAACTGGCCACTGGTCTGCACTGGGTCTCTCCAAGGTTTCACCTTTCAGCAAACCTGTGTGAATGGCCTGGCCTGCCTCTCCGCTGGGACGTCCACACACTGTAACCCTCCTTCCTCCCAGAGCAGCTGGGAGAGGGAAGAGAGCAACCCAAACCATGCAGGCTGGGCTGAGATTAGATTATCAATTATCACAAAACTGTCTGCAACTTCAAAGGGCCGGGGAGCTGGGGGAAAACAGTTTATCATGGCTGGGCGTCCTGCAATTATCTCCGTGTCACCCAGATGCAGAGCAGCGGGCCCTCAGCTCCGGTCGGTCATGGCGAGTCTGCGAGCTGGACCGTGGAAAAGCAGGGTCTCCTCTGGGACGGGCACGGGGATCGTGGGTCACATACTATCCACACGCAGGATCTGGGCTGTGCTGCACGCCAGCACCTCCATCAGCTCGTGTCCCTGGGCCCCTCCCCTTCCTCCAGAACCCCCGTGTTTACCCAGGTCAGCAGACAGCGGACCTCGCATCCGAGAAGGATCCGGCACTGTCGTGGGGCCGCGTGATCTGGGGCTCAGTCCACGCCAGACGGGCACGCGCCTGTGAACACACAGAAGCACAAACACACACACGTTTGGAAGCCAAACTTCAGGGACTGACATCACTTCCTGATTAGACTTCAGGGGACGTTTTTGGGGTTTTGCTTATTTTGGGATTTTTCCAGTGGGATTAATGAGACTTGAATCTGACCCACGGTATCTTAGAACTAACCAGGACAATGGAAAATTAATGTAATGTTTATTGATACAGAGAAAAGTCCTCTGGCTAAAATGATACCAAATAAAAAATAATTAAATTCTCATGTGGTCACAGGACTAGTTAATATGTAACTCTTGGGCTGCATGCAAGCCCCAGAATGAAATTCCTCACAGGCCCCTCCCCCGCCACTCTGGATCCGCACCGGATCCCCAAACCCGCCACCCATCCCACACGCCCCTCTGTGCCTCATCAGGACCCACGGGGACGGGGATGCTGTGAAAAGCGATTTGGGCTCCAGCACCCCTGCAGTTGGCATCTTTCTTCTGAGCTTCCTCGTGGGAGAGGACAGCAGCCTTCACCTGCCCTGGGCCTCCCTTTAATTTTCACCAAGTTAAATTCCCTAATTATTTTTTTAACAGCACAGCCTCCAGGACAAAGTGGCCACATGTTTTTAATTCATCACGTGCATTCAACTTTTACATTCGCATTATGGTGTCCATACACCTAAATAAATGACATGACATATACTAATTTCCTTTCTCATTTTATTTTTCGAGGTTTGGGGAAGGATCTCTGCTCTTACGGTAAAAATAACACAATTATTTCAAAACACTGAGAAAGGGTGAATCATCATTCTTTTTAAGATCACCCAAAACCCCAACATCCAGCAGCAATGAGCGCCAATATTGTGTTATGTTTCTATGTTCTTTCTGTATATTTCTACATTTTGACTTCATATGGTTCTTGCCACTTTAATTCGACCTTGTTTCATGACCCGTTCTTACATGTGCGGTTCTCCGTGTCCTTGAAGACCCTTCAGGTAACTTTGCAGGCCACACAAAGTCTGTCGTAGAGGAAGTCGCCGTCTGAGCCCAGGTGGCTGTGCAGGGCCCCCTACCACACTGAGCAGCACTGTGCTGGGCGCCCTCTGTGAACTAACCAGGACCGGATGAGTTAGGTACTGTGGTCCCCATTTCGGATGAAGGAATTGGGGGCCAACAGGTCAATGCCTTGTCCGTGATCTCAGGTGAGTCCTGACAGCACCAGGACCGGGAGCAGTGCCCACAGCTCCACAGCCAGCCTGGCCCTCCCTTGTCCCCCAGAACTGACTCCACTCCTTCGCCCTCAGTGAACAGTGGCACTGTTTCCAGGTTTTCACTGCTGGGGCCTCATTGAAATGTATCCTACTTGTTGCCACGTCCCAACATGGATCCAGAGCTGTGAAGATGTAGCAAAGTTGAGTTATTTTATTTCCTGTCTCATTTGCATTGCAACAGTTAATTCAATGCAGGGTGGGATAGAGGCAGGAGAGAGAGGCAAACGGAAGCAGAGTCCAGATGTTCTACAGAACAAAGAAAGGACCCTCCACTCCACCCCCCACCCCGAAAAAAGTCCTTGAATGAACAGAGGTTGGCACCACTTCTGGCCTTGGCAAGCTTGGCTTTTTTTAATTTTTTTAAAAATCCTTATTCGAGGATATGTTTTTATTGATTTTTATAGAGAGAGGAAGGGTGGGAGAGAAAGAGAGAGAGAGAAACATCAGTGGCAGAGAGAAACATCGATTGGTTGCCTCCTACGCTCACCCTGACTGGCAATCGAACCCTCAACCTTTTGGTGCATGGGACCACACTCCAACCTGGCCAGGGCAGCAAGTTTTAAATTCGCTGCTGCACCTGTGGTCGGACAATGGGCCCGTACATGGGCCAGGTCTTCTGCGACTTCCTAGAGGAGAAAGGGACCCACCTGAGACCTGCCAGCAGGCTTCAGGGTCTACGCTGGAAGGAGAATGTGGGGAGCGGTCGTTTCCAATGATGCTGTCTCACCTCAAAACATCTGTAACTCCAGTTCTCACAAGGGCCCACCAGCAGGTTCCCGTGTGTCCAGAGGCCATTGCCACCTGAAAGTTCCTTTGGGGCGGGGGCGGGAGGGGGGTGGTTCACATCATAAAAACCACAGTTTAACGGCTACTACCGGTAATTAGCATCCTAGTTAGCATTTTAAAAAAGAATATTCAAATAAGTGGATTTTCCTTCACACTTTAAAAAATAAGGACCCCCACAGCCGGAAGCCGACCGCGGTCTGCTGACCAGGCAGGGACCGTCCTTCCCCAGCCTGGCTGCCATCTGATGTCTTCATAGCCCAAACCTCTTGAAAATGTCTTTAAAATTAGAGCCAGCTCTCTCTTTTGCAATGGTTTTTGTTTGTTGGGGTTTTTTTTACTATTAATGAGTCAAATTGCCAGTCCGGACATGCTAGCGGAGGGGCTGGTGCCGAGGGCAGAAACCTTTGGCTTTCATGCGTATGCGTCTTGAGATAAAATAAAATGATACGTAATCTTGGATTATGTCATAGTGCACAAAGCTGTGGTTTCCTGGAAAATGTGGACCTACTCTGTCATTCATTTAGGAATTAACGACGGCATCAATTGTCAGATTAAACGCCTTTAAAACTCTCCGCGTCCTTTCCTTGGTGTTAACACTCTCAGTATACTGAGCCCTTTGTGTATATTTAAGCAGGAAAGAGGAGAAGGCTTTCTCATGTGCCAAACGGAAAAGAAAACAAAAGTATCCTTTGCCGCGTTGTCAGGCCCACGCTTGGTGATTTGCCACAGTAGCTCAGACATTCAACGCCGCAGAAACAAGCTCAGCACATGTGTGTCCAGCAGGCAGAGCCGGCAACGGCTCCAAACTTCCCGACAGAGGCTGATGTCACCGGGAACGGGGCGCTCGGCTTCTGTGTGTGTTCTGTGCAGGTGGGCAGCCACCAACCCAGAAACCCCTGCTTCTACCTCCCCAGCCCCATCTTCTCTGCGCACCCACAGTCCGGCTGTAAGACGGTGTCTTAGTGAACGTCATTGCTTCAAAAGTAGCAAATCTTAGCCCATAATTATTTTAAAACATATAATCTAGAAAATACAAAAGATTATAATGTTTGTTTTTTTGGCAGAGATGTTATAATTTCCTATTGTATCATGCCCAATAGCTCTGTATGTACAGGCATTTTTATATTGCATTTCCATCATTGCCTACTTCTTGTTTTTTCTCTTGTATCTGTGTTTGGTTTGGCCACTTGTGTTGAGCGTGTTCTGTGCCAACCATTGAGTTAAGTGCAGGGAAACATACAACACTAGGACTTGCAACTGAGAGCTGTCCCAGCAGAATGGGGAAGAAAAGGCATGTGGGGCTGTGTGTGTGTGTGTGTGTGTGTGTGAGAGAGAGAGAGAGAGAGAGAGAGAGAGAGAGAGAGAGAGAGAGACTGACTCTGTATAAGCCCAAGAATTATGGATGAAAATTTTAACTTAAAAAAATGTTTAAAGCAGCTGGAAATGTTTCAGAAATTTCTGTGCTTTTACTTCTTTCCACATACATTCAGTTCTGTATTTTTAAAACTTTATCATATCTATCGTGTTTTGTGCAAATACTTCTAGGACTCTCTTCCACGTCCATGAGCCTCCGGCGAGCAGCCTGGCTGTGCTCCGCCCATTCGTGTGGGTGGTTCCATCAAAGCTCCTCTGCTGTTCCCATCTCCCAGGATGAATGCCCGTTCTGGCCCCTCCGGCAAAGGAGTAGCAATGGGTGCGATGTGCCCAAGGAGTCAACATTACACAGGAGCTTTCTCTGCGACTCTTTAATATAAATAATAACTTGCACGTGCTGAGGGTGGCGGGATTCAAACAGCTGTTATATCTGACCTACAAGGTAGGACTTGGGGTTAGAGCTCAGCTCATAACTCGCCATCCTGGGCGTCCTAGCATTTAGAACAGGCATGTTCCAAGTGTATCCAGCTCAGTATGTGGTGAATGGCTGTTTCATACCATCTACTGAATGCTTCCACGTGTTACCTCACTGAACCCTCTCAACAATCCCACGAGCTCGGAGTCACCATTATTCCCATTCTGCCCAAGTTCATGCAGCTGGTGTACCGCAGAGTGAGACTGCAGCCCCAGTGCCTGCGCGCAGGGCTCACACCCCTCACCACGTGCGTGTGCCTTACCCACGTCCCCTCGGAAGCCCTGCAAGGAGCACTGTCACCTGTGCACTGGGTGCTGTTTCCTGGCAGGCACAGCCCTGGACCAACCGAGGCCGCCACTGCCTGGAACTCCATCAACCCCTTTGCATCTGCTGCCAGCAGAGGGCGCCCTGGCCTCAAGTGGTACCTGGTGCAGCACTCAGTGGTACCAAGGACTGAGCCTCTGAGGTTTTCGATGGTGGATTTGCTTTTTGAAAGCACCTAACCTACACAGGGCCCGGAGCATCAAGAGCCACAAAAGAAGAAGAAAGAGAGCTCTGGTAAAGGCATCAACTCCACTGAGTATCCAGCAGGCTGTCAGCTGACGGGCCGCGGAGAGCCACGCACGTGAGAGCTGGTCGCCACCCTGCTTCGGGCATGTTTAGGACCAAGCCCTGTGCACCCAACGCTGAGCAGACAGCTGGGACCTCAGGGTGGTGGCGGCTCATCGCAGCTGTGCCTACACCCGGCCTGGGGCTCGGAGAGATGCTGCTAAGAAGAAAACCAAGAGTTCTTGGCTCTACCTTCATTTAGAGCCTTGTTATAGCCAGGAAGGTCCCCTTCTAACCCTGGGAGAAAGCTCTGAACTATGAGAAGACTGATTCAGCCTGCTCGACTGCAGTGAGACGCACAGCCCGTAGATCCACCGGCCGCTGAGTCATCTGCAAAGTAGGGTGAACTGTGGAAAGTGTGAGGCTGATGGCTGCATCGTTGTCACTGTCGCTAATGATGCTGGGTGTGGGCGAGTCCCCACTTCTCCCGGGGCCTGCACCCCGGGCCCCTCCTGCCACACGTCAGGACATCATCACTAAACTGCCTTGGAGAGCGCCCTTGGGGGTTTCCTTCCCAGAATTTACACATTTCAACAGGAGCACGGGTTGACTTTCTTTTCAGTCTAAAAGCTTTTAAGTTTGAAATCCATGAACACCTGAAGACAGAATTTCAGACGTACGCAGGGCACGAAGTTATGTCTTCGGTTCCATTTCACCAATTTCAGTGGACACTCTCTATAAATGATCCATGGTTTCAGGAGGTGAGGAGATGGACAGACGAAGGCTTCCCCCCTCATCTCCCCGCCCCCGCCCCCCTCCCCCCGGGGAGTGTGTGATTTAGGGAGGACGGGAGGACACAGGCCTGTGAGGCAGAGGGAGATAAATGCCCGCGAGGAGGAGGAACTAACACAGGGACCTTGGAGTCTGAGAAGTCATGTCCAGGCAGAACGCACAGGAAGTGTGGACGGAGTTGACAGGAGCCCAGGCCTAAGGGGGTGAGATTTCCTAAATAGGGATGGAGGAGAGGGGAGCGAGGGAGCAGAGGCCGAGGCCCCGAGGGGCAGCCACACCAGCGCCACTGACCACGTGAATGACCACAAGGGCTCCCACCAGAGACTCCTGTGGGCAACAGCAATCTAGCAGGAAAAGGCAGCTAAGGTGAGAAACCTTAGAAGTCAAAGATGAATGAAAAGTGCAGAGAGTAGGTCTTGTAATACCCTCTCCTCACCCAGAACCCCGCCGCCAGCATTCATTAGAGGCAGGTGTGCTTCCATGGGACTGGTTTTCTCCCAGAATGCCACAGGAAGCCCGGGTCTGGTTCAGACCTCCTACTCGCTCACTGCAGAAGGAGAGACGCTACAGGGCGCCGTCACAGGAACACTTACCGCAGGGAGATGTTGGCTGCGGATTTTCCGTGCACAAGCGTATCCTCAACCCTGAGCAGAGCGTGAGTGCTTCACTTTGCACCTAGTCATGCTGAGGAGGACACAGTTTGCAAATTTCAGGGAACTGTGCAAATATTTGGCGTCACTGTGAGCAATCTTTAAAGGTGCTCTTAATCAGCCTCTGGCAGCGGTGGCCCCAGGGGCGGCATTCGCTGAAGCAGTTGTGGTGTTTGTGGTGAGAGGTGTGGGTCAGGAGTCAGCCTGAACCCAGAAAACACAACCATATTCGGTACCGAAGGCCGGCCAATGGTAAGCATGTGAAATTATAGGGACGGCCGTACTTCCAGAGTGGAAACTGGTCTCAAGTATTTTCACCACAATTGGCATCGTAGTTTGTAAGACTTACCTGTGCTCATTCAAGTCGCCCAAAATACAACAGAGAGCTCTATATTAATTGGAAGATTAATAATGCATTTCTAAGCTAAACGATGTCCTTGGGACTTCAAGGGGAGTTTCAGAAACGCCTGCCTGACACGCTCTGTGCCAGACGCACCGGGCCCTCATCAGGTATTCATTTGAATGGATTTTTCCTCCAGAGCAGCCATGGGCTCTCGGTAAATTACTGGATAAAGCAAATGCATGCGTGTAAACTGGTTTGATTAGCACCTCTTGCCCTTCCCGACGCGGGGATAACTTTGTGTGTTTCTCTAGCAGAAGCTATTTCAATAATTTCTGCTCAATACGTACGAATCCCTGAAAGATTACAGCTCTATTAAGAGCTAAACCATGACATAGCCCAGAACATTCTACAAATGGGAAGGGGCCTTTAGGGTTTCCTCCGTCTCAGATGCCAGGAATCACTGGAAATTTATCAAAAATAAAAACAATTCCAGGTCACTGTCCTGTCCCTTGAGGGCACACGGAAGTCCCCAAGTGTGAGCTTGTCCTACCCTCTGTGGGACCATTTTCAGCCTCACTCCTTCTCGGAGGTGTCATTACTTTGGAGAAATCACAAAATCACAGGAACGAATGCAAAGAGGCAGGAGGACTCCGCCGCCAGCACAGAGAGATGTGTGATTATCAGAACAGTCAACTCAACTTCAAGATTGTACATCATGTCTATCCATCTTCACTTTTTTCACACTTTACAAAATCTAGGATAAGGGTCCTATAGCAACAGCATTCATAGCAGCCAACAGGTGGAAACAACCAAAATATCCACCAGCTCGTGGATACATGAATGGCTACATAAAATGCACTATCTCCATAGGGTGGAATATCATTCAGCACAAAAATGAGAGGGCACGAATAGAATAAAAGGGCATAAATGCCAAAAATGGGCGACGTTTGCAAACATGGTGCTAAGTAAAAGGAGTCAGTCAGAACAGACCACAAACTCCAGAATGGGCCGGTTGACAGGCAGAGGATAAAGCAGTGCTGCAGGGGCTGGAGCCGGGGGGTGGCGGGGGGAGCCAACGGCACAGGTCTCTTTGTCAGGGGACGAGAAGGCTCTAAAGGTGATCGCAGCGAGAGCTGCCCAGAACCATGAACAGGCGAACACCACTGAGTCGTACCCTTTTGCAGGCGACCTGGACGGCGCATGAATTGCATCTCAGCGAAGCCACTGTGAAAACAAAGATGAACCCTCACGTTCTCCTTGCAGCCTTGTTGGGGTGACCACTACCCATCGGTCTGGAGCAGGTGGCCTGTCGGGAGGGTCTGGCAAACGCGTTTTTCTCACGCATTATACATCTAACTCCCAACAATGCTAATGGGCCCTGGAAGCGGGGCAGGTACTTCCATCACCCAGGGGTGTGAGCTCTGAGAATTAGGCAGGACGGTTCACTGAAGCAGGTAATGCGTTTGTCTGCGAGCACAAGGCCTCTTTGTGGGAGCGGTGATTGTCCCGTCGCCTGTGTGCTAATTGGGGCTGGTTTGAGCAGTACTTCACCTGCTTTTAAGAACCTGGAAATTGGGACTCAGCACACCTCCTGGCCCAACACCAGCGAGGAGCCTGAGGAGCTTAAGGAGCTCAGCGCCAGCCGCTTTCCGCACAGTTGAACGTGGACGCCGTCCAGGTCGCATTTGTAATTTGAACCGCACTGGCCCTGTGGATGGGAGTGCGGGCAGCAGGGTTCACACATGGGTGCCGTGTGCTTGTGTGTACACCCATGGGCACACGTGTCTTTGGGGGGATGGTCGGGCCGCCTCCACCGCCGCCACGCCTGCGTCCTCACTGTGAGAGAAGTTGAAAGGAAGAACTGTCCGACCGGCCCGTGCGAGGGCCAGAGCATGGCCATCGCGTCTGAGCAGATAAACACAGCCTATGGGCTCTGACGGCCGTGAGTTTGTTTCCCATGATCCCATTCACCAGCGCCAAGTTCGTGTTGGTCAAGGACCCTCTGGGAGGGTCACAATCCAAACACTGGCACCCAACTGCTTCGGTGCTCTGATCTGACTCATCCCCTTAGCTTACCAGCTTTTCCAAACCCTCTTCCCAGCCCGTCAAGGAAAGGCACCCCTCAGCGGGGAAGCAACGTCGCAGCACTCTGCCCACTGCCCACGGGGTCACTGCGCACCGGGCGGGCGCCTGTGTGCCCAGCTGCGAGTGTTTGGACCTCAGACACTTTCCTGAACGGGGTACTCTTCCCTGATCCCCAATGGCCTCAGCGTCCGCCTGGGACGGTAGCACTTCCCGAGCCCAGCATCTCTAAGGCCACACCCATCCAGCCAGGTTGCTTAGATCGGTTACCAAAGGGTCCTATCTCTGTTTGTGAAAACCCTGTTCTAAAAGTCGGTTTATTTCAAGATTTCACACATTTCAGTGCCGTCTTCTGCACTCTAATCTACCAGCACACAGCGAAACGAAGCCACTACCAACAGCTGCCCTAAATTATCCCTCAAGCCCATCTTTCTGGGTTGCAGAATGTGCACATTTTCTGGGCTCCACATTCTCTCACAGACACTGCTGTGAGCACTGGAGAGTGGGGTTAAAAATGGTTCTCTTTCATTTCAGAGTCTTTAATTTCATGTTTGATCTCTGCATCAAAATAGATTGTAATTGCTTTTTGACAGTAATAAGGCTAAGATTGTAACTCAAAAATATGAGATATTATGTTCTTTTGTAATTGTATTCAAAAGAAATATGGTTCAATATGGAACTTAAAAAACATCCCCAGCTTGTTCAGCATCTATATGCCACTGACACCATTAAAGTTACAGCTGAAATCACTTTTCTTGTCTGCAGCCTCCCGCCCTCCTGACTGGCCAGGTCGATAAATTGAATCTCCTCTAAACTTCCGAAGAGCATCACCTCCTCGGGTATTCAGAGTTTGCCCAAGACTTTTTTGATTAACAAGAAAACAGGTGGTTGTTGTTGTTACTAAAATGAACAATTTTGAGTTGTAATAACTGTATCCCCTGGATGTTTCCATCTGTCTCAGAGGCGGGTCCCCAGGGCTCTGTCCCCACACCCTCGGTCTAGGTGCAGCCCTGATGGGCACCTGGGAGCAGAAGCACACCAGAGTACTCAGGCTAATTATGTAACAAAGGGAATCACTCCAAAAACTTTATAAATGTGAATATAGACACCTCAATTTCTCTGAAAGTCGAGCAGGAAAAGAGAATTCTTCCTGTACCAGAACCAAATGCCCACTTTTATATGGAGGTTTAACAGTGTAGGGGATTGCAAATTGGATGCCACATTCAGGCAGCAAATGTCTCTCCTTCGCATTGAAATATCACCACTGTTAAAGCTGCAGTAAAATGTCACAAAAGCCCTAAGTGTTTCCAGCAAAATTGGGAGGCTCCTCAGGGCACGGTGAGCTGAGGGGTGGGCACCCGCATCCATCATTCATTTTTATTATCTGCTCAGCACTCTTTCAAAACAGTCCGTCCTTCAAGTCCCTCGGTGTGGAGTTTGGTTCTGCATAGCTGGTGCCAATGGTCAGGAACACCAGGGTTCCCACCTGTCCAGCACCTGCGCACCTGGACAAGTGCCTTCGATTGCTTCCCAACGCTGGGTAGCACCTGACTTCAGGTATTACAAATACTTTTCCAATTTTCTCACCTTTAGATTAGCAAGCCAGTCAAGAAGCCAGTATCTCCTGAGTGCTCAGGGTTAGGGGTAAGGAGCGGAGGCCAGTCCCCAGCCTCAGGAACCGCATGTTCCCACGAGGAAGAGGGACGTCGATGATACCCACCAGCAAGGCAAGGGTCACACATACTTGGTAGGAGAGTAGGGTGAGGGTCAGAGAGTGAATGTGCGCACACAACGTGGGCACCCCGGGAACAGCCTGCCTATCTCCTGACTGAAGGTGTGACCCCATGAGGTGTGCCCCCTGCTGGCGATCTGGAGAAGGGCTCTTCCAGTCCTGGCCTCCATGTGTTCTGTTCCTCTTGAAGGACAGCCACCAAGATCCACCAGGTGCCCTCGAGGAACCTGAGAAGCCTCCTCAGGTCTGTCCTTACTACGGGTTCTGCATCCAGTCAGCTCCGAGATCCACCCACTCACTGTGAAGTCCCCCACCTGCCGCTGTCCTCCCTGTGAATCCACCGACTGCATGGAACACAGCTCCTTTCCCACCATCCCGCCCCGCCCCCCGCCCCACCTGCCCAAGTTACTTTCCACTCATATAGAATATTCTCAAACAAAATTACTCATTTCATGCCCCCACTCAAAACCAATGCTGTCCCTCTCCGGGTGCTAGCTCACCTTGGCAGGTGAGGCTCTCGTCACCACAGAGAGCAACAGATGCCCCCAGGGCCTTCGGTGGGACCAACCAGCCCAATGCTCGTTACTTCAACCCATCTCAGCAACACCCAGGCACCATCATTTAATATAGAATAAATCTGGGGAAATTAAAATTTAGCAGATTCATATTGATGTCTATTTGGTTTTCAGAGAAGTGTGCCCTGGCCAGGTGGCTCAGCTGGTTGGCACATCAAAGGGTTGCAGGTTCAATCCCTAGTCAGGACCATGGGCGGGGGCGGGGGGGGGGGTAGCTGACTGATGGTTCTCTCTCTCTCTCTCTTTCCCTCTCTTCCTTTCTCTCTCCCTTCCTCTCTCTCTAAATCAACAAAAACATATCCTTGGGTGAGGATTAAAAAGAAATGTGAGGAAAAAAGCATAAAAGGCTTAGTCAGTAAAGTTAGGAAAGTTCTATGTTATAACATCAATGATTCTCTAAAGCAAAACCCTCACCAAGCAAAGAGCCCTGGGCGCCATCACCAGAACCAACAGCAAAGTTAACACCAAATATCAAAACCCTTTCCTTGAGGGCGGCTGTGAGGCCATTTAATTGTTTTCCAGGGGAAAAGAAAGAAGCCATGTCAACCACATGAGTTTTCAAACGAGGCTAAGAGGCTAAATCGGGCACTAAAACGGGCTGTGGAAGGGCCTGCACACCCTGGGGCAGGGACCCAGTGTCCTCCCTCCCTTCCCATCACTAATGGCTCTGCTCCCTGCTATCATTGGAGATGCTAAGCGCCCCCCTGGCGTCCCCAGGACACCCTGAGCTAGGTTCCAAGTGTTGCAAAGTGAGCTAAATGACACAAGTAGGACCTGGGAAAGGAGGTATTTCTTTTCCATCTTTTTTTTTTTTTTTTTTAGTACCTGGTGTGTCCTTTCAGGGCATTTCTATCTAGGATGACAAAGAAATATTTGGTGAGTATATCTGCAGTTGAATTACAATTAGACATTCAAGTAAAATGAAATTCAAAAAATACAAATTCTAATCCATTTTTTCCATTTACCACTTCCCTTAATTCCTGCCACACTATTGAATCTATCCCACAGACTATTGGGCTTTTATGATGCTAACCTGAGTTGAAAAGACACTTTTCATACTGAAAAGGAGAAGAAATGCATTTGGTAATGTGCTCAAATGTTCCACAGTCTTACCATCACCCAGCTGCCCATTATAAAACTGAAGTTGTATTGATGGTTTCTGATACAATGTAACTCACAAGAGGAAGATAGATCTAGAACATATATGATCAATCTGGCTGCGAAAGGTTTTTATAATCATTGTTAAACTGCTTTCAAGGAATTTGAATCTCTTAAGTTCAGTGGGAATTAGTCTTCGTGAAACGCAATGTAACCATCGGGGTCAGAAGAGGCGTTTTCAACCTGTGATGCATCGAATCAGCTCTTGGGTGAGCCCATGCCCCAGAGGTACCGAAAGAGAACTGTCTGGCTGCCAGGCAACAACGCGAGGGGACAGCATGAATTGTATTTACTGTTGGTTTGGACCTGTCCACTCACACGACCTACAACCATCACACACACACCCTCCCCCCCAGCCAGGGCTGACCCTCCCCCTCCTATCTCCACATCCACGTTTTCAGCTGTCAGTGGGGACTCTGCCAAAGTAAAAAATGGCCGAACTCACTGTGGTCACCCAACCCCGAGTCTCCACCTTCCACCGTCTTCTCATCAAGGTATTGTCCTCCCCTTCGCCCTCCCAAGCCCAGCAACTCCTTGCTCTGCCCGAGTCTTCCTCAGCAGTGTTGTTCCTTCCCCATGTGACATCAAGCAGGCCTGGACCCAAATCATTTCACCCTGAACCACTGGGCAAGTTAGCTCTGCTAAAGGGACACTATTTCACCCGCTCGTATAGGATTCTCCGTGTCTCCTCAGCGTCTCAGGCTGGAGACGTCCTTTCTAAGCAGGACCACAAAGCCAGACACAGTGCACCCTGAAGTTAAGAGCCTCTGCCGTAGAAGACGACATGTTTATGTTAGATTTTCAATCGGTAAGAACAATAGGAACAGATAGCACTATTGAACTGGGGGCCATGGTAAAAATTTGCATGTACTAAAATTTTTAAAAGGCCTTTGGTTTTAAAAAGAAGTTTTAAAAGAAAACAAACAACATAGTATGATGAGATATGACCCTACTTATTTGGAAGTGTCTTGTGTGCACAGGAAAAACCCTCTGCACAGAAATGCTGGAGGCGGTTATCTCTGGATTGCAGCCCTGTTTTCTTTTTTCGTCGCTTTGTTTGTTCTCTACGTTTATCTGTGTATTTTTAAACTTTCACACACAAAAATGTCTCCCACTTTCAGGCTCACATTCAAGGCCCTGGACAAAGTCCTGCCTTTCCAGACGTTTCTCCCACGTGAATCTAACACCCCGCACGCCTTTCCCTGTAACCAACTGAACTCCTTCCGTCTCTCACTCTCCCGTCAGCCCCTCCCACTGCCTGCAGGACCTCCACTCGCCCATGGAACTCCACATGTCCATCACAGAGACCACGCCCGGGGTCCCGCAGAGCACGGGGAAGGGGGCCTCCGTGGACCTAGGGGACCCTGTGTGTGAAGGCGCTTGGAGTCTGAGAGATAAAGGTGAGAAGTAAGTGAAAAAGAAAATGTTTGCTACATCAGAGGCATTTCAGAAACATGTTCATCGCTGGTATTTGAACCTGCATTTCAGCACCTGTCTGTAGCATGTGCTGCAAACGGAACCAAATTCTACCTTAGAAATGGAAGTTTCCAGAGCCTTACAAAGAAATTTATGCCAAATTAATTTCTGGCACTCAATGAAGCTTAAAATGAATTCATAATGAGGAACATTTAAGAGGTGTAGAAGGGGCTTGCAGGGGCTGATCGGAGAAGTCCCCTTCCTGCCGTTAACGCTAATTTCGTGGTT
The DNA here is from genome assembly GCF_964212035.1 of Myotis nattereri. Taxonomy (NCBI): domain Eukaryota; kingdom Metazoa; phylum Chordata; class Mammalia; order Chiroptera; family Vespertilionidae; genus Myotis; species Myotis nattereri. The sequence continues at coordinate 54,160,660 of NC_138083.1, forward strand.
ATGACACGTTTCATCCTAGCACAACACGGAATCTAAGAAATGATGAGCTTTTACAATTACTGTATAAGCAGAATGTGTGACCAAATGGAAGTTGAATATTGCTACATTATTATTATCATTATTATTATTAGTTAATTGAGTATCAACAATGTGCACATTTATATGAGACATAACACAGTTCCTGAGTGGGAGATTTATATTTTAATTTAGACATACTTATAATTCTAACATCACATGCACAACCTGAGAAAATGACTGTCTCCGCAGTGCACGATTTCCTAAAAATATGTGCTTGTGGTTCCTAATGACATCATCTGCTTCCAAATGAGTGCTGGCAAAGAGTAATATTTAAGGTGCTGTGCCTTTGTATAAAATAAGGCATTTTCCCATTCTTCATATGCAAATGTTAAAGGCTTAAAAGCATACCTTACATCTAGTTTCTCCAGCAAATAAAATGCGGAGTGCTACAAAGGTCCCGAAAGCGTGCACGATTTCCTAATCTACTCACCTGGACTTCATAATTAATGTTTGGGCTGAGAAGCTAAAAATAGCATACAGTGATTCATTCCACTCCAATCAGATTCCTAGTGGCAAATACCAGACGTATGTCCCTGCGTACACCTTCCTAAGAAGCACCCAGGTGACCAGAAACAGACAGACAAGGACACCAGCTCACTTCGTTAACTGTGAGCTGGGTATGCACACCACACCAGTGCTTCTGAGAACAGTGTGGACACCACTGCAGCACACGCCTGCCTTCAGCCAACTGTCACTGGCATGAGTGACTGCATTTGGAAAATGACAGATCCTTTTATATATCTGGAAATTAAAACATTATTTTTAGGAGCCAGAACATGACACGGGGGGTGGGTGGAGGGGGGCAAACTATGGCTCAGGGAGACATAACACCCATGAAATCAGCAAATCAAGGCATAAAATATTTACAGACCTACCAGTTGCCATGAAAGAACTATCTGGACAGCTCCTCCTGACCCACTTGGGCTGCCCCAGGGCCCCCCTGTCCTGCCCCAGGCCACCATATCCTGCCCAGGTCCCCTGTCATGCACCAGGACCCCTGGCCTGCCCCCTCCAGTCCTGCCCCAGATCCCCCTGTCCTGTTCCAGACCTCCCTGTCCTGCTCCAGGACCCCCATGTCCTACCCCAGCCCCCCCCGCCTTGCCCCAGGGCCCCCATGTCCTGCCCAGGTCCCCTGTCCCGCCCCACGCCCCCCTGTCCTGCCCAAGGGCCCCCCTGTCCTGCCCCAGGCCTCCATGTCCTGCCCCAGGCCTCCATGTCCTGCCCAAGGGCCCCCCTGTCCTGCCCCAGGCCCCCCTGTCCTGCCCAAGGGCCCCCCTGTCCTGCCCCAGGCCCCCCTGTCCTGCCCCAGGCCCCCCTGTCCTGCCCAAGGGCCCCCCTGTCCTGCCCCAGGCCCCCCTGTCCTGCCCCAGGCCCCCCTGTCCTGCCCAAGGGCCCCCCTGTCCTGCCCCAGGCCCCCCTGACTTGGAACCAGGACTTGGAGCTATTGGCAGAAGCAGCCTCGTTTTTAGCAAGTATTCACTGCAACAAGATAGATATTTGCCCAAAACATTGTTAAAACGGAAGCCAGTAAAAATATACTTCCATAACAGCTCTGCCTCCATAATAGATAACAACCACTAGCCCGAAAACCAGTGTCTGAAACTGCACTGCACATCTCCAGTGTTCAGGGTTTTCCGACCAGAGTCGGAAGCTGCTGAGGCTGCTGATACTGCTCGCCATCTAGAGCAGGTCACTGCTGCTGCCCACACCACTCTCTGTGGCAGAAGGAAGGGGCCTGAGAGCAGTGTCCCTGCAGGACTCAGGGATCAGACCTGCGTCTCCTCCTGCATCAGGGGAACAGGGTGTGCAGAGGGGCCAGCACCCTGTCCGTCAGTCAGGAGCCTGGGCCTGCCCACAGCACACTGTTCCTGAGGCTCCCAGCCCAGAGTGGGGTGGGGTATAGAGGGTTCTAGAACCAGGCCAGGTAGCTTTCTCACCACCCCGGTCCCTCACCTGCCATAGGTGTCCCCCCAGTAGAACTTCTGGTGTCTCCTTCCCAGGTGACCCAATGACACAGACGGGCAGATGTCTCTTCTCACTCACCAGCCTCCCACTGGGATTCCGATACCCCTTGATGATGAGGGGGCTGCGAGCACAGTGTCCTGTCCCGCTGCCTGTCCCTACGCTTCTGCAGGTAACTTGTTGACACTCCATGAAGCTATGGCAGCTGCGACACCAGCAGCTGGCTCTCGTGATATGACCACAAACTAAAAGCACATACAGGCTTCTATATGAGGGGCTTCTAGCATTTTGATGACCGTATTTCAGTGTAACTTGTTTCCTTTCATATGTTATTTTGTGCAGAAAGCCTCACCAGACACCCAAGGACTGCCACAGCACAGCAAGGGTGAGGACACCACCCCAAAGCCACCATGTCCACATCCCACTCCCACAGAATGGCTGGCACATGGCCAAAACGTGAACGGTGGAAACAGGGTGCACAGGATGGGCAGGAAGGCGGGAAAGCTGTGTCCTTTGTTCCTCTTGAGCTGGGCTCCTGCTCAGGCAGAGGGTGGTCCAGGCTCATTCCCAGCTCCCAGCTCTCAGGTCTCCGTCTGGCACTTGCCTATCTCCACCGGGTGCTGCTTACCTCGTCCAGAACCCACCAAAGCCTCCCGACCTGTCCAGCCGCTGGGATCGCGGATCGGCTCTGTGCCTGCGGTCTCCTCCTCACCGTCTGTGCCCAGGTCCCCAGGTGCCACAGGGAGGTCTGTGTGCTTCGGGCAGTATCTCCAGGTGACGCCTGCATCTGTTTGACCTGGAGTGTGCACCCCTCATAGCAGTGAGCAGGTGACTGTCACCCAGGCCTTGCAGGCGAAAGTCAGCACTTGCACTGGTTCATGGAACTAATGTGTACAGATGTTGCAGGACATAGCCACCCTGTGGAGGGGTGAGGTGCAAGCGCCCCACACACATCCCCCACACCTGGTGGACAGGTTCCACGCTACCACAGGTGTGCAGCCTGTGAAAGATTACATGAAGGTACTTCCAAATTCCAAAGAAATCCTGGTGCATTTATCAGATTAGGGTCAATGTCAAGTGATAAACAATCATGCGGAATAGATGTTCGTCTGATCCCTGAGAAGTGACTGACGTTTTCTCTAACAAAGTTGGAGAGGAGAGGAAAACCAAGCTAAAACCCAACTATTGATGACTCTTTATCATCCTCAACAGATAAAATTCTCCCGATTCCATTCAAAACAACCACCTCAACAAGCCCCATTGACCTCAAAGGACCTGCAATTATTCACATCAAATTCTACTTCCTCCCCCAGATGGTGGAGAAATTAAAGGACAATGAAGAGGCACCATATATTCTCCCCCCACACCTGCAAACCCTCCTCCAAATTAGATTCCCTGTCAATGGAAAGAATTGTTAACTCATTCACTGGGTCAGATATCTATGAGGTGATTTCAAAAATGATATTTACTTAGTTCTGTTGATTGTAACTTCAATCCAGAGAAGATAACTTCTAGTCTGCACTTTCTAAAACCATGTATATGATGTCACATGGCCTACACTGTGATGCCATGCAGCCTGAACTGTGATATCACACAGCCTAAACTGTGATGTCACACGGCCTAAACTGTGATGCTATTTTGAGGACCAATTGTAATGCCCACTGTAAAAGTTAGTTTTCCACACAATGTTATGCTCTGATTCTGACTACAGCAGTCAGAGGTCCACGGAAGCTAGACCACTTTTAGGCCAAGGAATTCTCAAGTTAATTTAGTTTAATTATGATAATTGAAAACTGCTACAGATTCTGCCCCATTAATGACGGATCCTGGTTAATTAATGATTCTGGTTAAACTGTAACTGTTTCACCAATCACTCTGTTTATTACAAACTTCTCAAAAACCAGGCTAAGTGGGGTGAGCATAGAACACATGTATGCACCTAAATTCATAAAAGGTGTTCATGTGCACATGCGCACAGACACACACACACACACACACACACGCGCAACTGAAGGGCAGTGAAGGTGGGTGGGGTTTTAAGAATTTTGTTCACAATCGTATTAAATGCAATCACCCACCTACACATTTACAGCCCTCAGCCATTCCCCCTGACATCTGACACTGTGGCTGTGGACGTGGGTCCCGACTCTCCTTGTCCTGACCCCCTCCCAGCTCCCATGCCCTTTGTTAACACTCCTCATTCATCCTAAGGTGGGAACCACTGCATTTAAGCGTCGGCCAACTGTCTTCTGGCATCTCCCCTGACTCCACTCAGCACCACCCACTGATTGACAGTCTTCAGGTCTCCGTCTGCACTTACTCGAACACCTGCCTTGATGCCCTTCCCCATGGGAATTTGAACACATTCCCACAACGCAGGGACATCGAGCTAAAACTCTGGGGTCATTCCTGGGAATACCCTGACCCTGGCCCCCTCCCAACATCACTTGGTGATGGTGTCATGTCAGTTCTAACTCCTAATTCCCCTTCATTTGGTCCTCCTCTCCATCCCTCCAGGCCTCTGTGGTCTCTCAATTACATTGTCAGGTGGCCTCCTAACTAAACTCCCCACACTGTTCTTGTCTGGATCTAATCTATTCACAGCCCCCCAAAATCAAACACCAGTCGGGCCCATAGCTCTCTCTGAGGTCTCTCAGGCCCCCAGGGTAAACCCAAGGTAGAGCTCAGTGCAGGCCTGGGTCCCCTCCTCGCTGCCCTCCTCCAGCGCACTCCCTGCCTGGAACCCAGCATCCCACCAAGGCCTGCTGCTGCCCTGAGGCCACTGCTCCTGGGTCACTTGGGCTTGGGATGTCCTCTCACTTCCAGCCTCTGCATGGTGTCTCAGGCCTGTGCTGGTCTTCCCACCTCCACTGGGGCCGTGCACCCGCCAGGAATCCTATGAGCCTGCTCCCTCCTACTGAGTCCAGAAGTCCACCCACAAGTCTGGAATTCCGTGTCCTCACTGTCACCACACTTGGCACATGGAGTTATTGCACGTGTGTACCTGCCTCCTTTACTGCATGCTGACCAGACGGTGACCTCTGAACCATGGGGGCCTTGTGCTTCTAATCACCACTTCATGCCTGAAACACAGTACTTGTTCTATGAAGGTTTTATGAGAGAATGAATGAATGAACAATGGATGGATGGATGGATGGACGGACGGACGGGCACAGGGACAGCTCAGCAAGGTCCACCAGGAGGAACAATGTCCGAACTACCGCTCCCTAACATCTGCAGACTCGGGAAGGAGGGAGGTGGAGAAAATCCTGGATCTGCTTGCATCTAAAATGACTCACTTCCAGGAGCTGACTGAGATCACACTTTCTCAATGGGGCAGAATCTGTGCTCAAAATAGATACTTGATAGAACTGTAAGGAGAGGAAGTTGGCTTGTCCAGAGTATGAGTTTTGTAGGTTGGGAAATTCTGCCAATGGTGCGCCAGCAGGTGGGTGACCACCTGCACTATCCCTGGCTGCAGTGAATAGCAGGTTGAGACAGAGGGGGACAGATTTTGTCCGGAATCTCCCTGAGGTGGACAAGGAGAACATGGTTGAGGGGCCTGAGGCAGGACACTGAGGGGAAGGCGGTCTGTCATGGCCCAGTTCCCATAACTGTCCCAGGCCTGAGCCTGGTCACGTCCCCTGGTCCTTGACTCATGTCCATTCAGAAGTGGGAGAAGGAATAAGTCATGAGCCTCCAATCAGTGGCTCCACTGTGAAGAGGCCCCAGGTCACCTGGAAGGAAGCTCCAGGATGTACCTTCAGGAGAGTTTATGCCAAACCTACCCACCTTCCCGGGCCCAAAGCCTCCTATCCACCCAGTGCAGCCTGGACCAGGCCTGGGAGAGCCAGGGGGAACCAACATTGACATCAATGCAGTAGATGTAACCCTGCCGTGGACAGCCGGGCAGTAGCACCAGAGGGGCGAGATTCCAGGGCTGGAAGGCCCCAGCCATCAGGACTGCACAGCCTCCTGCACGTTGTCACCAGGACCAGAGGCAGGAATGGGCAGGGCTGTGGCCTCAGTGCCTGTCACGGCTGGACCTTACCTGTTCCCCCAAAGGTCTGCTCCATCACTCCCCACAGTGCATGAGAAATAATGAGCAAATTGTTATGAATAATTATCAGCATTCAGCAAAACTACACTCCTGTCATCCGTTGCTTCATTGAAGAAGAGAATGAAATGACCTGGTGTTTTGCTTTAGGTGGTAGTCATGGAACTTGAGCTAATAACTCAAAGGTTGTGGAATACGATGCCATTTTAAGGCACTCTAGCACAACAACTTTCTTACAGACATAAGCTACAGACCTCACCTGGCTCATTGGGCTCATTGTTATTGTTAATTCCACTTCTGTTCTTGAACAAAGTGCGTGGATTTTGCTGAAGTAACTATTCACATAATCCCTTCTCCAAAACGCAGGCTCTCACTGCAGAGGCTGCTGGGAAAGGGTCCCTGATTCCCGATGTGCCATATGCAGGGACTGGGAGAAGGAGCCCTTTCACCGCCACAGGGAATTGGCCACTTGGAAAGTGTGATTTACAGGCATCTTGTCAAATGGTGGCCACCAGGGAGTCAGTCTCCTAAAAACAATGGTGGTTTGAAGAATATTTTCACCTTAGTTATATAGAGATGGAGATGGAAATGGACCAGATGGAGACAGAGAGGAAGATGGAAATGGATATAGAGATGGAGATGGAGACAGATTTAGGGGGGGAGAGAGGAAGGTAGAGAGAGGAGGATATAGACATGCGTATGGGTTGTCGAGCCACATTTCTGCTAAATGTCTACATGCAAAACCTTTCTCTTCATTCACGTGTGAATACCAAAGGAACAGCCCCTGCTCACCAAAAGTCTCAGAGAATGATCTAATGCAATTCAAAGGAACAAGCAAAGAATCGTTAAGAGTCGCACCTGCCGCAGTGAGTTATTGGCTCCTAACCGTCTCTGCCCAGCGCGTCTCCGATCCCCCTTATTTACCCTTAAGGCACTCAGCAGCTGCTGAATGGTGTCTGTGGCAGTTTGGTGGAAACAATAATAATACATTATAAATCAATGAAAATGAAGTTTTTGCTGTGATAATCTGATATAGATTTGCTAACATTTGTATGAAATTCAATTCTGTTTGATTGCATCAGCATATGTTTCATTTCTTCCAGCACTATTGATTTTGAAGGTTCTTATCCATATGTCTAAATTATTTCTATTACATCTTTGTATTACTGTTTAGAAATAACCTGGGTAAACTGAAGCCATTTACTCCATTTTCAGTTTGGTTTTGTTTTGTTTTTACCCTCTTGCTCATCCTAGGTAAATGGTCAGGTCTATATTTTCAATGAAAAGAAATACCTTTTTCTTTCTTTCTTTCTTTCTTTCTTTTTTTTTTTTTTTTTTTTTTACAAAAGTCTTCCTTCCTTTGCCCACAGTCAATGCTCAGCTATAATTGTAAAGTGCTTATTTCTATTTCAGCATTTATTGGCATCATTGTTAATATTCTCATTGTTATTTTCTGAGAACATCTGTCTGTCACGAGGGGTCACATTTTCAAAGAGCATGTTAATGGTCCCCGAATCCACAGCTATGTATTAATCTTCTTGGGGGGAAAAATGTATGGTTGTACATCTTACTCAGGGCCAATTAATAAGTGAAAACACTGAATTTCCATCACTAGAGTCAAAAAGAAAAGGAAACGAAGGGGGAAGTTGTATCTGTATGGCTCTTGGACGTTTTCAAAACTCCTTTGCACACTTCAGTCCTCCGACAACACCTTTCCAACAGGTGGAGCAGCATGCTGTGCTCATCAGGTAGAAGAGAGGAGGGCAGTTGTGGCTGGAATTGGACTAGAACTCACCTGTGATTCCTGCCCAGGGGATTCTTCATTTCAGCTCACAGACCTCACTTTCTCCATTCAGTCTCCAGCGACTCACCCAACAGGCTGGGAGTTTGCAGGACAGGGAAGAAATAATATGTTCATGTAAGGAGGCTTTTCTGCTTTTAAAAAATGTATTTCTAAATAATTGCACCAGGAAGGTAGCCCACCTTAAAACATTTCTGAGTCTCCAGTTTCCTGAAGGTTACATAATGACTTGCCCAAATAGTGGCACTTTTTGCTCAAACTTAACCTATCTTTTACAAGGCCACCCATATATTATAATAAAGCAATTTATTTAAACTGTAACAATAGCCTATGATAAATAATACATCCACATCCCCCAGAAGTGCAGGGGCAGGAGGACCTCCTCCACCTTTGGAGATGATCCCATCAGTTCCCTTTGAGTGTGAGACAAAGTCAGTGCGTGCGTCCCAAGTCACGTCCAAGCCCCTGCCGTCTTCTCTGAGACACAGCCCACAAGTACTAGTAAATGAGGCCGGGCACACGGTCATTTTCCAAAGTCCCTTTGCTTTTCTATTGTGGCATCACTTTCATCCCTGGCCTCTAGTTTTTAAATTAAAAATAAAAGCACAATCCTAACAGTCAGCTTGTGTTCTGTGCCTCTGCTGGGGAGAAACCCATCTCAGGGCCCCGCCTGGATGAGAAAAGCTGGACAAATGGACAGAGGGCTGCATGATGGAGCTGGAGCAGGAGGAACCAAGAGGCCGAGGGTCCAACCACCACACGCAATTCAGCAGAAACAATGCAGGACAGATGGTCGTCTCTGCTGTCGTCACATGTCTCTGGGGACAGAGTCCACCAGCACCCTCGAAGTGTGTTTTGGGGTTAAATGAACCATTTTCACCTGGGCTGCTTGGATCCATGAAACTAAGCTGAAAGTGTTCAGAAAGTAAATATCTAGTAAATATTTGCTGAGAACGTTGCCCCTTCTGCCCATCGTATTAAGGATTTTCAATAGAACTGGGCGCGGGGCCACTGGCCTTTATTTCATTGGATGATAAGGCATCAATCTCTTTGCAAAATAAATTGATAGCATTGGCCAACAACATTTTTAAACTCTTACATTTACTTTATTTAAAGGAAACTTTAATCAAATGAGGCCTGTGTACATACCTACACATACACCTTCTGTGAGAACTCACAGGAATTACTTGGGCACTAACAGATCCCTTTCATTGATTTTACTAGTAACTGGGGAAACAGAGCTTTAAAATTAAAGAAATGTTTTGTTTTGTTTTATCAAAGCATCACTTTTTAGCTTTTTGACTAAGATCAAGTATAAAAACACCCAAAAGCAACAAGTTACATCATCAGGTTTAAAGGTTCAAATGTTTTTTAAAACAATGCCTGTGACATCTATCTATATTTGGTAGTCAACTGTGGCCCTGATTTTTTAACATTAGTCCTAATTTAAGGTTTATTTTATACCACTTCTGATTCAACTTTGTAGCTCACCAGAACCGTTTTTTAAGCGAATTTTACATTAGAATTTCACAAATCATGCTTACACTCCATTCCTCTCCATTCGCTGATTCATTGATGCAACAAATACTTCCCAGTCGCCTGCCCTGGGACGGTCACCCTGCAACACCTACTGTGACATTGTGCACATGTGGTACCACCGCAGTCCTCTCTCCACGCGTATGGACACCGAGGCACAAAAAAGTGAGGCATGCCGACAGCCAAAGACCTGAACATGTAGAGCTGGAAAGTGAGCAAGTTCTAAATGGCTCCCCAAAGACTGTGTTATGTGCGCATGCATGGGCATGGGCATGTGTGTGCACATGCATGCGTGTGTGTGTGTGTATGTGCGTGTGCATCCACTAGTAGTGCACAAATACTACTCCCTGGTGTAATGTACATTTCATAGCCTAAAATTAAACCTAGTGCTTGGACGGCACATGCATTGAACGGGTGTGTGGGCAGCACCTCATCCAGGGTGTGTGTTGCCGGGCTGCAGTCTCCTGCCCTGGGACGGCTCCAGGTGAGCCCACCTCCCGAGGGGGTGCAGCTATGGAAAGTGCCAGGCTGCAACCTACACACCCCAGGGAGCATCCCGTGTCCTCTTACAGAGAGAGCTGGGCTTGGTCAGGCCTTAGGTTCTTGCAAGATGGCCTATGCTTTGTGGTCCAGCATTTAGGGGGTGAGGGGCGGGAGGCATTCTTTTGTTCATTTCAGAAAAATAATAAGACAAAGGCCTTGACTCCCTGCTCTTTGCTGGGGCTGTTTCGGGGGGTGTGAACTTTGAGGAATGTGCTCATGGGTCACCTACACCAAAGACACTTTTTCCTCAACCTCGGCGTTTTTTCCGTTTCTCACATGCACTTCCTCACTTTCTTTGCTGCCTCTCTCTCCTTTTTCAATCTTTCTCATCTGGCCCTTCCATTGTTATTCACCCCGTTTATTGCTTCAAGCAACCCTGACACACCAGACGTCATCTGAAACCACAAACGACAGGAAGCAATAAGCCCAGAGAAGCAGCAATCTGAGGAAAGTTCTTCATTCACTCTTGCTCCTAACTCTCTGTCTTCTTATCCTACATAGAAAATAAAAAAATCAATACCGCCGCACAGGGCTTGATAAAAGTGCCTGCCGAGTACAGCAGGCACGCTGGATATAGTAAATTAAAGTGATCAAAATTTTCCAGCCGACTCTGCCTGGGCCCTACGTAAACTAACAGCCCTGTCTGCCGGGTGTCCGTCAACTGAAGCTTTATTTTATCAGGGCCTCTGATTATCTGGGGAATGAACACATACCTGCCTGCTCTGGAACTCTCTATACCTGGGTGTGAATGTGTGTGCCTGGGAGGTCACATAGGGCTGAGACAGGCCAGGTGCGGGTATTCACAAGGGGGCAGACTTCACACCCGGATGCAGGCTGAGGGGTGCACGGGGAACATTTGGATAGGGCACATGGGTGTGCAAGCACATAACTGTGGGAGAGCAGAGTGGCACTCGGTGTGGAGGGTGGGCTGTGGAAACGGGGTGTGGAATGGAAGATGTGGGCTCGCCAGTACCCCAGCTCTGCCCCCATCAGCCCATGCAGCCTTAGACAATGGGCATGATCTAAGGGAGCTTAACTGTCTTGTCTGCAAAATAACAAGAGCAACAGAAATAGTGATATCAAAGGACAGTATTGCAGACCTCAGGTTATTTTTGCAAGAATTTTAAAAACAATGTATATAAAACGCCTGGAACACCACAGGTGCTCACAGATGTTGGTTTTCTTCCTCTCTGTGCCAAGGCAAACACACCCACATGCACACAAGCACATGCATATATGCACATAGCACATGTAGACATGCATATACACATGCACACATATACACCCACATACACAGATACATGCACCCCAACAAACCATGTGTTCTTCTCACTAAAAGACAATTTCCCACCTAGGTAGACAGATAAACATTCAGTGGACATATTCCCAATAGACCAAATTATGAAAAAGTATCGATTGCATAGCAGCTCTTTACATACAATTCACCAACACAGAAATAAGCATTCCATTGAGCTTGGAGTACAATCCCTATTAACCTGACTGAGCCCACCGGGTGCCCCAGTGAGAGACGGAATGTCTGTGTTATCCGCGAAGACAGCTGAGACATCGCTGGCATTGCCACCATTAACCCAACTCTCCCATCAAAACTCGTGACCCTTGTTAAGCAACTGACATCCGTTCAACGTTGCAAATGAACTAATGGTTTCCATCGACCATCAGAGAAATGAAGGAGGAATCAGAGAGCAAATGAGCACGCCCCAGCCAGCCGCAGAAATGATGGGACGGCGGCCGGCAGCGCAGAGGACAGGTGCAGTTAATGGGGTAAATTCCACCTGTGAATGTACATGCACGTTTTCAGGCCCTGGCTGCGGCCCCAGTGCCTCACATGAAAGGACTGAGTTTGGATATGCAGTTCGCCCCACCTTGGCGGCCCCTCATGCCATTAGGCTCTGGCTGGGATTTGGCCGGGTGAGCCCAACATCTGTGGGAATCATGATGGGCTCCAGCACTGGTGGCCCATCCCAGGGAGGCAGCCAAGGGCCAGAGAAGGTGGCAGGGTCCTGGGGCCAGAAACTTGGTGCTCGTATGGCTCCGCCTCCCTCAACAGCCACTCCTGGTCAGTAGGGACCCTCCCAGTCTATCTTCCCATGTGAACTTGGTAGCGAAGCTCGCCTTTCGGTATTACTGGGGTTAACGTGAACCTACGCAGCAGGCCCGGCATAGAGTCCAGGTTCAGTGACTGGTAGCAGCCCTGCTGCAAAATCTGAAACCTCTCACTGTTCTCTGACCCGATGCGCCCGGAGCCAGTCGCTGAGGCCGGGCAGGAGCCGCAGGCATGTGGGAACACAAGCAGAGACAATGAATTTTCCAAACGTGTCCGTCCCAAGGAGCACACCTGGGGCCAAACGCACATGCACGTGTGGAGGAATGAATGGGCCGGTGGGGACCCAGGGGCCAGCAAAGGCTTTGATGGCAGCTCTGTCCCATGGGTAACGGGTGACCTTCAGAAAATAAACATCGTGGAAAGGCTCCAACGAGCATCAAAACAGATGAAGAGGGTGAAACCCCTGTGGCCATCAGGGCCCAGCCTCACAACTGTCAGTCTCACGGTCGGCTGTGCAGTGTGTCCTCCTCCTCCCCCTCCCTCCGTCTCTGACTCCAGCCTGAGTGTCGGCACGAACCTCCTCAAAGGTTCGATTTCCTATCTCAGATCCTGGCTTCGGCAGAGAAACCCACACACAGACACGCGCTCTCGGCACCGCGGCCTCCGGACCAGAAACCATGCCCTGCGTTCCCAGATGAAGACAGATCGAGGCGCTCCCTCCGCACTCGGGCCTGTCTGGAAGGCTTGACGGGCCCTTCGGTTTTATTAGCCGTCTCTCCAGCTGCAATCTCCTTTCTCGCCTCTTTTTAAAGAAAAAAAAAAAATTCTCCCTGAACACATTGAAGGCTCAAGTCAAACTCCCCTAATTTTCCCTTGACCACTTCTTATTCCCGTCTTCATCCTCTCCCTCCACACAGTCCGGGACCCGCCATGTGGTTTCAGAGCACGTCACAAGCTTGTCCACACAATCTCTGCCAGGCCAAGGACACAAGCAAATCCAAAAAACACTTAGGTGAAAAATTCCCACGCTTGCATTTTTAACAGACTGGCGATCACGTGTCCTGAAAGGCCCTTCTGAGGGTCGTCCTTCCTTTCATGCCTGGAAACGTGTCACCCGTGAGCGGGTCCCTGGTCACAGGTTCAGGCGCTATGTTCAGGTGAGGGTGGTGCTTGTTGTGGCTTCACTGCCCCGAACCCCTTAAGACATAAATATCTATGTTTATCTGATTATTTTCTTAGGATAAAGTCCAAGAGGTGGGGTATTAGGTAAAAGTTGGGGTGTTTTTCGCCTTTGATGCCATTTGGTTCTAATAAGTAAAAGCTGGTCATTTCCCTGACTCCTCGGTGACCCAGCTTTTCTCGGTGCCTGTGAAGCCTGGTGTGAGAGCTGCTCCCTCAGGGACCCGTCTGGGGACAGCTTTCTGCCTGGAACTCTGCCAGCTCTCTGTGAGCCCACACTTTCCCTCGTGACTCCCCACCAGGCATAGGCCCATGAACTTCTGGCCTCAGGAAATCTAATTCGTTGTCACTCCCCATGGCCGCTGACCACAACATAGGGTCCCTCAGTTCCCCAGATGAGAGCCAACGATCAGAAACAGCCTGGACACACAGCAAGCTACCCCGTCTCTGCAGGGCTGAGAAAGCCTCTGAGCACTTTTGCTCATGTCCATTTGTTCATTGGGCACCTTTTTGTTGAATCTGCACCCCCAACACCAGCCACAGCCTGGAGAGACTGTCCCAGGCTGAGGAGCTCAGGCACAGCCTCAACCTCCCAGCCCCATTTTGCTAAAATCCTCAACTAACATCCTGATGCAAGAAGCTGGTGCTTCGCCCCAGCTGGTTTGGCTCAGTGGCCAGAGTGTTGGCCTGCCCTGAAGGGTCCCAGGTTCGATTCCAGTCAAGGGCACGTGCCCAGGTTGTTGGCTTGATCCCCAGTGGGGGGCGTGCAGGAGGCAACGATCAATGATTCTCATCATTGATCTCTCTCTCTCTCTCTCTCTCTCTCTCTCTCTCCCTCTCCCTTCCTCTCTGAAATCAATAAAAATATATTTTTAAAGAAACCAGTGCTTGGCTGTCGCAGAGACCCCAGGTTGTAACTCCTGGTGACCCCAAGTGCCTTGATGTACCCTCTTTCTCCAACACAACAGCCTATTGAAGTGGTTATCACAGACGCCACTAAGCATCCCTCACAGGGACCTCACTTGACTTTGATTGGCACCAAGTTCAACGAGAAAACCACAGGTAACAGGAAACACGGGAAAGAGGAAAGCCAGCCCCAGACAAGGAGCGGGCTTCCCTGGGACCCACCGAGGTCGCCTGCGGGACACCACCTGCCAACGCAGGTTCACTGGGTAGGAGGTCTATACTACAGAAGATCCAGCTGACAGGCTCACGTCACTCTCCCTGTGAGGGGACAGGGAACAGCAGATGGAATGCAAACAGAGGACAGAGAGGAAAGGCCGGGTGAGGGAACTGGCTTCAGATAAAAATGTGAACAGCCCACTGGGTCCTCCCCACAGACACGTTCTCGCGTCTCACATTCTCTCCGTCTTCCCTGCTTGTCTCTGAGCATCGTCAGGGGCTGCAACATCTAGAAAAACCTTCTCCTTGATGAAAAGTGGGTGCCAGGGGGGAGGGGTCAGAGTTGTGAACAGGATGTAGGAACCGGGTGGTCCCTCCAGGGGTTTGAAAGGAAAACCTCTATTTGTCTCTGCAGAGAGTCCATCCTAACAGCCCGTGTCACTCAGCTACCAATGGACGTGTGGGAAATGAAAAGTGTGACTGAACTCAACATGGGTCCCCCAATGCCAGAATTATTTTTAAATGCTTCCTCGTCAAGAGAAAACCTTCCTCCAAAACCACATGAATGAAGACTAGGGAAGTGATGGTCTCCTTAGACACGCCCCTTTGAAATTCCTGATTTGGCTTAGCAGCGAAGAGCCCGGTCCACACTGCCAGGAGCTCCCTGGACTTATTTCCGAGTCTGATCCACATGCTCCGGGCGGCTCTGTGCTGCCTGCTCCGAGCTGGCAGCTTCCCAGCAGGGACACCGACGACTTTCTCCTGGTTCAATCCGTTTCACCCTCTTGTCTGATATTTTCAAGGGTTTTTAATCACAATGCTAGCGGACTGATCAGTGACAGATATGAGCAACAACTTTTGCATGCTAAGGGTGCCGGATTTTTTATCTGAGATAATATTTCTCCCTTAAAAAGCCTCTGCACGGCTATGTATTAATTAAAATCTAAATACTAAATATTGATTGATGCGTTATCAGGCCATAGCAGTTGGGCCCTGCCACATTGATTTTTTGCTGTGATTTATTATCATATTTAAGAAAAATCATTTTGTGTGATTATACGAGGAAATAGACTTTAGTGGGGGTTTAATTCTTTTGTATCACTTTTGTTGTGTGGCGGTCAGGCCAATTCCTCAACTGTGGCTCAGATGGCCGATAGCCTTCCCGCGCCTCTCCGAGGCCGCTGCCACTAATGCGTTAAGCCTGCTTGGTCTTGTCGTTAGGAATAATGGACGTTAGACCTTCCTCCTTAATCACACTGAGATTACAGACGGACGAACCCAAGTTCTTAAAATTATCTAGTTATTAACAAGTATTTCTTTTCATCACATTAATAACATTGTTGGGAGGATTTTTTTTAACGACTAGAATTGAAGCAAAGCCCAGAACAGTGTCCCTGGGGACCTGAAGGGTGAGCATTTGTCATTAATCTCTTGTCTTGGTGAAAAGGACACGGCTGCAGTCACACCTCGCCATGGACAGACAGAAATGCATGTCTGTGTGGGACAAGGCCAGCACGGGCGTTAGGGGTGGCACCTGCATGTACCTAAACAACTTGTATGCGAATATTAGTCTCCAAACAGTGAGGGACCCGCACAAAACTGACCATGTGAAAATACTGGCATTCAAATTCCAGATTAAAGCAGTAATAGAAACGTAATCATCAGAGGCATCTGAATTATTAAGTCTAAATACTCCTTGCATTTTGTTTTCTTCTCATTCGTTTTCTATATTTGTCTTGAGAGACTAAAATTACTTTTGTATGAGTTGGATGCCAGAATTATTCATTGTTCTCTCTGTTGACCATTTCTTTCCAACATAGGAATAGAAATGAAAGAAAACTAGCATATTGTCTCTAACTTCATACTGTATCTGTGAGTTTTTGTTATATCCAATAATCCTTAAATGTTTGGAATTTCCTCAATGAAACCTCCTTCCTACTCAGCACGAACTTCAGTTCATGGCTTCCCCCTCTGCAAATCCTGTTTCCCACCAAACTCCTCGGTACCTCCTCAGGTCCGGGCCGGGCAGACAGGGTACAGACCCGAGGGTGGTCATAAGGAGTGTGTATTTATGGATCCCCCAAAGCAAACGAATTCTGGATCCAGTCTCTTATATCAGAAAGAGAACAGACCCTGAAGCTAAATTTGCGGAAATTATTTTATAGGAAAAACACTAAACTCGGTGCCACCTATAAAAACCCTGCTTCTCTCCCTTGCCCTCTGAGGTTGAATTATGGAACCAAACACTACCGACTTCAGCCGCCATCATTCTCTCAGCTGCACATGGCGAACAAAGGCAGGTGCACAGGGGGCAGGTGCACAGGGGGGCCGGGGGCAGGTGCGCAGGGTGAGGGCAGGGATGGACCGTCTCATCATCAATGGGCTTGCCATCACTTCATTGTGCTTTTGCTAAGCAATAACCCGGGAAAGCAGCTTCATCCACCACAGCGTCCCTCCCCCTCAAACACAGCACCTTCCAAAGGAGACACGCTTGCCAGTCCTTAACACTAAAAACACGCCTTTGCCTTGGTCCTGGTATTTAAGAAAATCCCATTCTCGAAGTTCCCATGTTAGTGCAGTGGAAAATACGCCCTGGTTTCGCCCTAAATGTTCTCGCGTGGTATCAAGCCCTCCTGGGAAGCCAGGGCAAATGTCTGAGTCTGAGTCGTCCGCCGTCTGTCGGTATGAGCTGACCTCGCCAGAGAGCGGGCTAGGCCTGGGACTCGGAGCACAGGACAGTAGGGACCCGGAGGAAGGCTCCTGGTGGGTATTTGCAACCAGCCCAGGGACAGCCGGAAGGAAGCAGTGCCTTCGCCTGCCCCTGGCGGTCAGGGCACCTCGGGCCAGCACCAACTGGAGCAGGGACAGAAACCCCTCCGGGTCTTTCAGAATAATGGGCCTTGCCCTCGACATCTCGGGAGTCTGCGTCGAGTGACTTGGCATATAATGATCAACCCACCATATTCATAACATGATGTAATATAGTCACATCAATTGCATGTAGTTAACCATGGCTGTGAACTAGCCATGGGCATAGTCAACTGTGCACAAATGCGAGTTTCCTTAAACGTCACTCCAAATGCCCTCATTCGATGCCTGAAGGAAGAAGGTCCGGGTGATGCCACCAGACGGGGAGCCCCAGGCAGACCCTCGGCTGCCAGGGGTCCGGAGTGGGACCAGTGGGGCCAGCCTGGCATGGGCCCCTCAGGACGCTGGCTCTGCCAGCCTGCAGCCTGCTCTCCGCCTCTCACTCCAGACCTGCCCGGGAATTCTCGCCTGCAGAGATGAGCCCTGGGAGGAAACCCCAGGGCTGGGCAAGGACTCCAGCAGCCCTGATGACCCCACCCCTGGAAGACCAGCGTTCTTCTCAAAGATGGCTTCCTTCTGAATGATGCACAAACTGACAAAAATGGAAAGTTTTAGAAACATGTCACATGAGAACAAACTGTAGGGTTTTCAAATGTCTCTGACCACAGCTTTCTCATCAGGTGACATCTTGTGTCAAGTGCGGCCTTGCACCGCAATCCCTTTTTGATAAAACCAACAGTGATGCATTCACTCTGTCAGTCACCTCACAATCACCAAGACGAAATGCTTGATCTCGAAAGAACGTCGCATGTAGAAGAAATCAGGTTTGCTCGATTATCCGCATATAAACAAATACTTTGTGTTCAAACCACGCAGCTGCCCATTCTTGGTACCCATATCCGTGGGGTTCCGAGGGGCAGGAGGCCAGGGCGGCTTCCAAGGGTGTCACAAACACTGGAAAACCTACTTGTGTTTAAATATTACTCAGGACAACCAAATTGTTCAGGATGTACTTCACAGAAAGCAAAGTTCTCCTATGAATAAACAGCATCTTCCTTTCAGAATATTAATAAGCCCCCCCCCCCAAGAAAGCATGCTGTGAGCATATGTGAAGAGGAGTCCAGCCTCGCTGACTCAGCTGTCAGATGGGCTTTATGACGTGCCCTGCGGACACTGTCCCAGCCACGCAGCTTCACTGTCCCAAGGGCAGAGGACGCAGGCCCCGCGCCTGCGGCTCTGTCCTCCTGCAGTCAGTCCTCTCCTCAGCCAGAAGAAACCTCCAGAAGTCACCGTGCCTCAGTGCACCCCCCAAAACCCCTGACTGCAGCCTTTCTGAGGATTCTCCCAGAGACAGGCATGTTCAAGAGCTAAGGGCACGGCTGGTGTCACTCAGGACAGGTGGACAGGCCAGCAGACAGAACAGGGGCAGGCCAGCAGTCAGGACAGGCAGATAAGCCAGCAGGCAGGATAGACAGACAGTCCATGAGAGGGAGACAGGCCAGCGGTCACAACAATGCTCTCGCTGGCTCCTCCAGGTGGGATGAATCAGTCATCCCAGCTCACCTTGAAACTGCTTATGGAGACAGTTGATTAGCATCGACTCCCTAAAAGTAATAAATGCATGGCCACTGAGAGCTGCTGTGGTCCAAGCACAGGATCAACTACGGTGGCTTCAGGAAATGCACTGGCTGGTGCCCAGCACAAGCACACCTCAGATCTGGTGGGATTTTGTAAAAACTACAATGTGATACTATTGTAATTCTCCTGGAAATTGGTGCATTGTCACAAAATAATAGCAGTCAAATTATCTCCCTCCATGGAATGTGAGTAGTAGTATGTTTATGTTTACCATGACTTTGTACAGCCCAGGCTCCACGTGACAGTTGGAAAACAAGTCCAACTAATTCAATATGAGTTATAACGACAGTTCTCAGCAAGAAACAAGGATTTTGAACCGTGTGTTCACCTGGCCTCATATGAGTGTAGTTAGCACAGTGAGCAGGTGACATCGTAGATGACCCGCAGAGAAACCCACCACAGGGCCTGGGAACTGGAGGGAGCAACACTGATTTTTAGAGCAATTGCCCAAATACGCCAATTTTTTTTGAGAGCTCAGTTCTTAAACACAAGCATGCAAACATCCAAAAAATGCTCATATATTGTGCAATTTATATTCTATACATTTTATATTACACATTCCATATTGAAGTTTTCCAGCCCAAATCTGATTTTTAAAAAAAGGAAACAGTACAAGCAAAATGAAAGAACAAATAAAGCTAATAAGGCAGAAAATTCAAGCAAAGCAATTTTGATTTTTGATTTTTTAAATAAATATAAGTATGTGACTTTATCAACTTTATACATGTAGGCATAGTCTAATATTTCGAAAATATATGGTGTTACTTTTGAAAGCAAGGGTTGGGATTAAAGTATATTGGGGTATAAGTCAATTAGCAATTCTTCATTTATCTGCCTCATCTAGCATCTTCCCTTGTGTAAAAGACTAATTACTTGCCTTTCAAAAGTTCAAAGTCTAAAAAAATCGACCAAAAAGTGAATACAAGGGTCTACACCCTGCAGAAAATATTAGCATTTGAAATTTTCTTTTCATAACATCATACAAAATTGGCCTCATTTAATAAAGGAATATATCAGCACTACAAAAGAAAAGTGGTTAAACCAACTAGAAAAAAATTTGATAAGTTAGATGCCACATAAAAGACCTAAGGAGTAATTGTATTTCCCTGTCATTGCATTTTCACTCATTCTTACGTGTATGTGTTGAGTGCTGCTCATATCCTCTCCTAGCCCTCTCCTGGCGCCCCCACACGCAAACAAACCTTTAGTTCTGCTCTTGCTCTGTCCCCACAAATGGGATGACATTGCTTTTACCAGGTACTTCTGAATTTACTTTGGTCTGTTGCCTTAGTTCTATGCATGTGGCCTTCAAATGGTTAGTCATCTCCTATATGCTATTTAATAACTTGGGAACTTATTTCAAATGCTGTGGGAGTTACCTCCTAAGATTTAAAACAGTTTTGTTGATAATATTAAATGAAAGTGTTGTATGTAGACTCTTAATTTTTTAAAATCATATTGTTCGGTACAGCTGTTTATGCAAAACAGTGTGGCAATTCCTCAAACAAATTAAAAATAGAACTATCATATGATCCACAAATCCCACCTCTGGGTATTTATCTGAAGGAAATGAAATCAGGATCACGAAGTGATATCGGCATCCCCATGTTTGTTGCATCATTATCCACAATAGTCAAGACACAGAAACAACCTATGTGTCCACTGATGGATGAATGAATAAAGAAAATGTGGTAGATCTATATATATAAAAGCCTAAGCTACCATTACAACCGAATGATCAGAACCACCAGAACAACTGGTCAACCAGGTGCTATGACGCGCACTGACTACCACGGGGCAGACACTCAACACAGGAGCTGCCCCCTGGTAGTCATTGTGCTCCCACAGGGGGAACGCCATTCAGCCAGAAGGCAGTCTCACAGCTGGCAAGCGCAGCTGCCCCAGTGTCAGGAGCATCTCTCAACACCCCAGCAGTGCTACTGAGTGGCAGCGGCAGGCACAGTAGGCTGGGATGAGCCCATGTGGTGTGGTGCCCAGCCCCGGCTCAGGCTCCTCGCTGGCTGCCTGCCACTTGATGCACTGCTACATCCCCTGAGGGTTCCTGGATTGTGAGAGGGTGCAGGCCAGGCTGAGGAACCCCCCTACCCCCATAGGAATTGTGCACCAGGCCTCTAGTATCCTATCTAATAAAACAGAAACATGGTAATTAGCGTACGACCGCTACCCTTCCCATTGGCTAATCAGGGTGATATGCAAATTAACTGCCAGCTAAGATGGTGGCCGGCAGCCAGGCAGCTTGAAACTAACATGAGGCTTGCTTGCTTCAGTGACAGAGGACTCCAACGTTCCCCGCCTGCCGCTGCAGGCCTCTGAGCTGTAACTCTAAGCAACTATGTAACAAATATAGAAGCTAAACAAAACCCCAGAAACCTGCTTTAGTCCACTGGGCTTCAGCCAGCAGGATCGCAACATTGTAAGCAAAGGCCAGAAACCTACTTTCAGCAGCGGAGGCCTAAGAGCTGGAGCCAAGCCTCAAAGCTAAAGCTGGCCCAGAATAAAAATGAAAAAATGAAAAAAATAGAAAAAAAGGAGCAGTTGGGAGCTTCAGTCACCCCCAGCCTGAAAACAGCCCTCAGCCCTTCACCCAGACTGGCCAGGCACCCCAGTGGGGACCCCCACCCTGAAGGGTGTGTGACCAGCTGCAAACAGCCATCATCCCCTCACCCAGGCTGGCCAGGCACCCCAGTGGGGACCCCCACCCTGATCCAGGACACCCTCAGGGCAAACCAGCCGGCACCCACCTGTGCACCAGGCCTCTACCCTATATAGTAAAAGGGTAATATGCCTCCCAGCACTGGGATCAGCGGAGCCGTGTGACAGGGGGCAGCGCCCAAACCCCCTGATCGCCCTGCGGCTCTGTGTGTGACAGGGTGCGGCACCCCAACCCCCTGATCGGCCCTGCTCTGTGTGTGACAGGGTAGAGCCATAACCTCCCCATCGGCCCTGCCCTGAGTGTGACAGTGGTGGTGCCCCAACCCCCTGATCGGCCCTGCTCTGTGGGTGATAGAGGGGGGCGCCCCAACCCCCTGATCGGCCCTGCTCTGTGCGTGACAGGGTACAGAGCCCCAACCCCCTGAGGGGCCCTGCTCTGTGAGTGACAGGGGGAAGTGCGTGTCAGGGGGTGGCGCCGCAACCTTCCCATCGACCCTGCCTTGAGTGTGACAGGGGATGGTGCCCCAACCCCCCAATCGGCCCTACCCTGAGCGTGACTGAGAGTGGCATCACAACCTCCCGATCGCCCTGCTCTGTGCATGAGAGGGGGCGGCGCCCCAACCCCCTGATCGGTCCTGCTCTGTGTGTGACAGGGGACAGGGCCACAACCTCCCTATCCGCCCTGCTCTGTTCCTGACAGGGGAAGGCACCCCAACCCCCTGATCAGCCCTGTTCTGTGCGTGACAGGGGGGAGCTCCTCAACCCCCTGATCGGCCCTGCTCTGTGCGTGACAGGGGGGAGCTCCCCAACCCCCTGATGGCCCTGCGGCTCTGTGTGTGACAGGGTGCGGTGCCCCAAGCCCCCCACCCCCCATCGGCCCTGCCCTGAGTGTCACAGTGGTGGAACCCCAACCCCCTGATCCGCCCTGCTCTGTGTGTGACAGGGGGCAGTGCCCCAACTCCCCTATCGGCCCTGCTCTGTGCATGACAGGGGGTAGCTCCCCAACCCCCTGATGGGCCCTGCTCTGTGCGTGACAGGGGGGAGCTCCTCAACCCACTGATCAGCCCTGCTCTGTGTGTGACAGGGTACGGAGCCCCAACCCCCCTGATGGGCCCTGCTCTGTGCGTGATAGGGGGCAGCGCCCCAACCCCCTGATTGGCCCTGCTCTGTGAGTGACAGGGGGTGGCGCCACAACCTCCCTATCAACCCTGCCTTGAGTGTGACAGGGGGCGGTGCCCCAACCCCCCAACGGCCCTACCCTGAGCGTGACTGAGGGTGGCATTGCAACCTCCCGATCCGCCCTGCTCTGTGCATGACAGGGGGCAGTGCCCCAACTCCCCAATCGGCCCTGCTCTGAGCCCGACCAGGGGCTGCACCTAGGGATTGAGCCTGCCCTCTGCCACCTGGGAGCAGGCCTAAGCCAGCAGGTCATTATCTCCCAAGGGGTCCCAGACTGCAAGAGGGCACAGGCCAGGCTGAGGGACCTCCTCTCCCCGCCCCCCCCAAGTGCACAAATTTCTGTGCACCGGGCCTCTAGTATATATATAAATAGAGACAGAGTTGATAGAGCTATAATGGATTATTATGCAGCCATTAAAAAAGAAAGAAATTTTGCCATGTGCAACAACATGGGTGATCTGGAGGACATTATGCTAAGTGAAAAAGACACATACAGGAAGACAAATACTGTATGGTATCAATTATATGTAAAATCTAAATCCTACATAATAAAAGACTAATATGCAAATCAACGAAACGGTGGAACAATCAGTCGCTATGGCGTGCACTGACCACCAGGGGGCAGATGCTCAACGCAGGGGGAGCACCACTCAGCCAGAAGCCAGGCTCACAGCTGGCGAGCACAGCGGCAGTGGCAGGAGCCCCTCCCGCCTCCGCACTAAGGATGTCCAACTGCTGGCTTAGGCAGACATCCCCTGAGGGTTCTGGGACTTCAAGAGGGCGCAGTCCGGGCTGAGGGACCTCCCCTCACCCCCCAAGTGCACAAATTTCATGCACCAGGCCTCTAGTTTAAAAATAAAAGGAAAAAAAAGTCCAACTCATAGAAACAGAGAATAGAATGATGATCACCAGGGGCTGAAGGTGGGGAAAGTGGGGCTACGTTAGTCAAAGGGCACAAACTGTTATAAGGTAAATTCTGAGGATCTAAGTAGGGCATTGTGTCTATAGTTAATTATAGGATGTTGTATACTTCAAAGTTGCTAAGATCTTAAGCATTCTCACCACAAAAGGGAGAAGGTTTCCTGTAAGTGGGTAAGGTGTTAAGTAACTTGATGGTGGTGATCACGCCACAGTGTATACATGTATCAAGTCATCATGTTGAACAGTTTACGCGCAATTTTATCAATTATACCTCAGTAAAGCTGGGGAGAGCCCTCTTATAAACCAGAAAATAAATTTTATGTTGAACATTGAGACATTAATAAATGTCTTTAAAATATCCAGAATTAAATAGGCAACTTTCACTGGAAAAAAATAAAATCATATACTAACTCCATCTACTGTGAAACTAAATAAAAGCTACAGAGAAACATTTCTAAATCCCATGACAGGAAGAAGAAATGTTAATTAATAAAAGTCTGTCCATATGTGCACATTGCTTAGCAATGAGCAACTGTTTCTTTCTCAACTACCAGGGCAGACATAGAAAGTGTGGCCTTGTAATAGCCTTCGGAGGGCAGTTACCTCTCTATCAAATGATGTTAAGAATGTATTTTCACCCTAGCCAGTTTTCTCAGTGGCTGAAGCAGGTTCCATTCCCGGTCAAGGGCACATACCTCAGTTCCAGGTTCCATCCCTGGTCCTGGTGGGGGATCATGCAGGAGGCAACCGGTCAATGTGTCTCTCTCACATCCATGTTTCTCTCCCTCTCCCTCCTCCCCTCTTCCCTTCTTTCCACTCTTTCTCTAAAGATCAATGGAAAAACTCAGGTGAGGATTTTAAAAAAAGAATGTATTTTCTCTTTCTCCCCCAAATGTTTGATATTCAGGAGTAAATGGCAATCTGGGACATTTCAGTTAATTTAATAGATGCACTTCTGAAATGTGTGGAACAAACTTCTGTAAATTATATCAGATTTACCCAATGAGCTGCTTTATAACTGAAGATATTTATCTTACTTGACTCTTGATCTTCAATCTGAAAAATCTTATCTGCTTCACCCATCTTCGTGCTGCCCAACACACACACACACACTCACATTCACACATTCACACACACACACTCACATTCACTCATAGTCAATTCATATTTACACACACTGACATACAGTCACACACTCACAGCATCTCACACTCAACACACACATTCACACACATTCATTTACACAACACACATTCACACACTTACTGACACACACACTGACATACATACACAGTCATGCACTCAACACACACATTCACACATTTACTTGCATACTCATATTCACACACATGTACTCCTACACGTACTCACACTCACAACTCTCACACTCACCCACTCATGGGAGAATAACTCAGAGTGAGTGTGGCTCATGGGAGGTCACCAACCCTGTAGTGTGTCCCCAGGTGTCCCCACCCACCCAACTGCAGATGATTCAACTGCATCTCCGTCCATTGGTTCAGATGTTGCTGGGGTCCTTCTCCCAGGAAACGAATGTTCTCTTTGGCCACAGCCATCATTAATACATTTATTATTGTCTGTATTTCTCACATGCCTAGACCCCTCTTCCATTTGCCATCTTTAGTTATGCTACCATGAGGCCTCTGCTGTTTGGGACAGATCACTGGGCAGGTGGGGGGGAGCAGAGCAGGCCCTTCCTAGTGAGGTGATGGATATAAAACAACCACACCCCTTGCAGGACCTCCTTAAAGGTCACCTTTCAAAACGTCCCCACTCCAGAGAGCCACTCACTCACATGTCTCCTTCAGGGAGGCAGGCAAGCCTGCTGTTACGAAATTGCTGGGTCACTGTAAACACGGGCCCACTGACCACATCCCACAGCACCGCCATGAAGTGAAGAACCCTTCATAAAGCAAATAAGGCCCCCTTCCACTTTGTGGTTTACATGTTCTAATGCAAGCAAACATTTCCAGACTTTAGACAAATCTACTTTCCACCCAGTGATCAGAACTTCTCTAAAGGTCTCCTTCTCTGATTCAGTGTCTTTGGGGACAGTGTACCCTCCACTGCAGGGCACGTCCTTGAACTGAGCTGCATCACGTCCCCCATGTCTGCTTTCAAACAGCGAGGTCTGGATGAGTCCAACGCTCAGGTCAGGGCATAGGACGCGTTACTAAGCAGAGCCGCTCAGTGGCAGTGAGCGGTGCAGAGCAGAAAGCAGCCATGCTGCACTGACGTAGGTTTGACCCCTCCCAGGGCATGGAAGCTCAGGGCTCCTCTCTGAAGGCCGCTTCTCTAAGGTAGACAAAAGCCTCATTCCTGCAGTCCTACCTGGCCAAGCACAGTCATTAGCAAGCGGTCAGCCCTGCGTCTGGACATACCTACTGATTTATCTAGCTCATCAATCCTACTGCATGGTCTGAGTGTGAGACTGTTCCTTCTACTACCATGATTTGATTTTTTTTTTCCTGGAGAATGTGAACTGACTCTAATCTGTGTGATTTTTGTCCTCTCTGGTGCCTGGCCTGCCAGGACAGTCAGGACGGCCCAGCTCCCTACTACCTAAGGCATGAGGCCACAGGGGAGATCTTATCCTTGAATGAGAGGGGGACCCCTGCACTGGGTCATCTTAGTCCCCATCACCGTGGTTCTGGGTCCTCCGGTGAGAGCGGCACCCCCAGGCCAGCTTTCTGCAGACCTTCAGCTCTGTGCTTTGCAGAGCTTGGAGCCAAAGAAATGACACTGTGATAAGGAGAACGCCGGGAGCGATGGGAAGGGCCACATCGGAGGTGTGCCCATTCTCAAACTCCTTTGAACATACTCTGCAGAGCGGCGTACTCTCCAGAGGGGACATGGGACTCCCAGGGGGCGGGACCTGAATTCGCACCCCGGGCTGGCTTCCCTTCCGCTCTCCACCCGACCCTGGGAACCACACTGGACCAGCCGCCCACAGGCCCTCGTCCAGGAGTTCGGGGCGGCGCGGGGTGACGAAGCTGCTGGTGGGTTTCACCTCAGGCCGTCCTGGGGCGGCCATCGGCGGAGTGGCCCCGCATGGAGTGGCCCTATGACCCCAATAAGTTAAAACCCGGCGTGGGAAGACGCTCTTCGGGGACAAGCCTGGACCGGTCTCAGGCCTGACATCCCCTCTCGAGAGCCCCCACCCCCGTGGGTGACCCCAGTCATGAACCCGGACCGGCCTCGGGGCGGGACCCAGGGGGCGAAACAGCCTAGAGTCCCGCCACTGAGGAGCCGCGCCCCAGCCCAGTCTCACCTCGCAGATAAGAAAACCGGAGGTGGGGGGCGCGTCCCGAGCAAAGGCCACACTCCTTCCGCCACTTCCCCATTTGCCCTCGACCTCCGAGGTCGCAGAAATGCAGGTGGGAAGAGATGGGGCTGTCACTGAAGGGGCCCTAGGAGCCCACGGCCCAGGGGTCCCCGAGGACAGCCGAGGTAGGTGCGGACACCGGGCCCAGGCGGCTCGAGGAGGCAGAAGTGGGGATCCCTCTGCAACCCTCCACGCACCCCTAAGCCCCTTTCCTAAAACGCGCCCAAAACTCGGCCTCGAGACGAACGGGGGCGCCCACGCGCGGACACGACCCCCGGGCGCGCTCCAGGGCTGCCGCTCCTTCCCGCTCCCAGGCGGCCCGGCTGGCGCGGGGGGCGGGGCGGGCAGGAAATGGCCTTAATTGGGGAAATGCGCGCGGATTGCTGGGCAGCCTTTGATGTGCGCCTGGGGCAGCGCGGCCCCTCCGCGCCGCGAGCCTACTGGTGTGCCCCTCTCGGCTGCCCTCCTGGGAGCGCATCCGCCCAGCGCCAAGGACGCGTGACATTGATTTCCACCGAGCAGGAGGCCTTAGGTCTCATTCTGTGCCCAATGTCAGGCAGCCCACGCGGCGTCCCGTTCGTCTCTCCCCGACCCCCTGGGCCTCCCAGCCCCCATTCCCCGGGGTAGGGGTTGGGGCGAGCCGGCGGAGGTGGGCGCGCGGCCCGCCGGTGCTCAGCAGGAGCGGCCGCCTCGCCTAGGCCTAATATACGAACACATATAAATATAGAGCTCGCTCGTCCAAATGACATTCCGCTCGCTCTGTCCTCCCGCGCACCCCCCCCCCTTCTTTTCATCATCAGCAAATAAAGATTAGCTGGGAAGATTATAGAAAGCGTTTTCAGGCTGGCGCTGATCTTTATTCCAGAGGCTTTGTGATGATATTGATGATGATGATGGTCAAGTGGACAGTTTGATTTTTGTGTTTGGAGCTAGTTATAAAGAATCAATATTATATCAAGGGGTAACTTTCGTGATAAAGGACTTTAACCACTCCGGCTATTCATCATAAGTCTGTAGCAAGCAGATAGGTCAAAAGAAATTATATTGCACTAAAGAGTGAGTCTTCTTATCTCACCCATACCAGGGGAATAGGGACAAGCCGATCGATACAGTAGCTGCTGTATACTTCTTGCAATTATCAATAGCTGATTTCGCCTTTTGAGGCCTGCATCTAATAATGCAAGCTAATAATAATCGTTTGAGCCTCCCCGTAGGGGAGGGAGTCAAAGTTTTAGCTGGCCAGCATCGCTCATGCCATGGCACCTGGTGCCCCCCGTCTCTGTGTGCAGCCTGGACACCCATGGGAAGGGTCACAGAGAAGGACTTTAACAGCACTCACACCCCTACCTGTGAAGATCTTTCCCTGCGTGTGACATGAAGGCCATGGATGTTTTTGCCTGTGATGCCTACAGAGCCTGGGATGAACATGCAAGGCTTCCAGCACATAGTGCTGGATAGATGCATACACTCTGCACGTGGCTATTAAAAAATATTTAGACATTTATCTCAATAGGTTTGAAAGCAGAGTGGGTGACAGGAGAGGTGTGGGCAGGGCAGTCCGCTCTATGCTGGTTTATTTAAGGAGAACATTTTATTCTTATGGGGAAATTTACCTTCAATAAGCCATAAATATAACTTTGGGCTATATGTTTTGTAGGTGTCCCTGCCCCCCCCCCCCACCACCACCATCACCCCCAGCATAAATAGAAAACAACATCTTTATAATTGGCACTTGACAGGCTGGTTGGGCCCGGCTGTGGTGCACTGACCACAGATTTCCTGCTGATGGAAACATTTATCACTGTGATTGCTCCAGAGTGGCAGGTGGTGTTATCAATTACCTCTTCTTACCAATAATAATATTAGCATGGTAATATCTTTGCTCAAGTAGGAACCAATTAGTGGTCACTTGTCACAGCATTAAAGACATGAAACCATGCTGGATGCAACTGTAAGGGTCCTAAACAAAAGTTAGGGGTGGGGCGGAACCAGAGGGAGGGGCAAGGCCTGTGAGGGAGAGGCACTTTGATCTGGGGGGAATAAAGGAAGGAAAGGAGACAGAAAATAGAGCTCTAATATTTGAATACTGTTTTTGTATTAAGTGGCTGGGGAAATACGAATATTGTAAATAAAGTGTCAAAGGTACCTGATGTAAGACTGTCTTGTGGATCCGGAGGCAGGAGGCATCAATATACTGGGAGGTTAGAACAGAACCAACTCCTCAACCTCCCACTGTCAAATCAATCCTGTGGATAGGCTGTTTTATCTGAATAAATGATACAAATTAAATCAAACACCTAATTACATGTTTCACTAATGTAAAATATACAGTATTAATTTGTAAATAATATTAAGCAGAGAAAATAATGACGTGACGCCTCTTAAGATGAAAACATTACAAGAGGAAGGACAATTAACAAATTAGATTTAATTATAGGGGAGAAAAACAACTTTCGTTTTTGCGATAGTGTTTAGGTATTACAATATTGTAATAGGCAGCGGTCATGTGATGGCGAGTATGTACGAGCCACCGGCGGCGGGAGTCATGTCCGCATCTGGGAAGAACACCTCGGTGTCCTTCACTGTGGGCGAGACTGAAAGAGACATCTTGTCCTCATCCGTGAAAATATTCCGTTGACGCCTTTTCGCCTCGAAATAAACCTACTGCAGCGGCTCAAGCTTAAAACGCATATATTTTCATTAAAGCTTGCTGCCTTGAATAAAAACAAAAAGTTTCAGATCGTAGTTGAAGGAGGCCCAGAAGGGAGAACAGGTGAGTTAGGAGGTAATGCGCCTTTTGTTTCAACCTTTACCTTTTTTGCGGGTGGGAGAAAGGGGGGAGATGTTGTTTACCCAAGTCAATTTAAAAAGGGCATGCCACCAGAGGTACTGATCTGCGCCGTTGTAGCAAATGGCAAGAATTTGTGCAGGTTCTGTCTCTGACCCTTTCCCCTTGCAACCTCCCTGACCCTGGCGTATCAGTCTTTGCTCGATTTTCTCAACGAAATCCCAGCGCAGCGCGCGCGGAGGACGCCACAAAGCCTGCACCTGCACCCACAGGCCCACTCGCGGCCCTGAGCGCGGACTGCACCCGCGCAGGGCAGGCAGGCCCACGAGCTCCGCGTCCGGCATTCCCGCGGCTCACTTGAGCCACTGTGTCCAGCACAGCGCCGAGCAGCCTGTAGGATCTTCCCACTTGCAAAGCACATCGCGACTTGCGGGACACCTCTGCAATCTGGAGGCTTGCTTCTTACAGATAAAGGGCTGGGGTCTCAGGTTCGCCCTCATTGGAGGGGCTTTAAAAACTCTCTCGACGACACCTCTTGGAAAATGCAAAGCAAGTCGACGAAATTAAACATCGATGTTTGGAAGTCCCAGAAAGACCTTGGGAAATCGTGCCCATGTATTGGAGATCGGGTGGGGGAATGGGGGCGTAGGAACTGCCTTAGGAACAAAACGGTGGGAATCCTGTGCATAAAGTGGCCCAAAAAGGAGGAGTCGGTGCCCTGCGGGCCAGGAGGCTGGGAGGGGGTGGGGGGGGGGGGGCAGGAGGCTGCGGGGAGCCAGGCTCCGGCTTCCTCCAAAAGCTTCGGACACCGGGCGCTACAGGCTTCTTCTCCCCAAAGTGTCGAATAAAGGAGAAGACGAGGAAGAAGAAGAGGAAGAAGATTAGCCAAGTCACAAAACGCAGTGCACCTCTAACCAGGGGCCGACCCACGGCTGATGGTTTTGCGTTTTCTCTTCTAGAAAGTAGTCACCGACATCTACCTTTCTACTGTGGTTGTGCAACGTCTCCAAACTCTAGTCTGTCCTGTAAATTAAGCAAAAACCTCCACTCTCTGCTACCGCCCCCACCCTCTGGCCCCTCTTTCCCCAGGAAAGTTTCTGGCTCCCACTCGCCCCTAAGACTGGCTGCAAAGTTTTCACTGCCCAGCGCTACGGCGCCTGAGGCAGGAGTGTCTCCAAAATGCTTGCAGCCTTCGCGAAAGTTCACAGCGTCGCAGTGGCAAAGTAAGGTTATTTCCCCCCATACAAGCTCTGTCGTGGTGTGTGTGTGTGTGTGTGTGTGTGTGTGTGTGTGTGTGTGAGACAACTCATATCGATCATTTTTCTCTTTTCAAAAACAAAATCACCTTAATGAATATGCCTGCCACCAAAAAACCAAAACCAAAACCAAAACCAACATTAAGGGATTTTATTTTATTTTGCAAAAGTGGTGGCGGGGATGTTTGCAGACGATTCCAACCTGCGCACTTCGTTCCTTGGTATGATTTCCCTGCGCTTTCCTGGAGCCCAAAGCTATTGCTTCGTGAAACTTACACTGTTAGACGCTGGCGGGAGAGCGCGAGCTGGGAAGAGGGAAGATTCTAGAATGGGGAAGCAGCCATCGGTGAGCCAGGCGAGCGGCTCAGGATCAGGGTCCGTCCTGGGGGCTGGTGTCCCACAGCCAAGCCCAACCCCATCCCCAGCCACAAAAGGAGCTCGCAGCGCTCCCAGCACCCGGGGCTGGCTGGTCACCGCCAGTTGCCCCGCAAGCGCACAAAACTGGGGAACACGCCGGGAGGCCATCTGTGCCAAAGCTACGTACTAGACAGGGCCACTTGTAAAGACAAAAATAAGAAATTTAGTAAATTAAAAAGACATGCTGGGCGAGGGGCGAGGGACGCGGGCGCGGTGACGGCAGGGCCTCGGCACATCCTGGCTACCGCTCGGGGATGGAGGACACGCGCGGGAGTGGGCGAGAGCGCGTGTGCATCGCTGCGAGTAGGGGTGCACGCGCGGTTGCGAGGGCGCGTGCGTGTGACCGCAGGAGAATAGTGGGTGCGTGTGCTGGGAGCGCGCGGCGTCGGCCGCTGGAGGGTGTCAGTCCAGACGTGCGCGACCCCCTCACCTCCCCCTCCCCCACCAAGTCACACCCCCACCCCACCCCCCAAAGCCATAGCACAGTGGGCTGCACGCGGGACTTTCGTGGACTTGGAACTTTGAGTCGCGCGGCCTCTGGGCACCCTGTGCCCCTGCCCACTCCCGCAGGTGCCTCGGCACCGCAGCCTTCGGGAAAGGAAAGTGGGGGGAGGGACATCGGAGCCCTGCCATCCCCTCCCTTCCCCGGATTTAAGGAGCCTCTGGCAACGGGGAGGCTCGGCGGGCGGCCGAGGGGGCCGAAGGGGCCGTGGTGGCCCCGGTGGTGGCCGCGGGCGGGGCGGTCGCTCTGGAGTCGGAGGGGCCCAGAGGGGGGAGGAACAGGGGGGAGCGGAGGGGAGGGGAGGGGAGGGGAGGAGCCGCACGGCCCGCGCCGCTTCCGAACCGGAAAGTTGGTCTTGCCGAAGTCCTGCCACCCCGGCGTGCGCACTCCGCTCCGCTCCGGCCGTGAGCCTCGGAGCCGGGCCAGCCGCCTTGGGAGCCCGAGGAAGGAACAGGAGCCGGAAGAGAAGGTCCGGAGAGAAGGGGCACCCGAGCCGGAGAGGGACTGGCACGCCGAACGGTGCTGCGACCCGCTGCCCAGGAACGAAAGCGGCCGGACAGCCCTCCGTGCCCCGGAGCGCAGGAGGCGCGGCGCCCGAGCCGCCCGGGAGACAAAGGCGCCGGCCGGAGCCCTGCCCGCGGCCGCTCTCTCCGGGAGGGGCGGCCGGGCGGCGGCGGGGGGGCGCGGCGCGGGGCGCGGGCGGCGGCGCAGACACTCTATAAAGGGGAGAGCCCGGCGCGCCGGCGGAGACGGCGCCGCGCGGACGCCGCCAAAGTTTGCTGCCTGCGCCTTGGGCAGGGGCGGCCGCCGCGCCCGCCGGCTCCGGGCCGCCAAGCCGTACCTGGGCGCCGGGGAGCGCGGAGCCCGCGATGTAGGCGGCGCCGGGCGGCGCGCTCCCAGGTCCCCGGGCGCCGGCCGCCTCCTCGCCCGCGCGGCCGCTAATTGCAAGCGCGGCCTCATTTGCATAGGCCGCCGGAGTCCGCTGGAGGCCGGCCAATCGGCGCGGCCCTCCGCTAATGGACATGCATTATTCACCAGCCTAATTACTCAGCCCCATGCGCGGCCCGCGCAGCCGCCGCCGCCGCCCGCGCCCCGCGCCCCGCGCTCGCCCGGCCGCCCCGCGCCGTCCCCGCCGGCCGCCCCGCTGATGCCGCTGTCCCGCGCGGGGCCCGCGCGCTGTTAGCAGCATGTCTCGACGCAAGCAGGCCAAGCCTCAGCACCTCAAGTCGGACGAGGAGCTGCCGCCCCCGGAAGGCGCTCCGGAGCACGGTGAGGGGTCGCGAGGTGGCGGGTGGCGGGGGGTTGGGGATGGCCGGGCGGTGAGTGCGACCGCGCGCCGAAGACGGGGGAAGTTCCCTGGCTCCAGCGAACCAGTGTCCGCCGCGCAGCGCCCATCCCGGGCAGACGGGCTGTAGGGACCGGTTCTCCACCCGAGCGCGCTGCGCGGAGAGTTTTCGAAAGAAGTAAACTTGGTTCAGTTTCTGGGAGTTGGGGAGCT
This sequence comes from Myotis nattereri, assembly GCF_964212035.1. NCBI lineage: Eukaryota > Metazoa > Chordata > Mammalia > Chiroptera > Vespertilionidae > Myotis > Myotis nattereri. Next base: position 54,194,026 of record NC_138083.1, read on the forward strand.
GCGCGCGGGGCTGGGCGGGGGCGGGGGCGGGGGCGGGAGGGGCCCGCGCCACCTCCTCCGTGCCGCCCCCCAGGCTCCCTGCGCCCAGACCCGGGGCGGTCCTCGGCGACCCGGGCGTTCCCTGGGCAGGGGCAGCGGCGGGGACGCGTACGAGGTTCACCTACCGCTGGACGCGGGCTAGGCACCTTTGTTCGGCTCTGGGCGCCCTGGCGGTGCGCGTTCGGAGAGAAGCCACCGCCCGACCTCGGCCTGCCCCCACCCGCACTGTCCTCCTCGTGCGCCCTGAGGCCGCGGAGCCGGGAGTCCCGGCGCACTGGCAAACCAAAGATCTGGTTCCGGAGCGAGCAGGCACTGTCGCCTGGCCTTGCCTAATGGCCGCTTGGGGCTTAATCCGGGGTGAGCTCGGCCGCGGCACTGGGGGGGTGTTACTGGCACGCGGCGGACCCGGCACGTCTAGGCGGCTCTAAGTTTGCTCGGTTTGCTCGGCCTGCTCTGGCGTTTCCGCGGCGCCGCAGGGAGTTCCTCCTTGTCCCCGAGTGAAGGTAGCATCCGCGCAAGTAAGCCCGGCGCAGGCGGCCCGACCTCCTCTCGGGAAGTTTTGGGCCGGAATCCGAGCGGTGCCATCCTGGGTCTGCGGGGGTCCCCAGGGTGCGACACCAGGACTCAGAGCGGCCCGCCGCAGCTGCACCGCAGCTCGGACGTCAGATAATTCATTCCTTAAAAAACACGTCGCCTAACTTTTGGATTAACCGATTATAAATTTGGAGGCCGATACCCATCCTTTTACCATGAGAATCAGGCTTTCTGCAGAAAATCACAGGATGGGCATTGATCACACGGTGTGGTGAAGTTTGAGGAAGCAGGTACACTGCACATCGGGAGCAAGGGGAAAACGCTTAGGACGCGGCCGGGAACTCATTAAATAAAATTCGTCAACTGGGCCTTTCTGTCGCTCAGAGGTGAGGCCCCGATCCTGTGCAGCCCCGTCACCCAAGATTGGAACCGGAGATATGCTAAAAAGAAACGCTTGCATATGGTGGGTGGATTAGGGACAAAGAATCTTTTTGTCATGGAAATGGATTTTTTTGTTTTGTTTACTTCATCACATAGAATTTCTCACACTTGGTTTGTTTTGTATTGCCCTCAATGACTACATGATCAAATGAATGGATTTATTTCTGCCGAATGAGAAAGACAGTCTTCCCTTCAAAAGAACTACATTGCATCCCAGTGAGGAATTTTAAAGCTTTATTATTGTGGCTCCTGAATAGCTTAAAATCGGCTTTCACAGGCGCCCTAAAATGCAACAATGTAAATACTTCTCAGCTTTGTAGGGTTGTTATCAAAATGTGCAATGTCTCCTCTTATTAAAGCATATTTTAATTAATAGAGTAAAACCTCTGGTATTTAACAATTAACAAGCGGAGGCTCTGCTATTCATTTTTAATTTCACTTCAGAAATGTGAGCTTGGTGAACCTAATAGTGTAAACATATTAGGGGTATATGGGCCATATTTGAAAACCTAGGATGGAATAAATTATTTACAAGTCATTTTGAATTCCCCCTGTTGTTACTGAATTTATTCAGAGGTGAAACATTCGGGTTTTATACCTACCGTAGGATTAAAGTTTCTGCCAAACCTGTGTTTTTACGCCATTCAGAGTTGTGTTCCAGATATTAACACAGTTTCTGATCATATTTTGCAACAGTCCAAAAACAGCTTGTCTGGGGCTGAGCCTTTGTCAAGTAGTGTGTTTCCTCCATTATTTTAAGGATAGTTTAGACAAACTATTTAAAAATAGTTCTTTCTGATTTAATTATTCTGAAGCTGATTGTTTACAGAGCATAAAAGATACTGTGTTCTCTGCTCACTCAAGGAACACTCATGTGTTACTCTGCCGTGCTGGTCGTCATTAGTCAGATAGCTAAAATAATTTTTAAAGATAAATGGTTGTGAGAACTAAATTACTCCAGCATGAATCAGATCTTCTCAAAATTTTAACTTTTTTAAACACAATGGAAGTAAACAGACCATGCATGAAGTTACAAGAAGGCTAAGTTAGTTTACATTGTTTCAGAAACTAAGTAATTCCTTTGTATCACTTTGAGTGTGACTTTAATTAAAGCAGTAGATGCATACTGTAAATTTGAAGGCTCTTGATAATGCATGAAAAACAGACATTATATGTATAACAAGGGGTGGCAGAGATCCACAGCCACATTCACTTACAGGAAAAAGACTTTATTTCTTAAAAAAGAAAGAAGACTTTTTTTCCCCAGACCTTGGTTTTTAGGCAAGCAATGAGAAAAGATAGCTATCCAAAAACAGCTTCCATGCTATCTGAACTTTATTACTGTAGGGATGAAATATGGTTATGTATTTAGAATGAGGAAAAAGTAATAATGATTTTTGTGAAGTTGCAAAGTTATCCTGTTGTAAAATTTAAGGGTGACTGAGACTTACATTCCCCAGAAGAAGAATCTTTAACTGTTTCTGAAAATTTAAAAATAAATGTGTTGCAGCTTATGATTCAGTTAAATGTATGCCACCAATAATGAAATCCTGGGAGCCAGCTGAGTATTTTTGTTCTAAGAAAAAGTAATTAAAACTTCCAATGACAGAAGAGTGCTTAACACACCTCCTAAGAACTTTAAAAGGTGCAACCTTGCTACCCGTTATCATATAAAACACAATTTTATAAAAATGCAATTTACTGTCATTAGAAAGAAAACGTGTTTAAGGAAGAACAAAAGGATGTTATAATTTAAAACAATTTGCCATCGTATGTTTTGTTTGTTAGCACTAATTGCTTCAAAGTGTGTTTTTATTTTCAGTCATATGGCTATCTTAAAAAATCCTTTTAAATATGGTGAGCATGTGATTTAAGAATTTACCAGTGGTATTCACAAACTGTGTTTAAGTTAAGGGGAAGGAGGCCCCCCGCCCTCGCCCTCCGTGCAGAAAGCTTTTCTCTTTTATCTGTATATGCATGGTTTGCCTTGAGCCCCCCCCCCCCCCCCCAAGACACATTTACAATTCAGCATTCGAAAAGGAAGCAACACTGGGGCCATTTTCTAAACATTGGTAGGCAGATTGTTTTCTCTGAGATGGGAAAGGTGAAAAGTAAGTAAGAGGGAAAGGGGAGAGGAGGACTTTAGAAACATTTATTTTAAAAATAACATTTAAAAACCGTACCTTTTTAAAAAATGCGTTACTCGGTGGTCAACGGAAAGCCTGCCAATTAATTCCCACCTCACAGAGGAAGAGCTGATTACCTAACAGTGGGGGTTTTATGTACATTTTAAACTTCCCCAACATTTGATAATCCAGTATTTTTAGATCTGTTCAGAGCCAGGAAGAGAAAAAGGTATGGCCCAACAGCAGGAATTACTTAGCAAGCTGATTATTTTTTGTATACAAAATGATGGCAAAAGTGGGTCAGATTTCATTTCCAACTGCAATCTTTCAGGCTGTTCCATTCTTCTCAAGGTAGCTCTCAGAACATTTTCTTTTTCTGGGTGTGTGTGTGGGGGGGGGGGGGGGCATTCAGAATAAAACCAAGGTTTAGCTCTGCACTGAGCATCAGTTGGAATTTAACATTCTTAAATGTCAGTATTGGCACAGGCTTTTATTCAAGTAAAATTAAAATCTTCTTAACTGCTAATGAGGTTATGCACCGTCTTTATGCTGCAGAACAGTTTCAGAAGGGTAATTTTTGAAAGGTTTTGTTCTCCTGTTAGTTTTTATTTGCCCACATGATCCCTCGACTAGTTGCCAGAATCAGGCCAATGTGTCCTACCTAGTCTTGTGAAGATGAAAGCTAATTGTGCTGTTTGTGAGCAGGCATGTAATTATAGCATAAACTACATTGCTACACATTTCATAAAATCACACGTAAACAAAATCTGTAAAAATCCAGTGTTTTAATACGTTCTTAAATAACGTTTGTGTTTAAAAAAAAAAAAAAAAGCAAACTCATCCTTAGGTTTTTATCTTCTAATTTGAACACCTTTATGATTTAAAGTGCAGTGAGCTGTCTGTGTGATTCCCAAGCCAACAAATAAAGCAAAGTGTGTAACAGAAAGTGTAAAATATTAATTGAAATAATAAAATAACGTAATGGGCGCCACTTAGGTTAGAGATTAGGGTTGATCTGTTTGTTAATTAAAGAGAAGAGTTCTCCAGGCTGAACGATGGCCGCCTGAGAGACCGGATGATGCTATATCTAAACCTTGTCCTGGGCGGGGGTGAGGGGGGGGGTGAGGGGGGGGCTGTGCTCTCCCACTACCCCAGAGTAGTTCTGCTCACCCTCCAAGATCCCCACCCCCTCTGCCTTCTGGAAAGCCTGCTGCCAGCGGCCTAGGCCCTGCTGTCTGAGGTCTGGGAGAAGGTGGGGCTGCAGGGCTGGCCAGCTTCAGACCCGGCTCCCTGAAGGTGGGTCGTTAGAAGAGCTTTGACAAGCCTTGCTGGTTTAACCTTTGCCTGCTTCGGCCTGCCATGGTGGCCACTAGATGTCAAGCTCATAATACAATTAGTGCATCTGTGCTGTTGACCTTGGCAACAGGACTCAGCACTGTTCTGTTAAGTGTTAACACTGAATTCGAGTGTTAACTGGAGACCTCGCGCTTGCTCTGGCTGCTCAGCTTATCAGACGCCCGTCTCGTTCAGCACAAGTGTTTATAGTTCTTAAAAGGACAGAGAACGGTTTTCTTTTGTACGGCTATTACATCTTGAACTGTTTAATTAACCCTGCAGGTGCGGTGCCACTCGGCCTTAATTCTTCGGCATCACTGGCCCTCTTTTGGAGAGGGACCTCGCAGCGCTGTTTGGGAATTCTATTGTGTGACCGTGGACATGCAGAGCCACCAGCCTCAGTGACCGGGGCAGTGGCTTTTCCAGGATGATTTTTTGCACATGTGTAAACTTTGCCCATAGAAATGCAACAGTGCGCTGGAGTGTGATGATGAGTGGAGATGATTGAATGGCCTCCCCAAGTGCAAGCGGCAGTCTGACTGGGACAGTGATCCAGCCCTGTTTCTGGACACAGGGTCATTCCTGCCTCCCTAGGGCCATTTAGACCCAGGTGTTGGTACCTCTGAGAGGTTTTGCTTATTTCTGAGTTTTATGAATAGTGGATGTGAAGGATGACTAGGGCTGGGGCACTTTCGAGTAGTCGTGAAGTAGCACGTTAAAGTCCATGTGTCAGATCTGCGTGTAAGCCTTCAGAATCCTGACCCACAGTGACCTGCGCAAACCTCGTTTTCACCCCTCACGGGAATTTTGATGAGATCGTTCTCCTGGGCTGACCTACTTCAGGTCTGTGCTGTCCTCAGGCATAGATAGTGATGTGTGAGTGTCCATCAGAAGTGTGACCACAGCCTACCGTCGCGATGAAAGAACTATTGTGCAACCTTGAAGTGTCACAAACATCTTATTCTTTGCCACAGCATCCAGGCAGATAGTTAGAACAAGTGGGGTGTGTGTCTGCTCTCCGTCTGCTTGTGGCCAGAGAGGAGAGTGCTCAACCGCCCGGGTGCCTCACCACACAGATTAAAAACTGCAAATGTTTCAGCAGAAGACGGTTGGTGGCTGTGCCACAGGTGGTCGTTACTTAACAAATTTGAGCTGTGGGCCGCGGAGCGGAGCAGAGCGGAGCGGAGCAGGCACGCGGGTCCGCAGTGGTGTTCGGCATAGCGACAGTGCCCTCCACCGTCGGCTCCGGGCTCTCCAGCCTGGGGTCTGGGGAAAAGGACACAATTTTTCTGTTGCGTCTGGAATTTCTTCTACATTGTTAGACACAGTGGGGGTCTCTATTTGTCTCCTCCTGTGTCGCAGCTTGGGCTCAGTATGTGATAATTCATCTTTCTTTATGGGATTCAAAGCTATCATAAGGAGTTAAAAGGAATTAATTTGCAAGAAAATAAGTGTCTCCTGACAATTTAGGAAAACTTGAAAAATGCTTTCTAGATTTTTCAGGAATGGTAAAGGCAAAGGGGAAAGTAGGATTTTCGCTCCTAAAGACCCACGTGGCCTTTTAAAAGTTACTAATTAAAGTGGAGAAGTTAACATTCTTCTCCCATACTGAACGAGTTTACCTCTTTTGTTAATGGGGGGGGGGGGGAGTTAAAATGTGTAACAAAAGTGTAGCAGAGTAAAGGTGAGCGGTTGAGGCTCAGAAACAAAATTTAAAAAATGTCGATTTACTACTTCTTTGTAATTGCTTAGTTTATTTACAAGGCGCTGTGCTCCTGAAAAGAGAAAATACAAAGCCATACTAAGAACTGCAGTTTGAAATGTTTAAAGAAAGCTCCATGTCTCCAATATCTTTATATATGTTGCAACAATTCTTTTCCCTCGTGGCTTCAAAAAGACATTCTGCCTGTCTTCCGCCGCGTCGTTCTTTAGGAGACAGTGAAAACATGATGCGTGTATAGTATTTAAAAGATCAGGAATTGAAGCTGGGGGAATTGTGAAACAATTGAGAGGGGGTTATTTTTGAGGGGGAGGGCCTTTCACACTGAGAGAGTTGATCCTATGAATAGGAACATTTTTGTTAAACATTCTCTGTGTGTTATATTAGTGAGAAGAAAAAAAATCCGTTTCTGAGACTGTCACTGAAGCTCTGTCCTTTTGTTAGGGGCTTTATCGGAAAGGCCGCTGGACCCACTTTCCCTCTCCTACGGAAGTGAGAAGCAGAACTTGCTCTAGAGCAGCGGTTCTCAACCTGGGGGTCGAACGACCCTTTCACAGGGGTCGCCTAAGACCATCGGAAAACATATATAATTACATATTGTTCTTGTGATTAATCGCTATGCTTTAATTATGTTCAACTTGTAACAATGAAAATACATCCTGCATATCAGATATTTACATGAGGATTCATAACAGTAGCAAAATTACAGTTATGAAGTAGCAACGAAAATAATTTTATGGTTGGGGGTCACCACACATGAGGAGCTGTATTAAAGGGTCGCGGCATTAGGAAGGTTGAGAACACTCCTAGAGTCTAGAAGGTGTGAGCAGTGATGGAGTTAGAATAATCTTAGATATAAACAGCCAGTGGGGGGATCGCTGTAGACTAATTACACATTTCCTCTTACACTGATGGCTTTATGCTCAGCTGTGTCCTCCCTCCTGACACGTTCAGGCAGCAGATTCGTCATGAAGTCCAGGGCTCGACCCGGTGCTATGGGCTGGGACTGGTTCACAGAGCAGACTGTTCCCAGAGCAGCATCTTCCTCACACTGATGCACAGCGAGGGGCAAGTCACCTGAGAACTCCTGCTCCCCAGGATGGGAGGCTCGGGGGGATTGGCTGGCATTTTTCTTCGCTTGTTCTGATGTAACCCTTACGCACTATAAATTCCTGCCTCGTCCTGCGCCTGCTTACAATTTGAAATCTTAGTCGTTGAATCGTCAGTATGTTAAAAATAAATTGCTTTGACATTAATGATAATGTTTGCAATGCTTGTTTTTCAATTCCCCCTTAAGAAAGAATGACTTTCCAATTGCATTAGAAATAGATGTCTCAAAAGTGTACTGTTACAGTGGCTCATGGAACGCTTTTACCTTGAAATACAGAATTTCAGCTATATTAACTAATGGAGGTAATAACTTCTATTTTTAGGACACAAAGGTCAGTTTAAATGTAAATTTCATTAAAAGGTGGTCGAGTACATCTGAATCCGGCTTAATATCGGCTTAAAACAATGGCAGGATTAAAGGGCTTTGGAAGTTATGTGATAAAACTGTGAGCTGCATTCAGATTTTTCTCAGATGTGTTTTCTTGTGGCAGAAAGCATTTTTCAAAATGAACAAATACTGCCAGATTAGCACATCCACACTGTAACACAATGCATTTAGTCATTGTAATGTGCAGAGCCATCGAGTTATAACAACTTATTTTATG